>NC_133426.1:10757500-11068750 GCF_049350105.2 Macaca mulatta | reverse complement strand
CCCGGGGCAAATTTGGCAATCTGGAGATTTTTTTTAAATTAATTTATTATTATTATTATACTTTAAGTTCTAGGGCACATGTGCATAACGTGCAGGTTTGTTACATATGTATACTTGTGCCATGTTGGTGTGCTGCATCCATCAACTCGTCGGCACCCATCAACTCGTCATTTACATCAGGTATAACTCCCAATGCTATCCCTCCCCCCTCCCCCCTCCCCATGATAGGCCCCGGTGTGTGATGTCCCCCTTCCTGAGTCCAAGTGATCTCATTGTTCAGTTCCCACCTATGAGTGAGAACATGCGGTGTTTGGTTTTCTGTTCTTGTGATAGTTTGCTAAGAATGATGGTTTCCAGCTGCATCCATGTCCCTACAAAGGACACGAACTCATCCTTTTTTATGGCTGCATAGTATTCCATGGTGTATATGTGCCACATTTTCTTAATCCAGTCTGTCACTGATGGACATTTGGGTTGATTCCAAGTCTTTGCTATTGTGAATAGTGCCGCAATAAACATACGTGTGCATGTGTCTTTATAGCAGCATGATTTATAATCCTTTGGGTATATACCCAGTAATGGGATGGCTGAGTCATATGGTACTTCTAGTTCTAGATCCTTGAGGAATCGCCATACTGTTTTCCATAATGGTTGAACTAGTTTACAATCCCACCAACAGTGTAAAAGTGTTCCTGTTTCTCCACATCCTCTCCAGCACCTGTTGTTTCCTGACTTTTTAATGATCGCCATTCTAACTGGTGTGAGATGGTATCTCATTGTGGTTTTGATTTGCATTTCTCTGATGGCCAGTGATGATGAGACTTCATGTCTAAAACACCAAAAGCAATGGCAGCAAAAGCCAAAATTGACAAATGGGATCTAATTAAACTAAAAAGCTTCTGTACAGCAAAAGAAACTACCATCAGAGTGAACAGGCAACCTACAGAATGGGAGAAAATTTTTGCAATTTACTCATCTGACAAAGGGCTAATATCCAGAACCTACAAAGAACTCAAACAAATTTACAAGAAAAAAACAAACAACCCCATCAAAAAGTGGGCAAAGGATATGAACAGACATTTCTCAAAAGAAGACATTCACACAGCCAACAGACACATGAGATTTTTTTGTTCTTACAACTGGGGTGGAGGGTGCTACTGGCATCTAGTGGGTGGAGACCAGGGATGCTGCTAACATCCTACAGTGCACAGAACCACCCTCACAACAGGGAATCATTCTTCCCCCAGTGTCCATAGTGCCAAGGTGGAGAAACCTATTTATTTGTTGCTTTTGTATTCTCTAATCTGTGCTTAATCCTTTTTGAATGTATATCCCAAGAAAGCAGGGAAGCAAACTGGTATGTGTCTTGTTTGTTGCTCATTCTCTCCCCCAGAACAATGCCCTGGTCAGAGTTGGTGATCAAAAAATAATTGATGGATGAATGAATGAGTTAATGACTGAATGAATGGACTCAAGTCCTGAATCTGTCCTTTCCTAGCTTTTTGAGCCTGGGGACATGTTTTTAAATGAATTAAGCCATTGTTGACCTGGTTCAGCCTCAGTTTGAGGTAGGCCCTGCATCCCTGGGTCTCAGGATTAGACTATTACATTGTCCTTCCCCCCAGGATGATTCCCTGCATCCCCCAGGGGTACAGAGATTTTTTTATTATCTTTTTCAGATTACAGAAAGAATTTTAAAAATGTATTACTTTAGACAAGTCTGATATTTTTATGAAATTAATTATTTCCATCCAGCAGTAGGATATGATTCATTTACTTGGGTCTTCTTTAGTAACATTTAGCAAATTTTATAATTTATTCACACACAAACACATACACGTATAGTTGATGCACATTTCTGAATAAAGGGATTTTGATTTTTCCTATTGTTGTGGTCCAAAAGTAGACTATTGAGTTTTAAACATATTTTTGCTATATTTAAACAATTCTAATTAAATCCTTTAATGGTTATAAAAATAATAGTAATATATTCCCAAGTTTACAATTTCCATTTTTAATTTTCTTTGATCAAGTGATTTTTTAAGAAGAATGTTGTTGTTTCTTTTTTATTTTTAACTTTCAAGTGTGAGAGGCTTTTGTTATTGTTGTTTGATTATTTTACAATTGTCCCTTTATAATTACTACCTTCTTTTTAAATTGAAGATGAGTTAGTCTTTATATTTTAGAATAATTTTAGATTTACAGAAAAGTTGCAAAGATTGTCAGATAATCCCTGTATACCCTGTATCCAGTTTCCATTACTTCTAATGTTATCATTTTACTTTACTGTTCTCTCATCCTCTTTTTTATGCTTGTGGTGGGCCAAACCTTTCAGAGACTAAGCTACTAAGAGATATATTTTAAATTTAATATGAATAGAGAAACCTATATATGCAAACAAGAAGGAAAGTTGTCTAGGAAGGCGGTAGAAGTAAAGCCACATTGCTGTTTCCAGGATTGCAAGGCCCAGCGCAAAATGAGAATGCAGAGCCCCTTGTTCAAGAATTATTAAGAATGTCAAGATGGCAGCAGCAGAGCATTTAACTCAGCACAGAGTCCTTTGTACTGCGAAGCCCTGAGCCACTGCCTGGTTTCATGCCTGTGAAGCTACCCTTGCTGTTCCTACAGTTGAAATAAATATTTCAGCTTCTTCCATGATACAAATACCTCAGTAAGTTAAGGGAAAGTGTCCTGCACGACCAAGCTAAATCTACTCATATTTGAGTTTTTCTAGAACACTCAAAGTCACAAGATTTGCAGCTCGCCTGCCTTCTAAATCTAAGTTCAAAAGGCTTTGAGTTGAGGACAATAGTGTTAGCTATCCTGAAATGGCAGTGAAGCTAATTCTAAAATAACATCCACATTAGCTCACACAGGCTGATATTTTCTTTGCTGAAGATCAGGCAAATGGAGTGTTTGTTTTGAGTGCCTTCCAATAATACTTACAAGTAGCCAAGAATGCTTGTGCTCTTGGAAACTGTACCTATGCCCAGAGGCTCTTGGTGAACATATTTTTTTAACCAGGTTTACTCATTTAACTTGTCCAAATGGGGCACTTTCACAAGGGAACCCATCAGTCAGTCATTGCTGATGAAATACCAAAAGGACCTGTGAGGAAATGAAACATGAGAGGTCTTGGTAAACTGAGATTTTGAAAGTATCTGGGAAATACATTGCTGGAAATTAGTTTAGCTTCATCATTTATTTATCAATGTTCAACAGCATTATATCTTGAAATCTGAGGGTACAATGTCCACTTACAGTATTTGGTTAACTGTGCTAGCCAGATAGCAACATAGTTACAACTTACAACATATACACCACATGTGCTACATAATTCCAGTTAGGCCCATCTTCCCTTCTGTGTCCCTTCTGCACCCATGTTCTATTCATCATGGTGTAAAAAAGGTATCCTGGATCTGAGGCTGCTTCCTCCTGTTTATACAACATAGCACTGACTCCACTATGGAACCGAATCCCGTTAGATAGAACAGATGTACCCACCTGTCTCTCCTGCCTCTTTTGACTCACAAGTGTGCCCCTCTAATTTCTGGGAATTAACTCCCACTGAGAGCAAATGGACAGGTGACCTATGAGAATGACATTGGCATAGGCTTTTCTTCTGCTATTATTCCCTTCTTTGTATGTAGGCATTGTGTGCAATTAGTATGAAAATCTAATACTTTACATCCTCCCACCCTTGGACCTTGGACCTTAGTTCCTGGGGTGCAAAGAGGTAATTGTCACTTATAATTTTGGGCTGTACTTTAGTGGATTAGAGTTGTTAGAAGTCTCCAAGAGATTTCAAGTAAAAGAATCCTCAGGAGACTATGTCAGCATTCTGTGGGCATATATGCATGCACACATCTATGTAGGTATGCATACATTTGAGTATAGTATGGAACTTTTATTTTTAAAAAATCAAATTTGTTTAAAACAGTACAGAATAAGTCAGTTCAAAGAGCAAAATAGAAAAGCAACTAATTAAGTTTCTAGAATTAGAAATAGAATTGCCTTAAAGATTGCTTTGAATCATTTACTTTTAATAACATTATCACATTTGTTTTCTAAGAAAGGCCTAATTTATGTGCAGATTATCTTCCTAGAATGCTGACATAGTTTCTTAAAAAGCATTATCATATTCTAAAAGACGTAATTTTCATTGTGTCTTAGCCAGGTCAGGCTGCTCTAACAAATACCATAGACTGGGTGGTTTGAACAGTAAACATCTATTTCTCACAGTTCTGGAGGCTGGGAAATCCAAGATCAGGGTGCTGGCAGATTCCGTGTCTAGTGAGGACCTTCTTCCTGATTTGCAGATGCCTGCTTTCACTTATGTCATCATGATCATCTCTCTCATGTTTCTTCTACATTAGTGTCTTTATAAGACATGAATTCCTTCAATGAAGGCTTCACCCTCATACCTTATTACCTCCCAAAGGTTCCACCTTCAAATATTGTCACATTACATATTAGGCCTTCAATATATCCACTTTGAAGGGATACAAACTTTCATTGCATAGTACCTTGATATAACTATATTTTTGTGGCTTTCCCTTTTTGTCATTTAGAAATTACCACTTAGAATCAATTCTATGTTTGGGATTTTATTGGGAGAAATTTTCTCAAACTGCAAAGCAAAAAACAGATTAGAAAATGTTTTCTAGAAGTCATTTCAGATATTTTAAGTACTTCTACTACTAAACAGATACCACTTGACTAATATTTTTGCCAACAATGTCCATCTCAGATAAATGTTCTTTACATTTTAAAAATATTTCTTTTCATTAACTATTGAGAAGATTCAAAATAAAATTTGTGGTTAAGAAAAGAAGGAAGTGATGGCTAGAACACTAGAAGGTAGCAGGATTTGAGGTACAGAGGTGGAAGAGAAAAAGCCAATGAAAGAGAGAAGGCAGAAGACTTTAGAAAGATTACTGCGAAATGAAGGGGCAGGGGCTGAGCTGCATTCAGCATAATTTCTTCAAATGTGTCCTTAAGATTACTGATTCAGCTATGCTTAATCTACCTTTGAAACTGTTCACTGAGTTTCATTTTTGTTTCTATTTATTATTATACATAATTTCTTCAAATGTATCCTCCAGGTTACTGATTCAGCTATGCTTAATCTACCTTTGAAACTGTTCACTGAGTTTCATTTTTGTTTCCATTTATTATTATACATAATTTCTTCAAATGTATCCTCCAGGTTACTGATTCAGCTATGCTTAATCTACCTTTGAAACTGTTCATTGAGTTTCATCTTTGTTTCCATTTATTATTATACTGAAACATATATACACAAAAGTATACAAATTATAAATGTACAGCTTCATGAATTTGCACCAAGTAATAACAGTCATATAACTAGCACCCTGATCAAGAAATAGAACATCATTGGAATCCTACAAACCTCCCTTGTGCCCAATCATGATCTTCAACCCACCATCTCCGAAGGTTACTAATATTCTGACCTCTACCACCATCAATTAGCTTTGGCTATCTATCTGTCTGTCTGTCTGTCTATTTATTTATTTTTTTATTTGAGATAGAGTCTTGCTCTGTTGCCCAGGCTGGAGTGCAGTGGCACAATCTCAGCATACTGCAACCTCTGCCTCTCGGGCTCAAGCGATTCTCCTGCCTCAGCCTCCCGAGTAGCTGGGACTACAGGTGCATGCCACCAAGCCTGGCTAATTTTTGTATTTTTAATAGAGATGGGGTTTTGCCATGTTGGCCAAGCTGGTCTCAAATTCCTGGGTTCAAGTGATTCACCCATCTTGGCCTCCCAAATTGCTTGGATTACAGGCATGAGCCACTGTGTCTCACCAGTTTGGGCCATTTTTGTATTTTATATAAATGGAAATCTACAGTGTACCCTTTTATGTCTGATTCTTTGCTTATCGTTATATTTGTGAGTTTCAATCTCAGTGTTGCATTCATCTGTAGTCCATTGCTCCTTGTTGCTTTGTGGCATTTCATTCTGTGTATATACCACAGTATATCCATTGTACTGTGATTTGTGTTGAGTTGTTTTCACCTGCAAAGTTTGAGGTAGGAAATTTTCCTGCCTTTGATTGGAGAGAGGACTGTTCTCCCTTATCATTGAGATACATCCTTTTTAGAGACCCAAAGTGTTTTTTTGTTTTGTTTTTGTTTTGAGACAGGGTCTTGCTCTGTTGCCCACGCTGGAGTGCAGTGAGCCATGATTGTGGTGAGTACCACCACATCCAGCTAATTTTTAAATATTTTGTAGAAATGGGGTCTCACTATGTTGCCCAGGCTGGTCTCGAACTCCTGGGCTCAAGCAATCCTGCTGCCTAGGCTTCCCAAAGTGTTGGGGTTAGACACATGAGCCACCATGCCTGGCAGAGTCCCAGCTTTATGGGAAGGACTGTCCCATTCAACATGTTACCATGGGCAAACCTAGAATTTGCATTTTGTCCCCTGAATCTTGTTAGGTCAGGAAAACAAAATTCAGATTCACCAGGTTCAACAAATGATTTCAAGACAAACACTGGCTGTAGGGCTGCAACGTTCTTTCTGATTATTTTGAGACATAACTCTTTCTTACTTTTTTGTCCACTCATGCATATTTTAAATAGAGCTTTAAAATACGTTATCCAACATCCCTAGTTGTTTTCTGTGGAAGGCTAGTGTGGGTATTCATTCTACCTTACTGCAAGAAACATATATAGACATGTACTTTTAAAATGCCCCTTGTGTTTGGGTGTGGTGGCTCATGCCTGTAATATCAGAACTGCGGGAGGTTGTGGCAGGAGGATCGCTTGAGGCCAGGGGTTCAAGATCAGTGTGGGCAACATAGAGAGACCTCGTCTCTACAAGAAACAAAAAATTAGCCTGGCGTAGTGGTATGTGCCCATAGTCCCAGCTACTCAGGAGGCTGAGGTGGGAGGACAGCTTGAGTCCAGGAGTTTGAGGTTACAATGAGCTATAATTGTGCCACTGCACTCCAGCCTGGATGACAGAACAAGACTTTGTCTCTATAGAGAGAAACAAAAAGGTCCCTGAATTTGTGAAACCAATGTGTCTATTATAAAATTTAAAACAAGTGAAGTATGATAATTGTTTTTTTCATATTCTTTCTCAACCTATATAAGGATACCAAAGAGGTTATAATTTTTTACTGAAGTTTTCCTCTTCTGGTTTTGTTGGTGGAGAGTAAATAGTTTATTTCAAAGACTTAGACTTGTGTCATTTTAATATTTCCCTCACAAATCATTTTGAGTGATTCATGCACAAAATATTTTTTAGGAGCTCCTTTTTACATTGTTTTGCGGTAAGCCTTTATGGGTTTCCAGAGATGATAGTACAGGAGCCAGGAGTGAAAGGAAATGTGTACTATACAAAGAGAAATATGATCATTGACGTTCAAGAGGCCCAGAAAAAGTGCTCTGGAAGTTCAAGGGAGAAGCTTACTTCCTTTTGAGTGGATCAGGAAAGTCTCTGTGTAGGAAGAGACATCTGAACTGGGCCTTGGAAGATGGGCAGGGTTAACTATTCTCGTGGAGGAGGAGGAGGAGGCGGAGGAGGAGGAGGCGGAGGAGGAGGAGACATACTCGTCGCATGAGTTCAGGTAGGAAAATATAGTTGAGTTTGTCTGGAAGGACGCATTCATAGATTTAGAACTGTGCTATCCAACATGGTAGCCACTGACTACCATGTGGCTCTTGAGCACCTGACATATGGGTCATGTGACTGATGAATTCATTTTAATTTAATATAATTGCAACGAAGTGAAATTTAAACTTTTTAAAAAGTGATGCTGTGTTCAGTTTTTGGAAAAGTTTTAAGTACATTTGGAATAACTTGGGTATGTGAATCTATTCTTTCTATCATATATTTTATGAAGTCTAATTCCAGATCAAGTATTTCTAATGAAAATCCACTGTCCACATTGAGATATGCTGTAACAATGTAAAATATCCTATTAATAATTATTTATTTACATCAATTCCATGTTGAAATACTATTTGGGATATTTGGGTTAAATGAGATATGTAGTTAAAAATCAGTTTCACCTACTTATTTTTACATTTTTTATCTGACTACTGAAACATTTTAAACTGCATGTATGTCTTGCATGACATTTCTATTGGACAATGCTACTCTACAGAGAAAGTTGAAGCATAAAATGAGAGTGTCTTGGGAACTTTAGCATGTTACTTATCTTCTCTGAGCCTGTTTCCTTATCTCCTATGGTTTTTGCTTCATACAAGTATTGAGAGGGCAAAATTTAGAGTTGCACGCAAAGCCCATGTTAACACAGTAACAACTGGGTCAATAATTGGGTATCATTATTCTTTTATTTAAAGGGATAAAAAGGTAGACAAGTTCTGTAGAAAAGGGAAGGGACAGTGAAAATATCTGATTTATAAAGTATGTAATGGCATGGGCAGTTATAAGGATCACAGACCTGATGATCAATGAGTAATGAGTGATGCCTGGCGACTTGGCAAACAAGATTAAGAAAGCTGAAAGATAACAGGTGAGCCGTGAGGGATGAAGGTGGTGCGGTCAGAAGATTGTTCTACACTTGGAAGCCAGTTCTGACTTTGCTGTAGATAGATGGGGAAGCTAGCTCACTTACTCTGTCTCTTTGTAGCATTTGAAGGATGACATGGCCAGACCAGATGGCCACCCAGATTACTTTAGGGCCAGGTATTTAACTTGATGGAAGAAATGGAAGACAAATTTTTCATAAATATTGGCGTTTCTCCATACATGAAGCTCATTATAGTTAAAGAAACAGAAGCATTTTATCTAAAGGTAGGTCTAAGGAACTTGTGATGATGTATTGAAGAAAATGAGCAATGAAAACAAAGAGGAATAAAGTCTTGAAAGAAGAGAGATTGGCATATTCTTTAGCTTTGCAGTTGAACTTGCTTGGCAATTACTGGAGATAAGGAAAAGAAGAAGGTTTTGGCCAAGGTTTGTTAATCTTTATAAACAGGCAGGAACATCCTGTGCCTTTTCCCCTCTAATTACAGTTTATGAATATTTGTTTGAGTGTTAGAATACTTTTTTCTTTGCCTTTTGATACATCCTTGTGTGTACTCCTTGTTTATCTGTGACTTAGTTTCAGTTTTCATGTCTATGTGCTTCAGAAAGTCAGAAGAATTAATCACATGAGCTTAAAATGCTGATCAAGAAAAGCTCAGCAAGATACATTGTATTGAATGCAGTGATTTCTTTTAAAATAAAATAGTAAATAATTTCTGCTTACCTGGAGGTAAGGCAATAGCTCTGTATAGATTCCTCTTTTGGAGAAACTTCCACTGTGGTTTATATTCAGCCACAAAGAGGTCATGCTTCTTGTATTATATCTCAAGGTGGAATTCATTTTGCATTTAAACAATGTGTAGATGAGGATGAGGTTTAGCTGCATCTATCCAAAAACTCAAAATAACCATAGCTGAAAAAGATAGGAAGTTATTATTTTCTGATTTTCATGAGACTAGAATAGTGACTTCACATTTACTTGGGACCCAGGTTTCTTCAATCTCCCTCCTCCATCTTCCTAGCACATGTCTTTCTTCTGAAGGGCATTTCATGATTTAAGATGGCTGTTGCTATGGCAGCCAACTATGAAGCAGTTGACTTATAATTGAAGGCCATGTTGTATTTAAAGAATGTATGACTTCGAATACTAAATGCAGTTCATAGTTTAGCTTAGTCAGGTGCTGTCTGTGGGAAGCATGCAAAGACAGACACCAACTGAACAGTCAGTTGTGATGACTTTAAAGGAATCATATTTTCTAAGTTATGTGCATACCCAGGGGGACATACTCATGAGTGGAATGTAGCATGTAATCAAATATTTGAATTACAGGCTGGGTTCAGTGGCTCACACCTGTAATTCCAGCACTTTGAGAGGCCAATGCAAGGGGACTGCTTGAGTCCAGGAGTTCATGACACCAGCCTGGGTAAGATAATGAGACCCCATCTCTACAAAAAATCAAAAAGTAAGCCAGGTATAGTGGTTAGTGTCTGTAGCCCCAGCTACTTGGAAGGCTGAGGCAGGAGGATCACTTGAGCCCAGGAGTTTGAGGCTACAGTGAGCCATGATCGTGCCACTGCACTCCAGCCTTGGCGACAGAGTGAGACCCTGTATCAACAAACAAACAAAAGAACAACAGTAACAACAGCAACACAGTAGTTGAATTATGTTTTTTTCACAGGCATTCTCCCATTTTTCACTCCATCCTCCTTCTCCACACGCCCCACCCATGCCTTTTCCAAAACACCCATAGTTGAATTCAAGGTAGGTATATTTGCATGTTACGTAACTTCACTGTATAGTGAGGTCTCCCTACTCCTCCAACACCACCTTCCACTCTGCTCAGGCGATCTGTGGATCCTGCAGTTCTGTACTGGACGCAGAAAGAGAGAAATCCACCAATGCTAATGGGAGACACGTAAAAGGAATCATAAAGTAAAAAGATGGACACCTAGATTTCTGGCTGGGACAGACTGCATTTCTTAGCCATGGGGCAGACTGCAAGAGGAGAGATACAAGAATACTCTCAAGTACTTTCAGGGTCTCGCCACTACCGTTTAAAAGCTGTTTCAATCAGCCATGCAGTTAGTAGAAACGCCTGTGACAGTCTAGCAAAGCGCTGGCAGAGGTCCAGTTTTTGCTGACACATTGTCTTTTTAGCTTTCGTGGTGTCACCATAGGTATTTGAGTTTAAAAGTTGGGAGCAAATGCATCATACAGTCCTTACCACACAACATTATAAATTTGAATCCCATGCAGGTAAAGCCTTTATATTAGATTTGAGGGATGAAATGGCTGCTTTCTAAGATTTAGGGAATCAGAATGTCATCCCAAATCTCATTATAAAAATCAAATTAATCGATTTGGAATGAATTGTCAAACACAGCACGATGGTAATGTTTTCTTTCTTGATTGAGTCATTAAACTACAAAATCGCTGCTATGTTTCTATTCTGTTATTCCTTAACCACAGCTGAAATAAATTTGGAAAGTGTTTTCAGTTGGGATGGAGGAAACACAAGGATGCCATTACTACACTGTACAAACAATGCAAAGGTCGCTTTCCCACATCATCCCAAGGCTTGCTGTTAATCTGGGACAAACACAGTTAGATATTTTTGATGGAGAGGGCATTGTTGTGGGTGGAGGAGAGATGAGGCAGTTCCCTTTGACCCAGCTGTGACTCAGTTCAGGTCACAACTTGTGGCCTTAAATCTCAAAGAGAATTAGATGTGTATGATTTTACAAGTTGGACTTTCATTTATTGAACCTATTTCTAAAGCACAAGAAGGAAATGTGCAGCCTACCACGCATTAAAAGGCCAGTAGACACTCTTACTATCTGTATCCCCTGGTTCCTTTTGTGTCTCATAAATAAAATATTTCTACAAAAATATGGAAAATATCACTCTAAATTAGGGAAGCAGCCTTGCTTTAATTTCTTCTTTGCAAGTTGGCAGCTGGGTAAAAGAAAATATTTTGACTTCCAGAGATGCTATTGTCCCTCCTCAAGCCTCCCTCCTAGTCCTGGGCTGCAGGCAGTCTGCAGGGTGTTCTTTCTGGCCAGTCACTGGTCAGATCTGATATGTGTCTTCTTGGGAGAGGCTCCTGTTTCTCAGCCAGTGGAGGCTGCAGTGGGGAAGATTTGCTGCCTGCAGGAAGTCTAAAGTCCAGTCACATCTTTCAGCACCATCCTTAGCCTACAAGATAGGAATGTGGTTTCCTTGATAATGTTCTGCTGAACTGTCTTGTACACAAGATAATTTGTTTGCTTCATCATCCCTGAACTATGTTTCCAAAGCTTCGTTGTGATGGTTAAGAAGCAGTCTGTACCTTGGAGAGGCCTGGGGAATGAAATTCAGAGAGACAAGTATGTCAACCCCACCACCTCATTCATGTATTCATTCAGTAAACAAAGTGTCTGCGGTTCTACTGAGTGTCCAGCAAGTGTGTTAGGCACTTGGGGGATAGGGGGGATAGAAGTGACAAACACAGATAACTCCCACTTTTGTGTGGCTATGAGTCTAAGAGGTGACCCAGACAGCACTTTCTGTCTCTCTCACTCTTCTGCTTTTGCTCACTCTGTGTGATCTTGCCCCTCCCTATTTCTCCAACGATTTTTTCTATAACTCTTGTCCTTAGTTATCATACAGCTGTCACACTGAGCTTCTTACTCTTTCATGAACATGTCAGTCATTCCTTCCCCACAGCCTTTATACTGGCTCTTCTCTGTATATTAAAAGATTTCCACAGGGTGGGCTCCTTCTTTTTGTTTGTCTCTTCCCAACCAGCTTGAGTTAGGTGAGATCACTTGACTGGTTTTGCAGCATGGACTGTTAATGGAAGTAGCACGTATTACTTTCTGGCCAAGAAAGTAAATGACCCTCCAGCTCTGTCTAAGCAATCTGTTAAGATAGTGGCATCTCAGTTTGGAGGACCCTCACTCAGCTGGAGTCCATTAGTAACTACAAGAAGTAGAGCCCCCTAAAACCCACAGCATCACTGAAAAATATGTTTCCATTGCATTAAGCCAGTGAGGCTCCGTGGTTAATTTGTTACCCCAGCATAACCTTACCTGACTAATAAATAAGCTCATTTGAGTGGAGTAGAAACCATTATTATTCTCATTTTACAAATGAGGAAATGACACACAGAAGTAATAATCTACCCATAGTCACACAGCTAGTAAACAGTAGAACTGGGATTTGAACCCAGATAGTCTAGCTCCTAGGACTGTGGTAAACTGCACAACAATGCGGGAGGTGGCACTTAGATATAATTAGGTCCAACCAAGGGAAGTATGGTGGAAAATTCCAGCCTGGGGAAGCTACTCTGGAGTGGTACACACAGCAGGATCTCAATAAATGTTAAATGAATGAGTGGATCTTTTTAAGGAGCAGTATATTCAATTTTTGTGGCTGCATAACAAAGTACCACCTAGTGGCTTAAAATAGCACACATCCGTTATCTCACAATTTCTGTGGGTCAGGAGGCCAGGAACACCTAACTGGATCCTGCACTCAGGATCATACAGGGTCATATGACCCTAAGTGGAGGTATCAGCCAGAGCTGCTGTCTCGTCTTCAGCTCAGGATCCTCTTCCAAGCTCATATTGATGGCAAAATCTAGCTCCTTGCCATTGCAGAAATAAGATACCTTCTTCTTGCCAGCTGTCAGCCAGGGGTTGCACTGTGCTCTTAGAGGCCCCTTGAAGTTCCTTGCCATGTGACCATCTCACAAGCCCTCTCACAACCTGGCAACTTACTTCTCAAAGGCCAGCAGGAGCATCTCTCTCCTGTAGGCTACTATGGAGTCTTACACAATGTAATATAATCATAGGAGCAACATCCCATCACCTTTGCCATATAAGGTAACCTAATCAAGGGGCAGACTGTTCCATTATATTCCTAGGTCCTTCCTACACTCACATGGGAAGGGATTATACCAGGAATATATACCAGGGGATGGGAATCTTGCAGGCCATCTTGGAATTCTGCCTGTCAAAAACAGTGAACAAGGATAAACTGTAACACTTTTTTTTTAACACTAATTTGTTGGCTACTCACTATTAAATGTACAACCTAGTGCTGAAGTCTGTGAATGGTCACATATTAAATAGACCATATAAGTCACACCTCAAGGAAAAATAAGGGAGTTAAGACAAAATCACACTTGGCCCATTAATTAGAATCTTGAGTAATTAAAGACAGATGTTCTGTAGGGTAATTAGGGTGAATGAAACTAGTGATTTCAGTATATGCAAGCTAATCTTTCCGGAACCCCTTTTCAAAGTTCATTTTATTGAGCAATAGTTTATGTTTAATAAACTGCATCCATTTCGAGTGTACAAATGGATGAATTTTGATAATTGTTGTGAAATGACCACCACAAAACAATAGCAAAACATTTCCATCACCCCAAAAATATATCTGATGCCCCTTCATAGTCCAGACACTTCTCTGCAACCCCAACTCCCACCAGGTAGCCTTTCCAGCACTCCTTTAACTGTCCTTTTAATTAAATAAAGTCATTATGGTATAGTGTTTTGGCACTCAATACTTGAGTCAGAATGTGCTGTTTGGATCTTCCCTTCCCTACTTTCTTGCTGTGTGACCTTAAGCAATTTACTAATTTCTGTCTGCTTCAGTTTTATCTCAAAAGTGGGATAGTGCTTCTCTCAAAGATAGTCATATCTCAAGGAATTCCTATGAGAATTGATTTAGTTGATAGATGAGAAATCTAAGTAGTTCTTGGCACATCATGAGCACTAAATAAACTTTTACCATGTTTTTTATTGTTATTGTCAATATTGTTCAGTTCAATTAAAAAGCTACTATAAAGATGGCTAGTAGAAGTTAATGTTCATTAAAATATATTTATGTCTTTTCCTGGAGCACTCTTCCCCCAGATGTAAGTACTCCAACTCCCTCCTCTTCTTTGAATATTTTCTCTAATCTCAAACTCTGATTGAAGCCTACCCTGACCACATCATCTAATACTGCAAGCTTCCTCACCTCACCCCATCCCACTCCCTCTTTCCTGATGTTTCCCTACCCTGCTGTACTTTTTACTTCTCCTTAGAATTTATCACCATTAACATCCTAAATAATTTACTTGTATATTATATTTACTTTTTATTGTGTATCTCTCCTTGTTAGAATGTAAGCTCCATGAGGACAGAAATCTCTGCCTGTTTTGTTTGCTGATGTACCCCGGGATCTTAGAACAATGCCTAGCACAGGAGCAGCACTCAGGAAATACATGCTAAATGGAAGAAATTGGAACCTGTGGCATAAGCTTTATTTATATTATCACATATAACTCTTACAACAGAACCATGAGATGTAGATATTATCACTACCTTTGGATAAATGAAGAAAATAAATCTTAGAGAGATGTAGTAGCTTGTCAGAAGATACACAGTTTAGTTGGTGCTACTCCAACACATACTCTTTTTGGCTGTAGTATACCATATGCAGAAGCTTGGAGGAACCCTAGGGTGGATGTGATGAGTCAGGCATTGTTGCCCAGCTCTAGTAACCCACAAGCAATTTGTATGTTTATATGCAGTGGATTTTAGATCCACTGGCTTATGCCAAGCCAATTCCTTATTCCTGCCCTGCTGCTTTTCAAAGTACTGGAGTGGCAAGAGGCTGAGGCATATTTTTGAAGAATGAGCTCATTCCCTGGCCCACAGCCTTACTAAAGGCTTCAGTAAATCTATTGAATCTATTGCAGGAGGTTCAGCTGCATCAAGTTTAGGATTATCTTGCTTTAATACAGCTAAGACTACAGAATAATGAAGATTTGGACCATCATGTAACTCTGAATCAGGGATCATCTTAATACAGGAAAGATCTTTAAAGTATGACTTCCTTCCATTTTTTAGGCCATGTCTACACATCACAAAGTAAAGATGTCAGTTATGGACACTAACTGATATGGGTTTATTTCTTTGCTCTATCTGTCTTGTTATGGATTTTTCAAAACTAGACCCTGGGACCAGGAATTGAGTTCAGGTAGTTTATTCAGGAGGTAATTGCAGGAACACAGTGAGAAAGTAAGGAGGTAAGACATGGAAAGGAGGAAAGCTAGTAGAAGCTATGTTAAGGAGTTGGTTACTACTGTGGGAAAGTGGGGCTCAATGCGGCTGAGGGCCTGTGTAGATCACAATTTAGAAATGTCCCAGTGATAGGTGATGATGCAAGGGTATATATGCCATCATCTGTAACCTTTTCTGGGCCCTTACCACCCCTGCACTTCCAGCCTGCCCAGTGCAGGTGACCTAGTAGACTCCCATTGCCAGAGATTGCCCTGAAGAAGTTTGAATTTAGGGGTGCTGTCTGCAGCTGATCTCTGTTGAAAGACAGTTCTCCATGTGTCGCTGGCATTTCTACCATCTTGTGAACAGAGGAACTCACACTTTTGGAATATCTTTTCAAAAATATTTGTTTAGTGAACAGTCTCAAGAGAGATAGAGGTCATGTCTCCCTCTAGAGAGAAGGGCAGGTTTGTTTTCTGTCCCTAAGGAAGAGAATGTCTTCCTTAGGGACAAAGGTTAGGCAAACTTACCACCCATCACAAAAGATTTAGGTTCTCTAAGCTCAGGGATGATGTCTTGTAATGCAGTCTATAATGTGAGCAGGTGTCACCTGACTCCCTTAAGTCACCTTGTAGGGACTGGGGCTTGGAGGGACTGGAGCAAATGGTGATGCTCTGGCTACTACTATTGCTGTGAATAATATATTGTCCTTGGTCCTGGACTCAGGTGTCTCATGTCTTCTAACAGCATCCATGAAACTGGCAGAATGACTCATTCACTTGAAAGTAGAGTAAAATTTCAGACCTATCACAGTTTTTGGGGACCTCCATGGTGGATCTAGGGGATATGGACAGGGTTCCAGCTGTGACTACCAAATGCTATGCTTCTCTCTATTGATAGCAGTATTAACAGGGTAGTACAAAATCTCTATTATGTCCAGCATGTTTGATTGAGCCTCAGACCTAAGCATTGTGTTCATCTGAGTAGACCAAACCCCTTTTAAGGATAAAAATATTAGGGGCAAAACCTATGAGTGTGTAAAAATATATTGCCTATTGAATTCTCACTGTATATTTCATTTTTTCAAGGCAAGACACATTTTCTATTTTGTAATATTTGGAATAGAAGAGATTCACTGATTAGTGAACATTGTAATTATTCTTTTTTGAATTAATTATGTTGAAAACATTAGAAAATTGCTAGGATTGTCTTTTGTAATGGAGGTTTTATGTTGTTTCCATTTTCAAGGAGTTCTGTCATGTACTGTGATATACAGAGAAGAGTTGTCTTCTGCTGGGCCCAAGGAGGCATCAGTGGGCTTGCCCCACCCCCACCCCTTGCCACTGGTTAAGTTGGGTAATTGAAGTTCTTTATTCTATGAGGCCAGGTCTGTCATATATCAAAATTTCACCAATATAATCTGGATCTGTAGCTAAATTCTGTTCCATTTCAAAGTTTTCTTTGTCTATTCTTCCACCCTTGTCACATTCTCTTAATGACATTGAGCAGGGCAGGTCTCTCTACCTGTTTTTTGTTTTCCTCGAAGAAAGTCTGGGATACTTTGACACTTTCCTTAGCAACTTCAATGGAAAATAATTAGTTTGGATTTTGATTGAAATTGTAAAAAATCTGTTAAAAATTGGGAAGAATTAACATCATTATTGATATTTTGTCTTCATATTCATGAACACATTATTTCTCTCGATTTACCTTAATGGCTTACAATAGTTAAAATGTGTAATTTTCTACATAAAATATTGCATATTTTGATTATTGTATATTATATATTTGCAATTATACATGGCACAGTTTTTAATATTACAGTTTACAACTGCTGGCTGAAAGTTTATAGAAATGCACTTTGCTTTTGTATATTGAAATTATTGCAGTCACCTTACTGAACTCTCTTGTTAATTCTCATAATTTATCTGTGGAGTCTCTTGAGTTATCCATGCAGGAAGTTATGTCATCTGCAGATTATAACAACAGGATAGAAATTTTCAAACATTTTCACATATATTATGACATCTGATTTTCCCAGAGCAAGTATTATCTCCATTTTTAGAAGTGAGAAAATAGATCAAAAGATTTTAAGTGACCTGCCATAGGTACCAGGTACCAAGTGACTGAAGTAGAAGAATCTAGTCTCTTGTCCTCTTATTTCAGTCCAACACTGTGCCTCCTAAAATCACTCACCTTGAAAAGGAGATGAAAACTGCAATTGGAGAGAAGCCACAGATAGTGGGGGTAGATGGAAAAGAGGAAAATAATTTCAGTTACCATATGAACATCAAAATATCATAAATTGGCTAAGTCTTGACTTATTGACCATAGGGACTTACAGACTCCTTTTTATTTTTTCCCATTTGCAAGGTTTAGTATTATTGGTATATCTATAAAAGTAAATATTTCAGTTTTGTCCCAATGCTACTGAAGTAATGAAGTCCTTGGCTGCAGTTATACAACTGTGGCAAGATCCAGCTACCGCAGTTTTAATGGTTGCCTCATAAGTGGTAGGAACTAGTATCAGTAACTATTCTGCCTCTCATAATGCTTTGTAGAATGACAAAGATGTCACCAAAGAGTCTAGCCATGTTTATGTCATCCTAACCATTATTGCAAATAGAAGATCACAATTTCTTCTTTTGTCTTCACTCTGTAAAATCTGCAAAAGTGCTTTAGAGTTTGGATTCAGTAAGAGTATATCCCATTTCTTCCTGTGGTTATTTTCAAAAGAGGCCTGGAAAGCAAATAGAGGAATTTCCATTTAGTAAATATAGGAATTTCTTCCACTGCCTTGGAGATTATGTTTTCTCTCCAATGTCAAGTAGATATATTGGAATCTACCCATTGGATAATAAGGAAATAGAGTCCAGGAAAACTCCTGAGCGATTAAGTGTTGGTTTCCATGTTTATAATAAAAATCTGGCATCTCCCCAAGTTGTGCTTGAAAAAAATATGTTTTGTTGTAAAGCCAAACAGCTCCTATTCCCAGGTAGTTCAATATTGGTTCATAGTCTGCAGTGATTCCAATTATGAAACCAAACTGGACTGAGGTGTATATACTGAATAACAAATATTTTACGCCATACATGTCCTGTCACATGAGATCCGTCTCATCCCAAATGCTATCTGAAATACCCAGTACACACCAAGAACCTCTTAAGTTCCCTTGTTGAACCATTTGTTTCATATGGAAGTGGAAATTATAGATTTTCAAGCAGGACTTCTGGTTGTCACTCACATGAGGCAGAGCTAGACTGGTTGTCCAATCAGTAAATGAAATGATATAAACCGAATCAACTCCAAGACCTGAAAACCATACTCCTTGATTCTTGCCAGTACAACCCCATATGGAAACTTACTATACAAAATACTCCAATGAATTCAAGTGCCAGATTGTTGGAAACCTTCCTTAAGAAAAAAGAAATCTCTTTTATTCAGGTAATTATTTTCTTTAACAAAGATACCCTCCGTTTTATTTAAGGGGCTTAAAATTAGGTGTCCTTTCTCTTTTTCTTTACTCTGAATGCTTCAAGGAAAGTATTTTAGAGCTTATATTTTAGAGTGTGATTTTATAGAAAAGGAGCTTCATCATTTAAGGTTCCATGCAAACCCACTAATGTTTGCAATGATCCTTTAAGAAACAGCTTTTGGCCGGGCGCTGTGGCTCACACCTGTAATCCCAGCACTTCGGGAGGCCGAGGCGGGCAGATCACGAGGTCAGGAGATCGAAACCATCTCTGCTAACATGGTGAAACCCCGTCTCTACTAAAAATACAACAACAACAAAAAAAATTAGCCGGGCATGGTGGCAGGCGCCTGTAGTCCCAGCTACTTGGGAAGCTCAGGCAGGAGAATGGCATGAACCTGGGAGGTGGAGCTTGCAGTGAGCCAAGATCACACACTGCACTCCAGCCTGGGCAACAGAGTGAGACTCCATCTCAAAAAAAAAAAAACAAAACAAAAAACCCAGCTTGTTTTGGTTTCTGGGACAGCATGAGACAAAGGCAAGGAAAGAAGATGAGAAAACAGCTGAAGTGCAAAACCACAAGAGATTTCTCAGGAAGAGACATTATTAATGCATCTTAAAATGTAATCATTACCAAGACCGAGAGTTGACATGTATGCTCTGCACGCTACTTTGCTTACTCCTCTTTTGGAAATACTAAACAAAACAAAACAAAAGCAAGTGGATAGGCTTTTTTATGAGCCTTGCTGAGCGACAGTATACCTTCAGAGGGCTGGGGATATATCATGTAACTCATGTGTGGCTTAGTTTTAGAAGAGTCAAGAGAATACTATTGGTACAACCAGAAGTAATTTTAAAACAAGTCATTTACTTGAACTTCTTGGAAACAACTAAATATTTAGTAGCCAGAAATACTGCTTATAGTGTCTTCTTTCCTCTCCCATCCACCATCCTTAAACACTATAACCAGATTTGTACCTCTTTCAAGTGCTCAAAAATCTCAAGAACAAGTTTTGTGAGGGTCCCCCTTGGAGGCCAGGGCGGGTACATACTGAAGCTGGACAAGCCAGAAGATCTTTAACTTTCTGGAGAAGGGAGTATCTAGGAACATTCTTCATAATTAAATATATATATATATAATATATATATCTCTCCAATTCCACATAAAACTGTAGAAAATAAATGTAATAAATTCCAAATGAAATTTTAGCTTGACCACTTCTAACTCCTGAGTTGACAAAGTGTAGCTAATTATTTCTGGGTTTTCCAAATCCACACTAGTGTTTCCTTATTTTGAATAGGGGCTTTTAATAAATGCCCATGTAAGGATGCCTCTAAGTCAATCTTTCAGCATATACTAGTGAGGAGTAGATTTGGAAAACTTGACTTTCCACAACTTTGCAAGGCTGAGAAAAATTGTAGAATTCATTTAGCTTCTGTTTGGCTTCCCTTTATTATTCATCTTAATAACTAAGTGAGCTTTCTGCCCTTGGACAAAGCCCAGGGGACCAGTCACAGAGAGAGATTCTTATGTGCAAATGCCTGCCTCTATGAAAAAATCTCCGTAGAGTAAAATTCATTAGCTGTCATGGTATGTGAGCAGAATATTGAAGTTTTGAAGGTTGAAAAATTCAATTATTTGCTTGTTGAGAAGCATGCAATTCTTCAGAGGTATCATTCTGAATGGAAGTTTTTGTAAAAAGAACCCTAAGCATAGCATCAGTCAGAAGAGCCAGATTTCTCACTTTTGTATGATCTTAGGAAATGCAACCACTCAGTGTGTTTCTGGATATTCCTCTGATTAGGTTCTGTGAATAAAACTGTTATATGGACTGTAAAACATTATAGAAATATAAAACATAGTCTGGTATGGTGGCTCATGCCTGTAATCCTAGCACTTTGGGAGGCTGAGGCAGGCAGATCACCTGAGGTCAGGAGTTTGAGACCAGTCTGGCCAACATGGTGAAACCCCATCTCTACTAAAAATACAAAAAGTAGCTGGGCGTGATGGCGCATGCCTGTAATTTTCAGCTACTCAGGAGACTGAGGCAGGAGAATTGCTTGAACCTGGGAGGCAGAGCTTGTGGTGAGCCGAGATTGTGCCACTGCACTCCAGCCTGGGTGACAGAGCGAGACTCAGTCTCAAAAAAATAAAAAAAAATTATTATTTTAATTTGTCATGTACCTAGTCCATAACAGACATCTAATAGATATTCCTTGAATGAATGAATGAATGAATGAATGAATGAATGAACAATGTGGTTACTCTGAACCCATTGATGGAATATTTAAGATTTCAGATTGCATCCATACTAATCTTATATCTCCTGCCGGAAGTCTGGGGTCAGGGGTTGATACATAATTGTGGTTTTTCTTGTTTTCCTAATTTTTGCATGAGTTTCTTTTGTTATCTGTTGATTTTCACCTTAAGTGTCAAACATAAAGAGTCATTTCAATTCAACAGATATTTATTAAACCCTTATTAAATACCAGGGAAGACATCATCTCTACCTTCAAGGAGTTTCCAGTCTAGCAGTAATTTCAAACATGTAAAGGAGTGGCACTACAGTGGGGCAGATTGTTACCAAGGTGCTATGCATCATGGAGAAAGGGCATGGTCTTAGCCTGGGGAGCAGGGGAGTGACACCTGTGCAGAGTGCAGAAAGTACTATAGACAGAGTGAGCAGCAAAAGCAAAGCTGAAAGTATAGATGAGTGGGGTTGTGAGTCTCCAGAATGTTGTTCTTCAGAACTTTTACTTGTATTGCTAGATTTGCCTTCATATAAAACCCTCTTTCAGCTTGAGGAACCACGTTTGAATATTTATTATCAGTTGTAACTGAGGTTTTATTTCTTGAACTGTAATGCTTGAGTGGACTAATTGTTCTGTGAAAGCAATTAGAAAATCAAGTCAGATGGCACCAGAAAGCTGTACTGTGAACTCAAGGGGTACAGAAAATGTACTCTGGCTTTGTTGCTGTGGTAACAAGTGGTTCTCCTGCTTTTTAGTTCCATTATAGGCCACGGTGATAACATTTTCTCTTTGGGTAATTATGAAAAATAAAGAAAGAAATAAAAGCCACATCTTGGTGTTTGCCCCTGCATCTAACAGCTGCATTTCATTCCTGCAACTGTTAAGGGTATTGGAATGAACTCTTGTAAGGGGCAGCTATTGCGATAACTCTTCCCTGAGGACCAATATGACATTGGCTTTACGAACACTTTCAATGTGTGCAGGTTACAGGGAGGCTAAGCATCCCTGGGCAAACTATGCTGCACAGCCACATCCATGAGTGGGAATGTTGGGGTCTCTCACCTGCACTCATATTAACAGCCCTCTTGGTAATTCTCCAGCAAGATGCCATCCTTTAGGCCAGTGGTTTGCAACGGAGGTCGGTGGGGAAATGGGGGAGGATTTTGCCACCCAGGGGACATTTGATGATGCCTGGAGACATTTTGGTTGTCACAACAGTGGAGGGAGGTGTGCAAATGACATTTAGTGGATGGAGGCCCAGGGTACTGCTAAATGTCCTTCAATGCACAAGACAGCTAGCACCACATGAAGTTATCTGCCCACAACTGTTCATAGTGCTGAAGATTAGAAACCCTGCTTTGGACCATGATTTTCATCTTTTGGAATGGCTGGCATTCAGGAAATACTAACAGAACCAGTGTATGAATCTGATGCTGTAAAATGGATTTCTTCAGGGTGAGTTTTCTGTGACTTCTTAGAGGATGTCAGAGATGTTTGGCGTTGGAAGAACATGCATTACAAAGGGCAGGCTCACCAGACCCTTGCAATGAAGGGCTCATCTCACACTAGCGTGACTCAGAAGCCCGGCAGGCTCAGGTGCTCAGTTCCAGAAAAACATTTCTCTTCTCCTCATACTGTATTACTTGTTTAGAATTTCACGTAGGTAGCTGAGCACGTTGAAATGACACGTTTGTTGTATTTAGTTTGAACACCATATGTTGACAGGGCTGCAAGCCCAACAAGCTGTTTTCTTACAGGATTTCAGCTATCACCCTTTCATCAACCTGGGATCAAACACACAATAGATAGCAAAAGAACACACACACACACACAGACACACACACACACACGCACTCTTATTCTACAAAGGGGATTTCAAGCATACATCACTTATGCTCTATGCAAATATCAACTACCTGTCAGCTTATTTTTCTGGAAAGCTCTCCCTTAAAGGAGCAAGAACAAACTGCCTTGTCATTGGTATCTAGGAGCTGTTCTGGTGACAACTGTGAGTGTACATAGCTGTGGAATGTACCCACTCATCAGCCATTTCTGTCAGGGTGAATACCTCACCTGTCACAGGGAAATGATATCACACCTGTGTAAGTGTCTTAGAGTGTTCCCCAGCAGCACTGTGGAGCTTCACAACCTGACATTTTTCTTCCTAGCCAAGATATTTCTGACATATCAGTCCACGTGTGTTTACTCCCAGTTTTGCCTAAGGCACCTATGATTGCTGATGCCAGTCAGGTACAAATCATCCAGGAATCCTCCCAAATCCCTGGACCTTGACACATCCATCTAGTAAGGCTTTGTTAGCATATCTCCAACAGTGTGCCCGCCCCTGTGCTGAAGGATGCAGATCTAAAAATCAAGTTGTGGCTCATGCTTTCAGGGGAACTTGGTAAGGGAAAGGAGGCACAGGTAGAAAATAAATGATGACTTTTAATCCAAGAGGAGGCATGTACAGGGGCAGGGTAGCCCAAAGAGGTAGGGGTGTATTGGCCTGTGGGTGTCAGAGGAGGCTCCACTAGTGGAGGTGTGACTTTAGAGCTCAGACCTAGAAGCCTAGTGAGAATGTGCCCAGGCAGGAGAGAAAATCTGGGATGCATGCCTGGGAGCACAAATAAACATGAGGTCTTCCAGGGACTCCCAAACAACACACAATGGCTGCCTGGATGTCAGACTTCTGTTGCTAATCAGATGTAATTGATTGAACTGGCACTAGAAAGACGGTTTTGGCAGTGGAGAGTAAGATATATGGATTGGGGTTTGGGAAGGTGGGGATGGTAGGCCAAAGCCAGGGAGACCAGTGAATAAACCATTGGTGGTGAGGACACAAAGGAAATGAAAAGTATAGATTCAAGAGAGAATTCTGACATGGGGCCCACTGGCCTTGGTGGCTTGTTGGGTTAGCGGCCAAAGGTGGGTGTCTCAGCTGGCAGTGACAAAGGAAGGCTAGTGAAGAATATGCTTCTCATAGCTTTCACAACATCTTGTTCCCAGCTGCCCCAGATAAGTATAGAAACCAGGTCAACAAAACTTAGTCCCAGTCTCCCGCACCAAACTATATTGCTGCATATAAAACCCTGGAGGCATCACTGGCCCCTGGCTTAGAAAATTGGATGAAGGTGAGGCATTTCAATGAAACATACTTTATGGTAGGACAGAAGTGTGGATAATGTTTGGTATTTCACATGATAAATTTGAGATGCCTGTGGAATGTACATGCAGGGAATGTCCAGGGAGCTTTTTGGTAGGAACTCAGAGAAAGAGCTAAGATGAACACACTCATTTGGGAGGAATCAAAGTCTAGGCCAGTGGTTCCCAGCCCTGAGTGCATCATCTGTGGGACCTTTTAGAATCCCGATGTCCAGGCCCACCCCCAGAACAATTATATCAGAACTCTACAGCAGCATATTTTAAGGGATGGAGGAATAGTTCTGAGAAATCATGCTGGTTCTCTGCAAGAGAAAAGGTAACTTTAAGTGGTGCCAGTTCATGCAGGGACTTGAGAAAAGAAGTGGAGTGAGTACAGGCTAAAAGCTGCAAGTCCTGGAAGAGGAAGGAATGCAATGGACTGGTGGCCAACCAGTGCTCTGAACCCCATCTGGGATAAGAATTGTGGATCTGTGTCCAGTGTGCATATTTGTGCAACTTTTGGCCCCAGTGTATTTACCATCCAACTTGAGGAAGGGAGATATGGTGGTATGGTCTGAGACAATGGAAGGGCAAGAAGGGTTTCTGCAGCTGCCTTTGGAATCCAGGCTGGATAAGGAAGGCACAAAAGTCAAGAGGGGCTGATGATCCAGAAGAAAATCAAGGAGGAAGGATTGGAGGCTGTGCTCAAAGACTGGAATATTTGAGGTTAAGATTTCCAAGTGGTACAATTATAGTGGATGCATGACAGAGAGTGGCTGAATATGCTTGGAAGTGAAAGCTGTTCCAATTGAGGTGGAAGCATAAGTGTGGAGAAATATTTGTTTAGTCTTCTTGTACTCCTTTGTTCTAGAAGTCTGCCTTGGTTATTCCCAATTTCCTTAACAAAGGCTGTCCAATGGTGACTGTATGTTTCAGCACAGCTGTCTTCTGTAGAGTGGGTTATTATTATATCTGTTATTTTTAAAAACCCACCCTTGCATCAATAAATATACATGTCAGCCAAATTCTTTATATTAATTGACAATTATTTATGAAAATTGCAATGCCTTAAGTGAAAATTTTGTGGAATCAGCATCCCTTAGAGACACCTTTCTTGCTAGAACCATGTGTTCTTGCTTTGTGACTGTTTGCATGTTTTATTGCTAAGTCTGTAGATAACATTCTTTCTTGAAGATTATTAATTATGTATACAAGTACCCCTGTGTAAAAGTATTCACTTGGAAGAGACCCAGGAATCTAAGGCAGGGGCCAGCAAACTGTTTCTGTAAAAAGCCAGAGAGTAAATATTTTCAGCTTTGCAGGCTAGACAATCTCTGCCACAACTACTCAACTCTGCTTTTGTAATCTTAAAGCAAACAGACAATACATGAATGAGTTGTGGCTGTGTTCCAATAAAACTTTATTTACAAAAATAGGGAGTGGGTCGGATTTGGTCTGAGAGCTGTAGTTTGTTGACCCCTGATCTAAGATAATAAAAGACTCTAGTGGATTATGTAATTTTGTGGGAAGGTTTCCAAGTTCATATTTTAATTTATTTGACTTTTCAATTTTGGCTTTAAAAAACCCATTTAAATCATAGTTTGTTACAGTGCTATAGAAATGAAGTAACTTGTAAATGATGACACATGGAAGGTTCTAAGTACAGATGGGTTTGTGGAAAACTAATAGGTCATGATATTCTGATGTAGACAGTCATCAGGCTTGTCATCTTAATTTACTCCCTTGAAGACTCAAGTACCTCCTCCCTCATCTTGGAGAAAGTGCGTGTCTGACACTACAGTGTCATTTCCTTCAACCTTGTAATCCATAGGCACATGTGAAACAGTGTAATTCAATGTTGACTAGACCAATGATGGTATTTTAAACTATTTCCTTATGGAAATTCAGTGTCTTCTGGGAAAACTCACATTAGATTGCAAATCTGTTCCTAGCATTTAGAGACTCCTCATTAATAAGCACCTTTTTTTATAGTGAAATATGGCCTGGCCAAAAAAAAATATCTGACAAGATGTGAGACTCAATGTTGTTCTTATGATTCAGAAGATAGACTGAAGTGAGATATACTTCCCTACAAATAAAATAGATATTCCTTAAAACGTCAATCAGAGTTATGTGGTTTCATTGTCTTTGTAAAGTATTTAGATATTTACAACTAAGGCCTATTAAATACGTACTATTAAGGTTGCCACCCTCTGAGGTGGTTTGATGTTTCAGTCAGGGTCCAGAGGTTTTTAAATTTTTTTTTCATCAGTCATTCTTTGGAATTAAATGTGTGTACGTTGGTAGGACAGAAAAGGAACGGAATGTCAGTTTTCTGCCAACAACTCTTCTGGCTGCAAGAGAATTTCTCATTTTTTTTTCTTTTCAGTGTGAGTCACATGGAGAATTTATCTGAGTAGGGCATCAAAAGAAGGAGTGAAAAGCAATTAAGGAGAAAAAACACAGCTCCTTACATCCATGTTGGTCCGTATTGGAAAATGAATGCTGAGTATTATGGCTGGTTTTCAATTTCTTTTCTTGCTAAAGCCTAATTATTGAATTTTTCACTTGGAACATGCCCAGATAAGATGGAACTTATTCAGGCTCCATTCTGAAAAAAAGATACCAGAAGTCATGATCTGCTTTTCTCACTCTGGACATGGAAATTCTCATCACAGTGGTCAGCTGAGGTGATTTCAAGGAATAATACCTGAAGGGATCCTTTAATTCAGGTTGTAGAACAAAAGCCCAAACAAATCATTAACAATAATTAACCTCTCAGATGTAATAAATTACTTTTAAATAAGTTAGTTTATTGAGAGATGTAATTTGAACATATATAATAACAGTCTGACACTAACTTCTGTACCCTCTGCTTGAAGCAACTGATGAACCCTGACTCTGGTATGATGGGAAGTTAACTTTACTCAACCTGTGAGACTGGATCTTTCTTCTGAACCATCCACAGGGCATAAGGCTCATTCTGATGTGCTTTGGAATACACAAGGCCCATCCTATCTATTGCTCTAGGCTCTGCTGGCTTTAATTCAGAGTTTCTCAACCTCAACACTGTTGATATTTGGGCCACATGTGGGAGGCCATCCTGTGCACTGTAGGATGTTTAACTGCATCCTTGGCATCTACCCACTAGATGCCAGTAGTGCCCAGCCCCTGACCCTCGTCAGGACAACCAAAATGTCCCCACACATTGCCCAATGTCCTCTGGGAGACAGAATCACCCTGGTTGAAACCACTGCCCTAATAAGATACTGCAAATTTCCAGGTTTGATATCATTTAACTGATATTCTAAAAAGCATTGGCTACATCTGCATGCTGCTGCCCTAGGCTTCTCTCTGAATATTTGATCTCAACTTTGCATTGAGTCTTGGAGGGAAGGGGCAATGTGTGTAGGATGTCCACACATCTAGGTTTGCCTAGGATAATCCAGTTTTTATCTGTCATCTGGATGTAATTATTAAGTGGCACCACTTTGAAAAGTGACACAGTAAGAGTGAAAATTATCTGGCCCCCATGTGGTTTTGGAAAATGGGGAACAGTTTTAAGAGTTCTTATAGTGTCAGAAAACTTTTACTCTGCAGCAGTTTTTGATGCCTTCCTGTACTATTTTAAGAGCCTGGAAATTCAACTATTTCATGCCCATATGGACCACATACTCAAGTCTTCAACCTTAACTCTTAACAGCTTCAGTTTTTGTCCAAGTAGGCAAAGAGAGCTCAGACAACAAGGAAGAGAACAGTGCTTTTAAAAGAATGTTCTTCTCAATAAAAATAAATTCTGAAGTTCTAAGTAGGGAGTTACTGCTGAGTTTATAATGGATTTCATATTTGCTTTTACAATCACAGTATTGCTGGGCTCAGGCTTCCTGCTTGGAAAAGTGCTTTGCAATGCTTCAGACAGAAGAGAACGATTTTAGAACAGGCTTGGCTATGAGACAAGAGAGTTGAAGAAACCAGAGGTGGTTTGAAAGTGGTCATTCCTTTGGTGTTAAAGATAGGGGAAAAAAGATTGTTCCCCCTTATTAAATCCTGTCACATGTAGACGAGAGTGCTTGTTAAAGCCTCGAGTGGACATTTGCATTGTATGGTTCTCTGGTGTGTACCTTTGCTAAAATAAGTGTGCAAATGTCTCCAGGTAGTAATATGCCCTCGACCCTGTAATCAGAATCGGTCTCTCACCTGGAAATGTGAAGACACAATGTTTGGCTAGTAATGAAGGTAAGATAATCATGTGGGACCACACCATTCAAAAGGTTGTCTCATGCTCACAAGATGAATGCTGTATTTCCAGCCATCATGCCCATGTATCGGACAGAAAGAATAAGGAAGAGGGGAGCTCAAAAGGACATCCTTGCTGGGACAGCTTCCCAAAATTACTGAAGCCCTCCACCTAACACTTATTCTCCAAAATCGATAGTTTTTCAGCCAGGTGTTTTTATCACCTCCTTCAGTATTATCTTACCAATAAATGGCAGGAGAATGGATGTTGGGTAGACAATTAGCAAGCTCTGGTATATAGCCCAACTTTTGCTAGTGTTTAAAAGTCAAAACCACACAGATCTTCTAAACCAGTGGTCAACATTCACTGTCTGTGGACTAAATTGAGCCCACTGACTGTTTTGGTAAATAAAGTTTTATTGGGACACAACCACACCCCTTCATTTACATATGGTCTGTGACTGCTTTTGTGCTGTCAAACAGAGTAGTTGTGACACAGACTATATATATGGCCTCCAAAGTCTAAAATGTGGTCTCTCTGGCCCTTTACAGGAAAATGTTGCCAACTCCTATTCTAAACAGATAACTCAATGAAAAAATGGGCAGAAGACATGAACAGACACTTTACAAAGAGGATATCCAAAGACCAATATGCACATGAACAGATGTTCCAACTCATTAGTCACCAGGAATTTTTTTTTTCCGAGACGGAGTCTCACTCTGTCACCCAGGCTGGAGTGCAGTGCCACAATCTCGGCTCACTGTAAGCTCCACCTCCCAGGTTCATGCCATTCTCCTACCTCAGCCTCCCGAGTAGCTGGGACTACAGGTGCCTGCCACCATGCCTGGCTAATTTTTTGTATTTTTAGCAGAGACGGGGTTTCACCATGTTAGCCAGGATGGTCTCCATCTCCTGACCTCGTGATCCACCCACCTCAGCCTCCCAAAGTGCTGGGATTACAGGCATGAGTCACCGCGCCCAGCAGGAAATGTTAATTTAAACCACAGTGGGATGGCACTGCTTTCCCTTCAGAATGACTATAATCAAGAAAGAAAGAAAGAACTGGCAGTATCAAGTGTTGCATTAATATGGGACAATTGGAACTCTCATACATTGCTGGTGGCACTGTAGGTTGGTATAAAGACTTTGAGAAGCTATTGGGCAGTGTCTACTAAAGTAAAACAAATGTCCCCCTCTGGGATGGAGCAGTTCCACTCTCAGGTATATGCCCAACAGAAATGCCTACGTATATTCACCAAAAGGGATGGACCAGAATGTTTACGTTGGCACTATTTATTAAAAATCCAAAGTTGGTAACAACCCAAATGTCTATCAACAATAGAAAAGGGAAAAATGTGTTTTATTCATACAATGGAATACTTTTCAGTGATGAAAAGGAGCCTCACTACCTGCTACAACATATAATATTGACAAAAGAAGCCAGACAAGACTGACTCTGTTGCCTTAAAGTTCAGAAACAGGCAAACAGATCAATGGTGTTTGAAGACAGAATATACGGTTCCTTTTAGGGATAGAGATCGGGAGAGGAATCGTTGTGATTTAGGTGGTCATTATACAGGGGGTTCGCTTTGGCAAAATGCATTGAGTTGTGCACTTATGAGTTCAGAATTTTTCTGCTTATATATTGTATTTCAATAAAGAGTTTCAAAAACAAAAAATAAAAGAATACACATCTCTTTAATGATAGAAATGTATCAGCCTTGCTCTCAGCCAGTTTTCTATTGAAAATGATGCCTATAACACGTCCCTCATGAAACAACCACATGAACCTACATAATAGCCCTGGCCCTTTGGATTCTAGTCTTATTCACAAATGGAATAAATTTTCTGTCTTCAGATTTTTGCATTTGACTACATCTACCCTGACAGTGTGACTGACTAGGTGGTCTCAGCTCCACATACCCCACGGCAAGAATAAAAAGGTTGTATCTAAACTGCAATGGATTAACCCACTGAGCAGACCGCATGCCCCTGTGCTTTCTTGCCAAAAGAGAGAGCAAAGACTGCAAGGAAGCTGAATGTGGAATTTATGGACCCTAAGAAGGCAATTTGGAAGGATTTTTTCCCCCATTTATGTTTAGTCTTAACTTGGTGAAATTGTAAAGGGGTGCTGGAGACTGGGGGAGCTGTTGGTATGCAAAGTGTTGTCTGCCTCAGTTGTGCTCCTGAGTTTTGACTGGCTGCCCAGTGTTATGTGGGAAGCTAAATAAAATGTGTATACTTCTAAAAAAAAAATCAATTTTAGATTTTACAAAAGGAGTCAAATATTATTACTCCCAAGGGAAGAATTGAGGCAGTTGTTGTTGTTTTTATTTTTAGAAGAGGGTCAGAAGAAACAGCCAGGTCTTTTAAAAAAATCACCCAAATTTTTGGCTGACATAGTTAAATTTGTCCCCTCTCATTGATGCCGGTGGGGAGTTATAAAGGACAGAAAAATATCAAATGCTAAAAATGAATAGAAGGGATGTAATAATCCAAGAATTAGGGTAATTGATGGCAATTTTTTAAAGACACTGCTATAAATGAAATTTAAATAACTGTAACTAAAGCTAGATATTCAATCCAATAGTTAATGGTATATACATAAGATGTACTAGTTATTGTTTCATAATTATCCAAAATCTTTCATTTAAAAATATCATTTTGTTTCTTAGACTATGTGTATATGTTACATATATGTGTGTATGTATATTTCAAATACATATGTGTAGAAATTCATGAGTTTTCTTTTTAAGTTACCATCCTCCAAAGGGAAAAAACAAAAAACAAACAAAAAAACCTGGCAAGTGATGAGAAGGAATTGGAGCTGTGTATAAGAATCTTAGAAGAGTTAGGTGATCTTGATGCAGCCTCCCAGGTCTGGTGTAGCACCTAAAAAGATCATTTTTTAAAAAGAAATCCAAATATTAGTTTAGGAGAAAACACAGAAAATTTCATGACTCTCATTTTTGTGAAAATTAAAATCTGACAGTAGAAGGCAAAGTGGCATGGCCCCTGTGCTTGGGTTACTGCTGCTTCCCAAGGGGCTCCTTAGGGAGATAACTTCCCTGTTCCTTCTCTTTTTTACTTGGCAGTCCCGGGAGGACAGTTGAGTTGGGGGACTAGGGGCGTTGGAACAAGGGTGTCCTTGCTAAGCTCCTGTGGTTCGCTGCTAATTGGACTTCTCACTTTGTGAACCAAAACATTTAGAGAGTCTTGTCTTAGGAAAAGCAAATTATTCTGCCCCGTGATGGCGCTTCAGTTTGGAAACATCAAGGAGCTAGTCTCACTGATAACAGAGTTGATCAGGGGAGAGTATGCAAAGACAAGACCCAATTATCAAAGCACAGCCATTTCAAAGGGTTTTGAATAGATTGCACTTGTTTTGGTGAGAAACCAAATTAGAGAGTTCTGCCTCCTAAACTCTACATAGACTAATGTGTGGTTGGGAAGCACCCCTGCTCTGGGAGCTGCATTTACCTCTTGGTCATACTGAATTCCTTCATAGGAGGGCCTTTGATATATTTATTCTATAACCAAAAATGGCAGCCCTGAGATTGGACAGCATCCCTTTGATTTCCTGTGGACTGTCCTTTTCTGGAGATACGGTTTATTCTTTCCTAAGCATCAGAATTATGATTCTGAAAAGTTTTGCTTTTGAAATACTACATCACAGTGTCCTAATGAGAACGGTGAGCCATCTGCAACATTCAACACTTGGGTATGGCAGTCAAGTCTGGGCCCAATGAATGATTATGTTATATAACTCACCAGGTTCCTCCAGGCAGCAGTCATTGCCATTGTAATTGATTCCTGATGAGACTGTTTCTTGATTTGCTGGTGCTGTAACCACTGATGCTGATTGTTCTCATCTCCTGAAATTGTATTTAGTAACAGCATTCAACAAATATTACTCAAGTGGTTATTGTATATGGGACCAGCCTCTGGGGGTAAAAAATGAGTATGACAGCCTTGTCTTTGAGGAGACAAGTGTTTCAGGAGGAAACAGACAAGATGAGCATCATAACAGAGGTATGAACAGGAAGCTAGCAGAGCTCCTATTGGAGGGTGGTGAGGTGAATCAGGGAATGTCCCTCCAGGAAATTCAGAGAGGCTAATGGGAGTTACACAGGCAAAGGAGAAATGGAAGGGAGGTGACAGAGGAAGAAGAGCATTATAGGTGGAGGGAAATTTCTCCTTGAAAACAAAGGAATCACATTCCATGTATGACCTAGAATTTCAGTGGGCATCTCCTCTGGCAAGAAGTTGAGTAGAAGGATGGCTGCATTTTGGAATTTTCAAAGTGTGGAGAGGATGCTATGTGCACTGTAGTAAGTGCAAAACAATGGGTCGGATTTTTAAAAATTTCAGGTACACACATATTTATCTATATAGTGTGACGTGACATAGAAGTCACAGACTGTTGAAAAGTTTATGCCATAAAAATAAATAGCAATTTGAGTTCACTTCCTGTGAGTGGCCTAGGGTTTTTAAGACAAGACAGAATAATAACATGTCAAGGGCCAAATACAGACATGGATGTTTCAGAATCCTTTGGTTTTCTGTTCTCAGAGCACATGGCATTTGGTATAATTGAATCCAGGGCAGATGGGTGCAAGCCCCATTCAATTTTGAGGGGAAACCAGTTAACAAGCATGTGTCCAAATATGGGATTAAACTTGCAAGGCAAGCGAGTTGCTTCCAATAACACTTAGAAAACACTAATTAGTGAGAGGGAAATACTTCATCAAATGGTTTGAGAATAGTAAAGACAAATGCAACAAGGAAACATTGTTTTTAGTTACAATTTATATTGTTCTATAAGAAATGGGGCTGCAGGTGCTTTCCTCAGACAAAATGAATCCTAAATACATTTACCTAAGGTTTCTAGAAATAATACAAATGTGTCTTTAAAAACTCAGATACGATAGAGGAGCAAGATGGCCGAATAGGAACAGCTCCAGTCTCCAACTCCCAGCGCGAGCGACACAGAAGACCGGTGATTTCTGCATTTTCAACTGAGGTACTGGGTTCATCTCACTGGGGAGTGCCGGACGATTGGTGCTGGTCAGCTGCTGCAGCCCGACCAGCGAGAGCTGAAGCAGGGCCAGGCATTGCCTCACCTGGGAAGCGCAAGGGGGAAGGGAATCCCTTTTCCTAGCCAGGGGAACTGAGACACACAACACCTGGAAAATCGGGTAACTCCCACCCCAATACTGCGTTTTAAGCAAACAGGCACACCAGGAGATCATATCCCACACCTGGCCGGGAGGGTCCCACACCCACGGAGCCTCCCTCATTGCTAGCACAGCAGTCTGTGATCTACCGGCAAGGCAGCAGCCAGGCTGGGGGAGGGGCGCCCGCCATTGCTGAGGCTTAAGTAGGTAAACAAAGCTGCTGGGAAGCTCGAACTGGGTAGAGCTCACAGCAGCTCAAGGAAACCTGCCTGTCTCTGTAGACTCCACCTCTGGGGACAGGGCAATAACAAACACAGCCGAAACCTCTGCAGACGCAAACGACTCTGTCTGACAGCTTTGAAGAGAGCAGTGGATCTCCCAACACGGAGGTTGAGATCTGAGAAGGGACAGACTCCCTGCTCAAGTGGGTCCCTGACCCCTGAGTAGCCTAACTGGGAGACATCCCCCACTAGGGGCAGTCTGACACCCCACACCTCACAGGGTGGAGTACACCCCTGAGAGGAAGCTTCCAAAGCAAGAATCAGACAGGTACACTCGCTGTTCAGAAATATTCTATCTTCTGCAGCCTCTGCTGCTGATACCCAGGCAAACAGGGTCTGGAGTGGACCTCAAGCAATCTCCAACAGACCTACAGCTGAGGGTCCTGACTGTTAGAAGGAAAACTATCAAACAGGAAGGAAACCTACACCAAAACCCCATCAGTACATGACCATCATCAAAGACCAGAGGCAGATAAAACCACAAAGATGGGGAAAAAGCAGGGCAGAAAAGCTGGAAATTCAAAAAATAAGAGCACATCTCCCCCGGCAAAGGAGCGCAGCTCATCGCCAGCAACGGATCAAAGCTGGATGGAGAATGACTTTGATGAGATGAGAGAAGAAGGCTTCAGTCCATCAAATTTCTCAGAGCTAAAGGAGGAATTACGTACCCAGCGCAAAGAAACTAAAAATCTTGAAAAAAAAGTGGAAGAATTGATGGCTAGAGTAATTAATGCAGAGAAGGTCCTAAACGAAATGAAAGAGATGAAAACCATGACACGAGAAATACGTGACAAATGCACAAGCTTCAGTAACCGACTCGATCAACTGGAAGAAAGAGTATCTGCGATTGAGGATCAAATGAATGAAATGAAGCGAGAAGAGAAACCAAAAGAAAAAAGAAGAAAAAGAAATGAACAAAGCCTGCAAGAAGTATGGGATTATGTAAAAAGACCAAATCCACGTCTGATTGGGGTGCCTGAAAGTGAGGGGGAAAATGGAACCAAGTTGGAAAACACTCTTCAGGATATCATCCAGGAGAACTTCCCCAACCTAGTAGGGCAGGCCAACATTCAAATCCAGGAAATACAGAGAACGCCACAAAGATACTCCTCGAGAAGAGCAACTCCAAGACACATAATTGCCAGATTCACCAAAGTTGAAATGAAGGAAAAAATCTTAAGGGCAGCCAGAGAGAAAGGTCGGGTTACCCACAAAGGGAAGCCCATCAGACTAACAGCAGATCTCTCGGCAGAAACTCTCCAAGCCAGAAGAGAGTGGGGGCCAATATTCAACATTCTTCAAGAAAAGAATTTTAAACCCAGAATTTCATATCCAGCCAAACTAAGTTTCATAAGTGAAGGAGAAATAAAATCCTTTACAGATAAGCAAATGCTTAGAGATTTTGTCACCACTAGGCCTGCCTTACAAGAGACCCTGAAGGAAGCACTAAACATGGAAAGGAACAACCGGTACCAGCCATTGCAAAAACATGCCAAAATGTAAAGACCATCGAGGCTAGGAAGAAACTGCATCAACTAACGAGCAAAATAACCAGTTAATATCATAATGGCAGGATCAAGTTCACACATAACAATCTTAACCTTAAATGTAAATGGACTAAATGCTCCAATTAAAAGACACAGACTGGCAAACTGGATAAAGAGTCAAGACCCATCAGTCTGCTGTATTCAGGAGACCCATCTCACACGCAGAGACATACATAGGCTCAAAATAAAGGGATGGAGGAAGATTTACCAAGCAAATGGAGAACAAAAAAAAGCGGGGGTTGCAATACTAGTCTCTGATAAAACAGACTTTAAACCATCAAAGATCAAAAGAGGCAAAGAAGGCCATTACATAATGGTAAAGGGATCAATTCAACAGGAAGAGCTAACTATCCTAAATATATATGCACCCAATACAGGAGCACCCAGATTCATCAAGCAAGTCCTTAGAGACTTACAAAGAGACTTAGACTCCCATACAATAATAATGGGAGACTTCAACACTCCACTGTCAACATTAGACAGATCAACGAGACAGAAAGTTAACAAGGATATCCAGGAATTGAACTCATCTCTGCAGCAAGCAGACCTAATAGACATCTATAGAACTCTCCACCCCAAATCAACAGAATATACATTCTTCTCAGCACCACATCATACTTACTCCAAAATTGACCACGTAATTGGAAGTAAAGCACTCCTCAGCAAATGTACAAGAACAGAAATTATAACAAACTGTCTCTCAGACCACAGTGCAATCAAACTAGAACTCAGGACTAAGAAACTCAATCAAAACCGCTCAACTACATGGAAACTGAACAACCTGCTCCTGAATGACTACTGGGTACATAACGAAATGAAGGCAGAAATAAAGATGTTCTTTGAAACCAATGACAACAAAGATACAACATACCAGAATCTCTGGGACACATTTAAAGCAGTGTGTAGAGGGAAATTTATAGCACTAAATGCCCACAAGAGAAAGCAGGAAAGATCTAAAATTGACACTCTAACATCGCAATTAAAAGAACTAGAGAAGCAAGAGCAAACACATTCGAAAGCTAGCAGAAGGCAAGAAATAACTAAGATCAGAGCAGAACTGAAGGAGATAGAGACACAAAAAACCCTCCAAAAAATCAATGAATACAGGAGTTGGTTTTTTGAAAAGATCAACAAAATTGACAGACCACTAGCCAGACTAATAAGGAAGAAAAGAGAGAAGAATCAAATCGCAATTAAAAATGATAAAGGGGATATCACCACCGACCCCACAGAAATACAAACTACCATCAGAGAATACTATAAACACCTCTACGCAAATAAACTGGAAAATCTAGAAGAAATGGATAATTTCCTGGACACTTACACTCTTCCAAAACTAAACCAGGAAGAAGTTGAATCCCTGAATAGACCAATAGCAGGCTCTGAAATTGAGGCAATAATTAAGAGCCTACCAACCAAAAAAAGTCCAGGACCAGATGGATTCACAGCTGAATTCTACCAGAGGTACAAGGAGGAGTTGGTACCATTCCTTCTGAAACTATTCCAATCAATAGAAAAAGAGGGAATCCTCCCTAACTCATTTTATGAGGCCAACATCATCCTGATACCAAAGCCTGGCAGAGACACAACAAAAAAAGAGAATTTTAGACCAATATCCCTGATGAACATCGATGCAAAAATCCTCAATAAAATACTGGCAAACCGGATTCAGCAACACATCAAAAAGCTTATCCACCATGATCAAGTGGGCTTCATCCCTGGGATGCAAGGCTGGTTCAACATTTGCAAATCAATAAACATAATCCAGCATATAAACAGAACCAAAGACAAGAACCACATGATTATCTCAATAGATGCAGAAAAGGCTTTTGACAAAATTCAACAGCCCTTCATGCTAAAAACGCTCAATAAATTCGTTATTGATGGAACGTACCTCAAAATAATAAGAGCTATTTATGACAAACCCACAGCCAATATCATACTGAATGGGCAAAAACTGGAAAAATTCCCTTTGAAAACTGGCACAAGACAGGGATGCCCTCTCTCACCACTCCTATTCAACATAGTGGTGGAAGTTCTGGCTAGGGCAATCAGGCAAGAGAAAGAAATCAAGGGTATTCAGTTAGGAAAAGAAGAAGTCAAATTGTCCCTGTTTGCAGATGACATGATTGTATATTTAGAAAACCCCATTGTCTCAGCCCAAAATCTCCTTAAGCTGATAAGCAACTTCAGCAAAGTCTCAGGATACAAAATTAATGTGCAAAAATCACAAGCATTCTTATACACCAGTAACAGACAAACAGAGAGCCAAATCAGGAATGAACTTCCATTCACAATTGCTTCAAAGAGAATAAAATACCTAGGAATCCAACTTACAAGGGATGTAAAGGACCTCTTCAAGGAGAACTACAAACCACTGCTCAGTGAAATAAAAGAGGACACAAACAAATGGAAGAACATACCATGCTCATGGATAGGAAGAATCAATATCGTGAAAATGGCCATACTGCCCAAGGTAATTTATAGATTCAATGCCATCCCCATCAAGCTACCAATGAGTTTCTTCACAGAATTGGAAAAAACTGCTTTAAAGTTCATATGGAACCAAAAAAGAGCCCGCATCTCCAAGACAATCCTAAGTCAAAAGAACAAAGCTGGAGGCATCACGCTACCTGACTTCAAACTATACTACAAGGCTACAGTAACCAAAACAGCATGGTACTGGTACCAAAACAGAGATATAGACCAATGGAACAGAACAGAGTCCTCAGAAATAATACCACACATCTACAGCCATCTGATCTTTGACAAACCTGAGAGAAACAAGAAATGGGGAAAGGATTCCCCATTTAATAAATGGTGCTGGGAAAATTGGCTAGCCATAAGTAGAAAGCTGAAACTGGATCCTTTCCTTACTCCTTATACGAAAATTAATTCAAGAAGGATTAGAGACTTAAATGTTAGACCTAATACCATAAAAATCCTAGAGGAAAATCTAGGTAGTACCATTCAGGACATAGGCATGGGCAAAGACTTCATGTCTAAAACACCAAAAGCAACAGCAGCAAAAGCCAAAATTGACAAATGGGATCTGATTAAACTAAAGAGCTTCTGCACAGCAAAAGAAACTACCATCAGAGTGAACAGGCAACCTACAGAATGGGAGAAAATTTTTGCAATCTACTCATCTGACAAAGGGCTAATATCCAGAACCTACAAAGAACTCAAACAAATTTACAAGAAAAAAAACAAACAACCCCATCAAAAAGTGGGCAAAGGATATGAACAGACATTTCTCAAAAGAAGACATTCATACAGCCAACAGACACATGAAAAAATGCTCATCATCACTGGCCATCAGAGAAATGCAAATCAAAACCACAATGAGATACCATCTCACACCAGTTAGAATGGCGATCATTAAAAAGTCAGGAAACAACAGGTGCTGGAGAGGATGTGGAGAAATAGGAACACTTTTACACTGTTGGTGGGATTGTAAACTAGTTCAACCATTATGGAAAACAGTATGGCGATTCCTCAAGGATCTAGAACTAGATGTACCATATGACCCAGCCATCCCATTACTGGGTATATACCCAAAGGATTATAAATTATGCTGCTATAAAGACACATGCACTCGTATGTTTATTGCAGCACTATTCACAATAGCAAAGACTTGGAATCAACCCACATGTCCATCAGTGACAGATTGGATTAAGAAATTGTGGCACATATACACCATGGAATACTATGCAGCCATCAAAAAGGATGAGTTTGTGTCCTTTGTAGGGACATGGATGCAGCTGGAAACCATCATTCTTAGCAATCTATCGCAAGAACAGAAAACCAAACACCGCATGTTCTCACTCATAGGTGGGAACTGAACAATGAGATCACTTGGACTCAGGAAGGGGAACATCACACACAGGGGCCTGTCATGGGGAGGGGGGAGGGGGGAGGGATTGCATTGGGAGTTATACCTGATGTAAATGACGAGTTGATGGGTGCAGTACACCAACATGGCACAAGTATACATATGTAACAAACCTGCACGTTATGCACATGTACCCTACAACTTAAAGTATAATAATAATAAATAAATTAAAAAATAAATAAATAAATAAATAAAGTGTATAAGCCCCCCCCCAAAAAAAAAAAAACTCAGATACATGAAGCAGTAGAATCCAATTTGGAAGTCCTCTTGACCTAAGCAGTCTGGTTTCTCTTTGGTAGGTTGCCTTTTTCCGTACTATAAATGAAACAAAATAATTGCTATGTTAGTAGAGATGAATATATGGAAGATGATTTTTTCTTTTGGGCTTATAAAACTCCAGGAGGGAAAAGATGAAAGCCAAAAGTAGAAAAAAATTCAAAGGAAACAAATTGCAATTTTAGTTTTCTAAATCAGGGGTCGGTGAACATTTTCTGTAAAAGGCCGGATATTTTAGGTTTAGTGAATATGCGGTTGGTCTCTGGCAACTGCTCACCTTTGCTGGTGTAGTGAGAAAGCAGTCATAGACAAGTAAACGAATGGGTGTAACTATGTTCCAAGAAGACTTTATTTGTGGATAATGAAATTTGTATTTCATATAATTTTCATATCATAAAATGTTATTTTAATTTTTCCAACCATTCAAAAATGTTAAAAAAATTTTACCCACCCTGTGCTAGATCTGAGACAATTATCTCCCCACAAGTTTGTTCTGTTAGAAACTTCTTGGTTGAAAAGCAACATGCTTTCCCTTTAAAGTTTTCATAAATTTGTTAAATGATGATGTTTTCCCCCACTGGTGTTTTCCTACTTTTTTCTAGAATGCTCTGTGCTCTCGTAACACTTTCTAACATCTGTTGTCATCATGCATTTATTAAGCACTCACCATGAACTGAAATGCTGGGGACAGACGTCAGAGGAAAAGAAAATATTAGCAATAGAAAGTGGTACAGAAGCTCCTCTATTTATGGAATTTCAACTCGTGCACTTTCAGAGATACAAACAAAAGCATACCCTGGAGCAAAGCCCTCTGGCTCTTCACCACCAAAATATGCGTCAAGAGGTTCTGGGAGCTTTTAGTTTCTGCCCTTTTTAAAAAGAATTTCTCATTTTTCAGTTTATGGAATATTTGCTGTCTTTCTGCTAGGTGTTGAGGAATTTTGCCAGGAACCCCATCGTATGTGATAACCTCAGAGGACTTGAAAGAAGAAAGTGCTGGTAAGAAGTAGTAGAAGTAAAGGCAAGATAGAAACAGTTTTTTTTTTTTTTTAAATTGAAATAGGTCAGAAAAACTGTTGTAAGCCCTTTGGCAGGAAGAATGATTTTGAGGACAAAGATCCCATCATACAACCTGAGAGAAGCTCTGTACTTGTGTAATAATAGCAAACATTGATACAGAGCTTCTATGTGCCTGGCTGTGTTTTAAGCGATTACACGATCATATGAGTGTCCTTTTTCACTAATTTAATCACCACACAAAAAAGTGTTAATCAGCTAATGAGCTCGAGAAATGACTGATGAAACAGTGAAACTTGAATGTGGCTCTGGAATTAGCATCATAGTCCTATTTGTGTTAATTTAAGAGAAGGAAATAAATCTGGTAAGTGTACCCAGTCATGGATGGTTCCATGGGTTTGCAGCTTTTGGCATCTGCCCAACCTTAAAGTAAGAGGCAGAACAGCAATGCTATTTTGGGGTGATATTACGGATGCTAAAGCTGTTGAGGAATTCCCTGTGTTGCTTGTGGGCAGATTACCCATTTCCGAAGATTTTCAGTGTATGAAATGAAACAGGTCGAATGTAGGCAAAGATGTCAGCCAACGCATTTATCAGTAAGGAGGAGAATGAAAAGATCGACTCATACCTCACCCCGGTTGAAATCTTGAGGTTGCAAGCTTCTACCCTGTTCAAGACCTCTGGACATAGGAACAAAGTCATAAATAGCCTTTAGAGCTTAACATGTATTCAACCAAAAAGCATAGTGGACTCTGTCTGTGCTCTGCCCGGAATATCTCAGATCTTTTACCAGTTCTGTGTGCCTGTCCCATTCACCAGCTTCTGGGTAGTTTTGCTTCTAATGACCAACATCTGTGAACACTCTGTGGGGTTCTGGAGCAGTTGCCCTATATTCACAAAGAGCAGGATGTGCCTGGGAGTTTACATCACCCTGGGGGTGTCCCACAGCCCATGACTGACTGATGTGTGTGAAAATATTGAAGTCCAAATTCTTTGGCGAAGGCGGGACAAAGTTTAGATGTAATTAATACCCCAGACCTTCCCTCAGGACCAGACTGAGACAACTAGGACTTTGCTAGAAATCACACGCTTACTTGGTTTTATTCCCTTCCCTACCCTGTTATGCTCACCCCTTACCCGTTTCTCCTGGGAACAGGTTCTTAATAAATCAATTGCACATCAGTCCTTATCTTAGTATCTGCTTCTGGGGAACTCTACCTAAAGCAAGAAGCACATATATTATTAAGACAGAGAAACATTGCAAGGCTTTACCTTAATTAGCAATGAAATATTGGATGAAATAATGGACTGAATGAATTGATAGAAGCTTTGCACTACTCATGTTGTAGTTAGGGAAACAGGAAAATGATAAAACATTGAAATAATGACTATTACATTTTAGAGTTTGAAGGTCGTATAGTGAGACTGCCCACATAGTGCAGCCTCTCTGGCTGATGGTAATGTAGGTTCAGCTTATATATGGTCAGGGAAGAAGATACTACCACCTCCTGGGACAGTTGCCTTCCTTCCTCCTTCCCTCCCTTTCTTCATTCCTTATTTCCTTCCTTCTACTTTATGGAGATAAAATTCACATGCCATACAATTCATTCATTTAAAGTGAACAATTCCTTGGTCTTTAATATATTCAAAGTTGGGCAACCACTATTAACATCAATTTCAGAACATTTTCATCACCCTGTAAAGAAAAACTGTACCCTTTAGCTATCACCCCCTCAACTCCTCAACCCCCAAGCTCTGCAGTCCTAGGCAATCCCACATCTACTCTGTGGATTTGCTTATTCTTGACATTTTGTATAAATGAAATAATATAATATTTGGTCCTTTGTGACTGGCTTCTTTCAATTAGCTTACAATTTTCGAAGTTCATCCATGTTGTATCAGTATTTCATTCCTTTTAATGGCCAAGTAATCTTTCATTGTATGGATCGATCATATTTTGTTTATTCATTCATCAGTTGGTGGGAATTTGGTTTGTTTCTACCTTTTGGCCGTTATGAATAATTCTACCATGAACATGTGTGTACAAGTTTTTGTGGACCTATGTTTTCATTTCTCTTGGCTATATACTAGAAGTAGAATTGCTAGGTCAGATACAGAAAGTTCTTTCTATATTCAGACAAACTCTGAGTCTCCTTAACTTCCACACTTGGTACTTATCCAGCTTTCTGAAGAAATATGGACAAGATTTTCTTATGCATGACATCCCCTCAAATTATTCATCATCTTTATGTGCTCCTTCAACTTTCAAAGACTGAGTATCTTCTGTTCTTTCAATCATTCCACTGCAAAAATGGGACTTACAGAAATGCAAACTGATAGCTTTGAGGTTGTTACATTATCTGTTATAATGTAAAAAACAGCTTTCTTTTGTTCCAAATCTCAGACTTTCCCATCAACAACAGGGAACAAGTGGCTAAGTTATTTTGCCAAAATAAGAGAAAACAAATTATTTTCTGGGTAAGAAGGCTTTTTGATAGACTCTGCATAGATTTTCCCTTTGGAAATCAAGAGGACTAATGATTTGTGTAGTTTATATATACATTTGTAATTTCTTGACATGTTAATGTGAGAAAAAATTCTGTGCTTCTGAAAAATAAAATTTGATGGAAATCAGTTATCTTAAGAGCTTTAAAAGAAGTCACGTATAGCATTCTTTTTATTCTTAGTCATGAAGACAATGGGGAGAAAACTTGACAAAACCACAGGAAAATGTAGCAAGTTACTTAGCAGGCTCTGGGTTGTGCTGAACTGGGCCAAATGTTATGGTCATTTCTTCTTCTGTAGCTGTGAATGGGTCTGATCCTTGCTTGTTAGTCATATACTTAGGAATATTTTCCACCTTCTTTTAACATTAAATCCAGAGCTCAGGATGGCTTCTGACATTGTCTCATGCTATCAGCATGACGTTGGACAAGTCACCTGGTCTTTCTGAGTTTCAGTTTCTGCATCGTACTATCACTGCATTAGTGGCTTTCAAACTGTGTTGCACGGGATAACAACCAAAGAATCTTACTAAAAATGTCAATGGTGTGGTGCTACAAGGGATTATGCAAGTAGGCTCTAGAGAGGTCCTCACAATCTATTTTTTTTTTTTAATTTCAAGGCTAAATTTTATTATTTAGAATATCTTTTTTAATTATTATACTTTAAGTTCTAGGGTACATGTGCACAACGTGCAGCCTTGTTACATATGTATACTTGTGCCATGTTGGTGTGCTGCACCCATCAACTCATCAGCACCCATCAGCTCGTCATTTACATCAGGTATAACTCCCAATGCCATCCCTCCCCCTACCCCCTCCCCATAATAGGCCCCGGTGTGTGATGTTCCCCTTCCCGAGTCCAAGTGATCTCATTGTTCAGTTCCCACCTATGAGTGAGAACATGCGGTGTTTGGTTTTCTGTTCTTGCAATCATTTGCTAAAAATGATGGTTTCCAGCTGCATCCATGTCCCTACAAAGGACACAAACTCATCCTTTTTTATGGCTGCATAGTATTCCATGGTGTATATGTGCCACATTTTCTTAATCCAGTGTGTCACTGATGGACATTTGGGTTGATTCCAAGTCTTTGCTATTGTGAATAGTGCCGCAATGAACATACGTGTGCATGTGTCTTCATAGCAGCATGATTTATAATCCTTTGGGTATATACCCAGTACCCACCCAAGTGATGCTGATGCCCATTTTCCTGAAGACCATACCTTCAAAAACACTGACTAGCCATTTCCTTCTGGTCCCTCTTCCTCGTGTTCTGTATTCCACCGAAAGGGAGAAGAAATATTATTATCTTTCCAGGTAATATCTTTTCATCTGTGCTGTGTGCAAGGACACAAAGGAAGACAACTAAAGTTGAAATAATGAAAAAAGTCCCAGTCTGATGCTTAGATTATGATTTATTAGAATTATTTTGACTGTAACAATTTTAACCAAAAATAGGGTTTCTTAACCTTGGAACTATTGACATTTGGGAACAGATCATTCTTTGCCTTGTGTGTGGGAGGCTATCCTGTGCATTGTAGGAAGTTGAGCAGCATATCTGGCCTCCACCTACTAGATACCAGTAGCAGCTCCCCCTCCCTCCAAGTTACAGCAACCAGATATGCCTCCAGATATTGTCAAATGTGCCCTAAGGGGCAAATTTGCCCCTGGCTGAGAACCACCTTCATAAGGCATGGTCCCCAAAGAAAAGAATCAAGAAATTAGGCTTGGAGCAGTTTTCTTCGGTTGGTTCTTATTGCACAGCAAGGCAAAGAAGGCCCTGCTAAACTGTTGGTGCTTGACCTTTATGTACCAAGCATTCCTGGGGGATCTGGAACTCCCTGGCTCATCCTCTCTATTTGCTGGATTAATGAGATACAGACAGTTTAAGTGACTTGGCAGGAAAAGGACATTCTGTTTTATTCTCCTCATTTTATTACACTCCTGACAACAAATTCTTAACATTTGCCTTATATGTTCTGCTCCCTATCATTATCACAAGATAGATTAGTAGGTGAGGGGGGTAGGGAAACCAATATATGTGAAATTGCTTTGAAACCTGCAGACACCGGAGTGATGCCAGGTGTCATCATTCATCCTACTCCTGAGCCTCTGAAGCCAGGAGTTTCTTGAGGTTATAAAAGTGGTTTTTTGGGGGGTGACTAGTCAAGTACTCCAAAGAACTCCAGAGTGGTCAGTTTTGATCACACAAATGGCCAATTTTTACCCAGTCTGTTAGCCTTTTAACAGCACACCATGTTGCGTGGAGACCCACTTGTGTATGAGTCTTCAACGATGGGTGGAGACCCAGGGCTCAGTTCTACTCTTCTGCTCTGGAGAACTTTCTCTTTGTTTTCTTGGGTGGTGCAAGACCTACTTCACTGAAAGAAAATGTGTTGTTAGTGTGAGAGGCACTGCTAAGTGGAAATTATTGAAGGATGAATTCCTTATGTCTGTGAAAGGTTTCTCCACCTTGGCACTCTAGACATTTGGGACCAGAACATTCTTTGTTGTGAAGGCTGTCCTGTGCAGCGCAGGATGTTTAGCAGCATCTCTGGTCTCCACCCACTGGATGCAAGTGACACCCTTCCCCTGCAGTTGTGGCAGCCAAAGATAGCTTCAGATATTGCCAAGTTTCTTCTCAGTGGCAAAATTTCCCCTGTTGAGAATCACTGGCCTAGGAGGTGTGGATGTGACACCAGCAATCTAATGAATGGGTCTGACTTGTCAAAAAGAATCTCTACCTTGAAACATACTGGAATGGCCTGCAAAGAGATTGGGGTCAACTACCATTTACATCGCAACTCCACCATTTATTAGATGTGCAAAACAAGTTAATTACCCTCATAAATAAAATTAAGATAATCATACTTTCCTTCCGGGTTGTTTTGCGGATCCAGATGTTTGCAAAGCATCTAGTTGAGCCTGTGACGTAGGTGCTTAATGAATAGTGGAATTGTTACCATTTCAAACAACAATTCTAGCACCTGCAGTGTTGGCGTTGTCATGGGAATTCTGCAGGGTTTAGACAACTGAAACACTGTGCAACTGTGCAGAAGAAAGGAGATTATGATCAGAGGAATGAAGGCAATAGACTAACATTTGATTATGGATATAAATGAAAAATCATTTCTTAATTCCCAGACGGTTATTTGGGAAGTCATAGCTGGAGAAATTGCGGCCTCTCCTTTTTGCCTAATGACCCTTTAATTGAACATATAAGAAATGTCTCTTTTTAGGTACTTTTTAAGGATACCCTCTCTGGTTGTGTGGCATAGAGTAGAAATTCTTCAGTGAAAATATCAAAATGGCAAAAACAAGATAAGCCAATAATACCAAATAGAACCTACTGTAATGGTCATTCTTTTTTCCTCACCCTTCCTTGCTTGTTTTCTTTCCCTGAATTTTCAGATTATCATATTCTTGACTCCAGTTGATGCATGTATTTATGATATTCTTCGTACTAGGATTTGAAGCCAAAGACAATGGTACTATGCTGTGCCAGGATGTTCTCCTCTCTCTTCTCCATCTCTCCTATGTGACCACAGCTCCAGGCACCATTTTTGGAAACACCAGGAATTCTTCCTTCACTGCTCTTCAGCCCAGCTGTCTTCAGGCTGGGGGTTGTCTCCCTAAACTTACCTGGAAAAAAGAATGAGGACCTTCATTCTTCCTTATAATTTCTTCTATCTCTACATCCCTGGAAGGGTTAACAGGGTGGGAAGAAATTATGGCTGTAGAGCAAAATGATAATTCCTGAAATGGCATATATGTTTACAGTTGTCAGGCTGAGATTTTACCCCCAGTTTGCTGAAATTCTGCCTAATGAGATATCCTCCCTCAAAAGCACATTCGGTGTATTCATTGCTCCTGTCTGTGAGTATGGGTGAAGTCAGCCTTGTCATTGCCAATGCCAGGGCCCTAGCAGGGCTGGTAGGTTCTTCACTTACAGGAGACACATGATTTCAGATGAGGAGGGCCTTAAGCTGCTACTCCAACTCTCCTTTCTGATCCTGGACTTTGATTTCCTTAATTTCATCTCTGTAGCTCTATGAAAAAACTTTAAAAAGAGACAACTCTAAACTGTGTTCAGTCTTCATATAAACTGTGTTCAGTCTGTTTATACAATAGTGTAAATAAAGATTCTAATTAATACAGTTTGGAAAACTGTTAGGCATTGTCTAGTAAAGTTGAAGATATGCATGCCTATGACCCAGCAGTTATATTCCTGGGTTTGTACCCTATAAAAATGCATGCACATATGCACAAGGAGATATGTATAATGATGTTTAAGCAGTGTGGTTTTCAGTAGTCCAAGATTGAAAGGCACATAAATGTCCATCAACAGTTACAAAGATAAATAGTAATAAACACATATAATGAGTACTAGACAGCAATGGGAATGAACAAACAACAGCTACATACAGCAACATGAATGAGCCTTAGAAACAGAATGTTGAGCAAAAGAAGTCAGCTACAATAAAAGCATACTTACGAATCTGTTTATATAAAGTTAGGAAACAGGCAACACTGAGCTCTAATATTTATGGATGCCTGACTTCCTAAAAAGCAGTGGATTTCAACCAGGAGTGATTATGCCTTTCCCCACTCCCTGGGGGACATCTGCAATGTCTAGAGTCATCTTTGGTTACCACAATTGGTGTAGGGGGAATAATACTGGCATATAGTGGGTAGAGGCTGGGGGTGATGCGAAACATTCTGCAATGTCAGGCTCTACCACAAAGAATGATTGGTTCCCAAATGTCAAGAGTGTTGGAGTTGAGAAACCCTGCTGGAGAAAGGAAGTGAAGAAGTGAAGTCATGACAGTGTCTACCACTGGGATGGGGGAGGGAAGTACAGCCAAGGGACATGGGGGTCTAGGGTACTAGCAATATTCTAATTTTTGACCTCAGTGAAGGTTAGACAGGTGAATGTTTTGTAACAATTCATTAAGCTGCACATTATATGCTATGATTTTTCCATTTCAAAATGTTAAAAATACTCTAGGGCTCTAGAGGCTAGATTAGCAGGGCAATAGGATGGCATAGTGTGGGCACTGGGTTTGGGGGAGGGGTTACCCATCTAAGAGGATCTCATAGCAACTCTGTTAATAATGGTGGGGCTGGGCCTCCAAGAAGGGCCTGTCCTGCCATCTGAAGTGATTTTTAATACTCAGATGGGCCCTCAGCTCTTCCTACACTATGAAGTTGAATTTGCTTTCACAGATTTGGGTAAAGTTTTTCTGAAAAAAGTAATCCCCTTGCATTGGCATTAACTGTGGAAAATTTTAACTCAGCCTATAGGCAGGCAGAATAAATGCAAACAAGGATTTTAATTTAAATGCTCTGGCAGAAAGGGCAGCATTCAGTTCTGGAAATGCTGTAACGTTTAGGGACAGGAAGACGTGGAAATTCCACAGTTAGCAGGGCACATTTTCTCTTAAAGGTGCTAGTAGAGTAACTCATACAGATTATTTTTAAGTCCTTTCTGGGGTGAATTATAAATATCTGATAAATTTATTTTTTTAAAAAAGAAAAAAAAACTAAACAAAGAATAACATTAGCCTAGCAGGCTCTTAACCAACAAATTGGGTGAACTTTAGCCTCCTCTGAAGTGAGGTTTTATGTGCTTCTTGCTCCTTTTTCTCTCTCTCCATTACCCCCAAAGGATCAAACATGCATTCTGAAACCACATGCCATGTCAATATACAGTTTAGTTGACTTAGAACAATACCTGTGCATAGTATACACTTAGAAATATTTATAAAGTGTGGAATGATAGACAATGGACACTCAGAAGGACAGTGGGGGTGGATGATGGTAAATTACTTAATGGGCAAAATGTACATTCTTCTGGTGATGGATACCCTAAAAGCTCTGACTTCATTACTACACAATCTATCCATGTAATGAAATTATACTGCTACCCCATACATTTATACAAATAAAAATGTTAAATGTAAAATATTATTTGTTGAATCATGACCAAGTGAACAAATAACATGGGAAGGATACTTGGAAGTACAGGTATGCAAATAAGAAATTTTGATTAGAGTAGTGTTTTAAATATACCCTGAAATATATTTAAATGAAATAATAATGTGTGAAATTCAAATTGTTTAAGATTGAACAGACTTCTTAGAGTTCTGCATGATCTTCTACATCCCTTCTGGAGCTTTGAGCCTTAAACAATTGGACTAAGAATTGAAGGAGGTGGATGATTCATTCCAAGGTGATTTAAGAGTCTTGCAGCATGAACTGATCATTTCTTTAAGTGCTTTGCCCAATCTCACAAAACTCTTCAAACACAGAGAAAAAACAACCCTATTGCACTTGAACATTTTACTCCAACTTAGCTATGACACTTTAGCAATAAATAATGCTAGAAGGCAGAAGTCATTCCTAAAATGTAAGTACACAGTGTGGGGATGATGGAGTATTTTTGGCTTACAAGAATGTCATTTAGTGACTTACTACATTTTTCAAAGAAAGAATATAAACCAAATCTAGGATGACCCAGTTTTAAGAGGTGACTTACTCAGGGGTAATGATCAAAAGGCTATGGTTAAGGTTTTAAAGACCCAGGGATTCACCTTGTGTTGTTTAAATAGATTAATAATTAAATAGTGTTTGTAGGGAAAGGGATTTTTAGCTTCAGGGGCTTAAAGGCAAGTGTGACAGAAGAAAAAGTTCTAAGGCTGGAGTGTTCATCTTTCTGAATAGACCACAGTGAAGTGAAAGTCCCTAAACTGGGGCTTGTCTAGGCCACTGAATTACATCTGTATACACATGCCCCCATCAGGCTGCCCTGGCTGCAGTTCTCTGAAAGATGCCAGATGGTGAAGCTCAAGCTGGTTCTCTGTCTTATTCTAAGGGTCTTTGATGACTTTCCTCTAAAGGTTGCTTTTAGCAGCAGAACAGAGTGAAAGTAGAGGGAACTTCAGTGTGTCATTTTTCCAGCTCTGCCTGGACATGTCGCAGAGCAGGGAAGGCCTCCAAGATGAATGGGCATGCTCATTTCTCTCACAAAGCAGAAGAAAGGAGACTTGGGTAGGTCAGACCGCGGGAGAACGAGAGACTTGGGCAAATAGTGCGGGAGAACGAGAGACTTGGGCAAATAGTTCAATTGACTTTCTCATAAGACAGGCAACACTGGAAGTTCCTGGGTTTGGCAAGGGATTGATTTTAAATTTATTTTTATTTTTTATGTTTGCAGTATAAAATACACATAGTGAAGGGTGTAAATTATACTAGTCTGAACTGTACTGCTCAGTGAAAGTTTACATATGGGTATACTCCAGTAGCTGCCATACAGATCAAGATATAGATCATTTCCAGCACCCTAGAAGGTTCCCTTGTACCACCTTCCTAGTCAATACCACCTTCCCCCTTTGGTAACCACTATTATGACACCTATCACCATGGATTCCATTTGCCTATTGTACTTAAACATTTGAATTTCAGTTGCAGAATAAATAAGTGAAATCTTACAGTATGTACACTTGTGTCTGGTTTCTTTTTCCCAACATAATGTTTGTGAGATTAATTCATTTGTTCTGTGCATCAGTAGCATTTTCCTTTTTATTGCTGAGTAGTATTCCATCATGTGCACAGACTATAGTTGGTTTGTCATGCACCAGTTGGTGTACATTTGGATCGCTTTTATTTGGGGCAATTATGCCTCAAGACAGTATGAACATTCTTGTATATGATGAGATTATTGTACTTTATATATCTAGGGGTGGAATTTGCTGGATCAGAGGATAGGCCTATGATTGAGTTTAGCAGATATAACCATACAGTTTTCCAAGTGGATAAACCATCATGGGACTATCTAATGGTAGATTCCTCAGGTCACTTGCACCTCTGGCTTCACATTCCCACTGCTAATTACAATTATGCTGCGAATTGTTTTAAAATGTTACATGGTTCATTCAACTAAATTGTAAGGGCTGAAATTCAGGGGCCACATCCAACTTTCCTCCCTCCTCCTCTTACACAGAGCAAGTGGAGAGTCATTCAGCTGGTTCAGTACAGTGGGACCCTGACAAATTGGCACAAGCTACCCCCAAACACATCTCCCACTTCGTAGCCACCCCTCTGGGGCTTGCATTGATTGATTTCATGAATCTGGAGTCTCTACTCTGGCCCCAGGCCTGGCTTTTGTCTGGGTTCAACTTGTGGGAGGCTGGACGTAAATTACAGAATGACAAGGCTGTGGAGGGAACTCTGTGATCTTCTCCAAGGTGTTTTAAAAGTACAGGTTTCCATGAGGCAATTTCAGAGCAGAGACCAGTTTTAAGGGTTATTATGAACCTACAGTATGTGTCCTGCAAGCCCCTCCTGGAACTCGGTTAGCCCTAGGTGACCAGCATCCCTCACAGCCTTGTCCCCTCAGCAGTTCCCCTGGGTAGCATGACTTGGTTCCTGTCAGTCCTGCCCTCTCCAAGGGTCCCCGCATTTGAGACTGTAACAGAAGAAGGCTTTCTAGAAAGGGAAACTCTGCCCTCCCAGGAGAAGGCTCTGAATCTCCTTCCACTGTCAGGCCCACACCTCCTTCAAAGTTAAAGTCTCTCTTTCTTGGAAACCCAAGTTCTCCCTCTCACTGGCATTGAAAGGTTTGGCAGTCCCCGCCTCAGCAGCCGGGGTCCCACGGGTCCGGGGAGGGTAGGGTAGCAGGAGGCAGGCGTGCCGGCCGGCCTGACACCTGTCGTGGGCGCGTTCGGCCTCCGCAACCCCCCAACAGCTGTCAGCGGTGGCTGCCGCAGGGACCAGCCAGGAGCGGAAGGAATTAAACGCCCGCCCATCGCATCAGACTCGGCCGCTCCCTCCTCCTCCTCCTCTTCCCCCTCCCACTTTGCGCCGCCTTCTCCAGGTCCCCACCGGCTCTGCGGCGGGACGCTGTGTCAGGGGCGCTTTGCATAGCACTCGGCACGCACGGAGCAGGGCTCTCGCCCCGGGGCTGCCCCGGGATGGCAGTGAAGTACGGGGAACTCAGAGAGACACCGTGACCCCAGGCTGAGCCCAAGGCGTGCCACTCCTCCCGGAGGCAACATGGGGCACCCGGTGTACCGCGGCGAGAAGCCCCAGCTGCACTACGCGGTGAGTGTCCTGACGCATGCAGAAGACACAGGGGGCGCCACTGGGCCGCCCCAGGTGGGGACTGCGAGGGGCGATGGTAGTCGGGGCTCCCCGCAGGTCCACGCAGGTCCACAGCTGAGGGGGTGGCGGGTGGTCGGGTACGTCACCCCGAAGTGCCACCTGCTCACTCAGTGGCGCTTCCTGAAATCTTTTAGAAGGTACGGGGAGCCCCAACCCTGGATTCAGTGTTTCTTTGCCCCAACGCTGTGGTCACTGCATCCGGGACCGGGGCTGGACTCTGCCACCGCCCCGCTGACAAAGGCTGACAAATGGGGTTCCTGGGGTTAGGCCTAGGTCGCTCATTCAGCCTTCAGTCAGATATGTTGAAAGGACGAGAATAAGACTGGACAGGAGGCAGGGCTGCTTCATGATCTCAGTGTGTGGCGAGTGGACTTGCAAAAGAAATGCTGCCGGGAGCATTGGGGTGCAGCCGTTTCACTCCTTGGAAAGGGAGTGCATTTCCCTCTTATTTTGTGACGGGACAGAATGTTGCACATTATCATTAATGTTGCACGCTAATACAAGAAAATACCAGGGGCTGTTCTGTCATACCTTCTCCCTCCCTTATGGTGTCTTCTGTTCTCCCTGTTGATACAAAGATTTACTGGGGACCTACTGTGTGCCAGGGACTGCGCTAGGTGCTGCAGGTACTGCAGGAAATACAACAGAGAGAAAACTCATGGGATTTGCCTTCTTTGAAGGAGTCAAGATTTCAAGGTTAACGACCGACAAATCCAGATACTAGATTGAGTATATTTTTGAGAGAGAGAAAAGAAAGGAAAGAAGGCAAAAAGGAAAGTTGTTTCCGAGGAATGACTACTACTTCTAAAAATTTGAAATGCCCCCTCCAGGAAGGGGGCAGAGAGAAGGTTTACCTTACTCCAGTCTTCAGACATTGATTTTCCACTTGTGAGATGTGTCGTTTTGAGATGAGACACTGCAGTTGTTCTGTCATCTGCTAATTTACTGAGTTTTCCTTGAATTGATTTGCACTGTTGAGACTGGACGTTCTGACTGCCAACTTTAAAAATTGGAGAGAAGCAGGCAGAAAGTTGACAAGAATCATTAATATTTATAATAAGGCAAAGACAGTTAACTGTCTGGAATTTGTGTCTTCCAAAATCCAATCCCCAACATAAAAAAAAAAAGAAAATGTGTGTTTTTTTTTTTTTTTTTTTTTTGAAAAAAGGAGTCAAGGTGGACAGGGGTGGTGGACTTGGGCATCCTGGAGCTGCTCCAGTTGGTTCCTGGTGTCACCTGGGGGCTCCTGGATTAATTGCAGGGTCATTGGGCAAATTGCATACCTCGTACACTTCACTTTCCTCCACTGGAAAAATGAAGGCCTGAATTAGGAAATTGTTAAGATACCTTCCCAGGCAAACGTTCCAGGAACCTGTGATAGCTCTTTCTTTGGTTTTTCTATAGTTACTTGCCTTGAAACACCAAATGAGATACTTGTAAGTTACTAATGCTCGTTCTTATGTCTTGGAGACACTAGTGGCTCAGTGGTGATTTGCCTTTTAAAGTGGTTTAAAGGATAACCACTTTTCAACAGAGGTTGCTTTGCACTGAAAGAGGTAGAGTCTGTGCTCATTGTGCCCATTCAACATCTCCACCCCACTACCTTTTCCAGATTTTGAACTGTGTGTTGGTACCCTTTGATTCATGATCTGAGGTCTTTTCCATTTACAAGAGTAGGGGTGGGGGAGGAAAGGTGAGAATGGGCTCCTTAAATTTAAAACAATCTATTCATTCAATGAATGGTTATTGCCTCAATTATGTAAATGTATTACAAAAATATTTTAAAATTATGATTTTAATTCAGCTGTCTCATTTTTCTAAAATCATAAACTGAAGAGTCACGCCGATGCTAATGTCCCCTTTGGGGCTCTGAAGACTGCTGATGAATTAGCCCTTTATTCCAGTGCAGATTATCATGTATGTATATTCTGATTTAAGACTATAAAAAGGAAGATTCCAGAGGGAATTTATTGGGATTCCAGGTTGGAATAAGTCACCCGGGCTCTCTGAAGTTTCCTATGCATACTTTAGGATGATAAAGCAGCAGCTCTGAATCAGTCACATGTCCAGAGAATGTTCTTTATTAAGTGTGACCCATTGTTTTTCATATTAGTATAACCCTTGGTGGTATAATATCTATTCTAACGCTGCACTTTTGTTTACTTCCCTCATTTGGGTTTTGATAATTCCAGAGCTTGTTTTGCCTTTTAGCACAAATATTCCACTTACTTTGCTCAACATGGTTTTGTCCCACTGTGCATTTTCCTGTGATCTTGGGTTTTTTGGGGTCTGTCTTCCTTGACATGAATGACCCTCCATGTGTCCCTAATACCTCCTGCCTCCTCTGAAATATAATTCAGGGATAAGTATCTAATGGTCCCTTCAGTGCTTTTTAATTTGTCCAAGGTGAGACTGCATATAAGAGGTCAGTGGCTCACATTTGATTCATTCAATAAACATTTGTTGAATGCCTATCGTATTCCAGGTATTTGGTCAATTTTCCAAAGAGACAATTAGATAGTGAAAATGTTAGGAGTTGCTACGGATATCTCACTCATCTTTTTAAATGGTCATAATGGTCACAGAAAGCAAAATGCAATTAACTAGACAAGAACATCCTCCATTTATATAATCAGACATTTTCAAAGTATAGTACAGCTGTCTTCTTGCTTTATCATCACACACAGAAAAAATGTGTGTTAGCAGCTAATGTTGTCCTCAAAAAATTTCCTCCCACAGTTTTCCCACATTCAGGTTATGGTGACTCCGTCCTTCCAGCTGGGTGTTGTCCTTGATGCCTTTTGGTGACTGAATCAGATTTACATTTTCAGAAGCCTGCCATGATCCCAGCATGGAGTCAGGATGAGGAGGAGCTAGAGTGCATCCTGGTATTCGGGCCTGGGAGAGATTCGAGAAGATGACTGATGCTAGGGTGGCAGTTGGGCAGGAGGTTGAGAGCAGTTGGTGTATTGGAGAGATGCTTAGAACATAGAACCCATCAGACTTAGTTTGGATGGGATAAAGAAGTGATAGAGTATGAAGGATGAGGATGACATGAATGAATCAATGACTTTCTGGCAGCACTTCTAGAGAAGCTCTAGAAGTTTATATAATAATCAAATAATCATAATAATATTTCCCTCGTTATTGTCTTATACAGATTGCAAAATATCTGAACACAGTCTAGGTCAATTTCAGTCTCGAATCCAATTGCTGCCTTATGCAGGTTTTCTATTTCCTGATTGAAGAAATCTAAGCTCAGAGCAGTAGAATTCAAGGCAGCACATGTGTCGCTGCTGACAGAACTGAAAGCTTTAACCAGGTGCCCTGATCCTGTAGTGCTTTTCTGAGTCATTTAGACAATCAGGATAGTCAAACCTAATCATCCCTCTGCAATCCACTTTGCCACAGTAATAAACCAACAACCAAATGTTGGACCTTCAGTGACTTCATGTGACTATCTATATTGTCAAATTGCCATGGCCAAATAGCTCTTTAATTTGACTAGTGTAGACAAAAACTAAAAATTTAAGTATCCATTAAGTTCAATGCCATATCTTTATGTCTTTCTGAAAGACATTAAAAAAAATCTGGATTAAAACCTTGGCCTGGTGACTTACTGGGGACCTTAGAAGGCTCAAGCTTTTCTCTCCTGGTGCCCCAACCTGTCTTAACCCTCAAGTGGGGCAGAGAGAAGCAAATCAATGTCCATTATACAGTCACCATCAGGAATCCCTGGACTGACATCATTCACTTCTCTCTCACTGGCAGGTTGAAAACTTGCTGGGAGTAGTACTATGTGTGTCTTATCCCTGCTGTCACCTGGGCACCTAGCAGAGTGCTGAAAGCACAGTAGGTGCTCAGTAGATATGTGTTGAATGACTTCATGAATCTAGTAGTTGAGAGCTAGTTTTTGAGGTCCTAAGCTGCTCATTCTCCTCCCTTGTACTGGTCTAGTCTGAGCTCCTCTGCTGCTGATGTCACTTCCTGTTTGGTGCGGGTCACCACACCATCTGTGCTTTTGACCGCAGCCTTGTAATCAGATGCTGACTGTGCCCTTGCTCCAGTTAACCCCTTCCTAAGGAACTCACCAGAAGTGCCAAGCTGCTTACCCTGACAGATAACCTGTTTTCACATAGAATGGTTAAGGTCTTATTATGAAAGTTTCCAAGTTTGTTTTCTGTGAACATTCAATTTTCAAAGACTTTGAAGTCATTAAGTTTGCTTAATAATCGAGTGGTATTGAATACTCTAGTAATTCTGAAGATGCCCAGAACTGGGCGCCGTTGCAGGCCTGTGCTGATATGAATCAGTTATCATCCATCAGTGCAAACAGTGTAGACATCTTAGGAAACTCAGCAGAACTTATACTGACCTGTGGCATGGCCCAGAACTTACTTTTATAAAACCATTTTTATATCACTCTGCTTGTCATTTGTCTCCTCATAAAAGCAAAATTTTTTCAACTTACAAATAAGTGAGAGATTATTTAATCCTCTGAATTAACACCTCTACTAATCGTAGATACCTTTTCTACTCCCACCCCCAACCCAGCATGCTTACTTTTCTACTGCATGCAGACATTTTCCTGGATGAGGCCTCTTTGGTGTAGAAGCCCCATCATCTTAGGAAGCTACATCTCCCCTCCTTCAAACCACTCATGAAGTACCACTACTAATTGATAAAGAATCATATTCCTGTTGGATGTTACACAGCAGACATATCTGCCAATCATTTGAAAACAATTACCACTCTTTGCCTGGTCCTTTCTGGTGATGAACTTTTATTATTTACTCTTCCTGTTCCCACACTGTGATAACCCTGGACCACACACACTTGACTCTCAACTTGGTTGTGAAGTTATTGTCCAGTCATACAAAGTCTTCACTGGGTTCTTGATTCCTCACTTCCCTGTCACCTGTTTCATTCTCAGACTTTCCCATCTCAGTGAATGGTTGGCTATCCCTATGGCCAGTGCAATCTTTTTAAAAGTAGTGAAATAGTGACATTTCAGTGCTTAAGCTCTTTGGTTGGTTTCTATTCCATTTAGAATAACAGCTTCATCCATGACCTTGACCTTCCAAGTGCTCCTTACATGATCTTCCCTGCCTCATACCACACCCCACTCCACAAGCTTATCATTGCCTGGCTACATCTGTGCCCTTTCTGTTCCTCAGATGTGACCAATTCTTTTCTGCCCCAAGCCTTTGTACTTGCTGTCCCTTCTGCCTGGAATGTCCTCTGTGTGGTAGACTATTTTTTACATCCTTCAAATTGCAGGAAAATGTCACCTTTCCTGACTGCTTTCTCTGAAGTGTTTTCTGAGCCCACTCAGTTACCCTGGATCACACTAGCCACCTCCCTCATTGTTCACATCACCACTTGGTATTATGTTATATATTCATTGTTTGTCTGTCTCCTCTGACTAGTGTGTAAGTTTATTCAGGGCAAAGACCCAATGATCCTTTCCCACTGTCTTTCCACTGCCTAGAGCAGGTCCTGGCACAGGGTAGGCACACAATAAATATTTATGAGAACATGAATCTGGCTGTCTGTGTATTTTTCCGTAGGTTACGCTAGGAGTTTCCAAACTTAACCCTTTATTAGTTGATGTCTGAGGTCTGAGGGAGAGACAAGACTAAAAATTAGCTTTAGGGTTTCACTGAATTCTTACTAAATGAGAATCTCTAAGGACCAGACTTGGAATCAATCCTTTGAAAAAGCTTTGGGGGTGGTTCCAATATCAGGTGTGTTTGGCAAACACTGATTAATTTACACGGTGAACCACTTACTACTCAAGTAGTCAAGCAGCCCCTATAAAATGTAGGATCAGCAGCAAAGTAGATTCAGAAAGTGCAATACAATACTTTACCTCAGCTGACTCTGAGATAATCTAGTACAAGTTTTCAGAGAGGTCCTTTGTTTTACCACCTAGTGTTCATTTCAGCCAAACTCTCTAATGATACAAAAGGTATAGAAATACTTCCTCTATGTAATGTCGTCTGGCAATATGTCCCTCAGTATCCATATTCTAGGTAAAATCGACCAGTGGTTCTGAACCAGAGGGACCTTGGGCAATGTCTGGAGGCATTTTTGGTTATCATAACTGGCAGGGATTGCCACTGGCATATATTAAGTAGAGACCCGACATGTTCCTGAACATCCTACAAAGCACAATACAACCCAACAAGGAGTTGTCCAGCCTCAAATGTCAATAGTGCTGAGATAGAGAAACCCTGACTTAATTGCATCTCAGTAGACACCAAAATCTTAAATGTTTTTGAGAACAATTTTGTATGGCACTTTCTAAAATACATTATTCGTAGTTTCTTGGGTTTTGAGAGATAGAGGTGAGAAAATGTGAGTGAGCTTCTCTGGCTGTGAGTCACGGTTATGAACAGTGTGTTTCATACTGTGTGGGGATTACTCTGGAGAGGGTGTTGGTGGTCCTTCCAGAAGCCTCAGCATCTTGGGCTTTTTGTTTCTTCACTCCTCAATGCCGATGCCCTTCCTAATCTTGGGTTAAAAAATGTTTACTGTCTTCTCTCTCATGTCAGACATTAGCTAACTTCTTCCTTTATGACCTTCTAACAGTCTTGCCTAATTTGCCACCTCTATTCTGATTTAGCCAGAATACCCGTTTAACAAATGTGTTAGTCGTGGGCCTAAAATTAGAAGTTATAATCTCCAAATGGGGATGTGTGGAGTGCTCAGCAGCCTTAGTGTGTGGATGTGGGATCTGCATCTGTATGAAAGTGAGAAACTAGAGTGCCTGCTTCTGTCCCTACTCCTTGAGGATAATGAGGTGGACTGGCCTGCTCTGGGGGAAAGGGAAGAGGTGCTGAAAGAAAAGCCAAAGGAAAGAGGGAGGGAAACTGCGACTCCCAGTGTTTTTCTCTCAATCCCATCAGGGTTCAAAATCTCCGGAGCAGCCCAGGGTGGCAGGTGGGTTTGTGGCCTACCTATTCTCCTTCAATTGAATTGCAGAGCCCTTTCTTAACTCCTGCCCATGTCACTGAATGTCCATTAGCATGGTCTGTTTTAGATTGTGAGTTACGAGTTGATGGGGAGGGTGGGGATAGATTTAAAGGTCTTGGGTGCTTGCCAAATTTTGGACTGAGACCACTGTTTACAAACACAGTTAATTAATCTAATATCTTTTAATGTACATTCTGTTCTCAAGTTTTCTCATTCTAACCTTATTTTCAAAAGACCAATTTTTCTGATTTATTTTATTCTTAAATATACCCTGAATACTTAAAAACTTAAAGGTAGAGCCAGTGATGCAACAAGGACTCCCACCAGTCATTATGTGGTACGGCTTTCACTATCTTTGTGGTGACTACTTGGATGTGAATATGGGATACTTTTCAATACAAGAAACATATACAAAATATAAGCCAAATTTTTTTTTCATTCAAATACAGTTACTGAGGACTCTTCCACTTCCAATTTCCTTGAAAGATGCCATGACCCTTTCAAATGAAAACCTGTCAGGCTTTTTCTCCTCTTCTTTTTGGATACTTGTCATTTTCTTAGAACTTTTCTAACATGAAAAATCTTATAGTAAAATTTGAGTGTTTGGGATGTCAGCTAAATTAGATTTCTGAAATAACAATTTTAGAAGAATTTGGAGTTGTGGCTTTAGGGAAAAGTTGCCATGGCAACAGCAACAGAAGTAGTTTAGATGAATAAACTTTTAACATATTTTTGAATGACCCCTTTCTACAGTTGACCAAAATATCTGGCAAAGAAATGTATAAGCCAGTCCAAGTGCAATACAGAGGCTAAAAGCATCTCACCAGCTTGTGGAGCACGTGGGCTCCATATTTGCCAAGCATCTCTGTGCCAGGTGTGTGCCTCTCCACATAGGCACAAATCCCTGGACATTGCTCTAGGTTCCTAGCTTGATGATGCCATATTAATTAGACGCACAGAGGCATAATAGTTTAGCAAGGGTATGGAACATTGAGTTTGCTAGAATAATTTGAAAATGGTAACATAACACATAGTATTATTTCTGTGGGTATCTATGCACATGACTTTCAACAGTTCCATTCATGTTAAGATGCCATTTTGATGGTCTGAGCAAAATGTAAAGCATGGTCTTAACTTTTATCTCAAAAGTTAAGGCATCCTCCCACATTAGCTACTGATTCACAGTCAAGGGCTTTGTGTTGATCAGGATCCAAACAGGAAACAGATAAATCACTCAAAAGGCTTAATTTGAGGAATGAACTATGCCAGTGTGTTGACAGGTTTAAGGGAACCAACGGTGAGTGGTGGAGCGCCCAGCAATTAGCAACACTGAGAAGCTGTTACCAGGGAGGGACCAGTGTTACCAGAGCCCACTGACTTGCAGCCTTGGCTGGAAGGGACGCTGGCAATGTGCCCAGAGAAGACTCCAGCAAGGGCAAAATATGGAGAAGCAGGGATAGACTGAAACAGTAAATACTCTGACTTCTTGGTCTCCCTATTCTCCATCTCCTTCTGGGCCCAAACCCAGCCAACCCAGTAAGACCAGCACAGAGAAGGGCAGAACATTTTATTTCCTGTTTTTGTTGAGGGCTGGGGGGATCGGTGTTGACAAACACAAAATATCATTGCAAGCATTTTCAGTCTTGTTTGGGGTTTGCTTACATTTATGAAAGATCTTAAATTCCTGAGTATAATAGAAGACTCCCAAATTGCTTCAAATATCTCTTTCTTCCACACTGTAGATTATTTTAACTACCACATTTAAGGTACTCAGGTGCCATGCCAGCTCTATCCATATGTGGTGTGCTTGCTTTTAAGGATTTTTATATCACAAACCTATTGAGGCATTTAGTAGAGTGTGATATATTCTACATATATTTTGTCATTAATCTAATATTGGAAAGTTCATTAAAGTGCCCTGGTCTAAATGTATTAGTATTTATTAATATAATTCAAAATATGTAAATGTATTAATATAGACTACAATTAGATTTTTTTTCCCTCTAAGCCCATTAGGATAGTCTAATGTAATTTACTTGCCAAACAAAGAAAAAGGAAGATTTGGTTTGGCTCTTTTTCTGGTTGATGGGTAAAGGGTTTTAACCCTTAAAGTTGCACATCAACTCAAAGGGTCTAACCTGTGCTTGACTGAAAGGCAATTTTCATTTATCTCTGCTGGTCAAGGAATTGTTGCAGCTAAGCAATGCAGTTTAACCACCCTGTACCCCAGTAAATTTTAGCAGAGAGAAAACTCTCATTTCAACCTTGACTGCAGAAAGTACCTCTTATTCTTAAGTACCTCTTATTAAGAAAGTACCTCTTATTCTTAAGGACTCAGAAGACCTCCTTGAGTCTTCTGTGTACCCACTTTCATAAATATCCATCCTACTTGTTTGGAGACCATATTCACAACAGAACCAGAAAATCCAAAGGGGCAGAGACCAGAACCAGGGACTATATTGTGTGTGACTCAATGCTTGGCCATTTATAGCATGTACCTGATGTTTAGTATGTACTTGAGTGTCAATGAAATTAATCAGTGATTTAAAGCTCTCAGAAATATTTAGTCTGACTTAGAATAATAATAATAATAGCCAATATTTATTGAATACTTTCTATGAGTCCTGCTTATTCTACATATACTGTCTCACTTAATCCTTAAAATAACCCTGTGAGATAGGTCCTATTATCCTCATTTAAAAGATGAGGAAACCAAAGCATTGACCTTATGTCTGTTTCAGGCCCACACAGCTAGTATGTAGTGGGGCTGGGATTTAAATCCTTGTCTCTTAATTTGACTGCCAAGTCTCATGCTTGAACCACTGTGCAATGGGTGATTGTTGACATGCCATTGGCTTAAGATGATACCTTTGAGGTAATACTTTTTAAAGCCTTTCATTTTGTAATAATTGAAGACTTCTAAGAACTTGCAAAAATAGTACTGAGAGGTCCCATATACCCTTATCCAGCTTCCCTCAATGGTAACATCTTGTATAAATAAATATAGTGCAATATCAAAACCAGGAAGCTGACATTGGGACAATCCTATTAACTAGACTACAGACCCCATTCACATTTCACCAGGTTTTTACATGCGTTCTTTTATGTATGTAAGTATGCATGTGGTTCTGTGCAATTTTATTACCTGTACAGACTGGCATATCCACCACCACATTCAAGATACACAGCTGGTCCATCACCACAAAAGCACTCCCCCATGCTACCCCTTTGTATTCACACCCACCCTACTCCTGCCCTCATCCTGAATCTGGGCTACCACTGAACTGTCTCCATAAGATGACACATTTTAAATTCTTCCTCCTGTTCTTCCCGCATAGTAGAAACATTCCTGTCTCCATGGATTATTTACACCCAAAGCGTCCATAAACGTAACAGAAGAAAGTAAGGTGAATTGATAGTGAGATCAGAGAGGATTTTGGTGTGTCCTTGTTGTCAGCAATATATATATATATATATCCCCATATAAAGAACATCCTGTTTGTTATTTTTAGTTGAGGGTTGTGGTAATTTTATAATTCCAACTCCTGTGTTTTCACTAGCAAACTGCTTTTGATTGAAACATGGCAGAGTTTATCTCCTGTGTAAATGTGGCACACTCCCTCTTTGCATGGCTGTTCTAATGGCACATCCATTTCTGGACCAACAACCATGTGATTGAACTTGCAGCAGCCTGGAAAAGGTACATGAGAGCTGGCACTCTGCCCTTGCCAGGATTTTCCAAAAGTATTTATGAACAAGCATAAACATCTGTAAAGGATCAAAGGCTCATATAGTGGGTCTAAGAGGAACCTTGGTTTGAGAATGGGGCCTTCTGTGATATTTCTGTGCTGCTGCAGGTTGGGGAGGGCACGTTTTTATTTAAGGTATCATTAGAAAGGAATGAAATATAGAACTCCTAGCATGCATACATATATGCACATAGACATACAAAATCGTGCTTTATCTTATAGCTGTGTTGTCTAAAATGTAGAAGTGTGTTTGTATCAGTTAGCTATCACCACACTAATGCTGTGTAACAAACTACTCTGACATTCAGTGGCATAAAAAAACCATCACGGATCCTAGTGGATCTGTGGGTCAGCTAGGGTTGGCTTACATAGACAGAGCGCAGCTGTTTAACCACAGGTCAAAGTGTCATGGCTCTTCTGTCAATTCTGTCCCATGTGTATCTATTCTGGGACCCAGGCTGGCAGCATCTACCCAAAGAAGTTCAGCAACGACAAAGGCACAAGATAGCAAGTGGGATCAACTGAAGACTCTTGAGACATAGGCAGGAATTTGACACACTGTTTTCTCCACCCACCTGCCATTGGCCACAGCAAGTCACATGTCAAAGCCTAACTTCAGTGTGTGTGGAAATGCACTCCTTCCATGATGGGGCTGTGGTAAGGATGTGAAGCAATGAGGGATGAAGAGATGGGGGAATTGATTCACTTTACCTTGGTGTTTAATCAATTTCTCCTGAGAATACCAATATTTTTAAGAAGGTACAAATCTATCCTGATTTTCTTTTTCTATTTCGTCAGTGAGTTCTTTCTGTCATGGATGTCAATATCTATGTCATCATGACCCAATTAAATGACAAAAGCAGGATTTTGAGGTTCTGTCACTGATATCAGTTCCCATAAATCCACAGTGATTGGATATAGACTGAGTAGATATTAAGGGAATATAGAAATAGACTGAATGATAGTAACTTAAACACAATTGTGACAGTCGTCCCTGTTTCCTTGTGTGTAGCAGCTCTGGTTCCTCAAACTATCAAAAAGAAACCATTCAGAATCACCTCCCTGGAGACTTTTAAAAATTTATTTTTAAATTGACAATTAAAAATTAAATATATTTATGATGTACAATATGATGTTTTGAAATATGTATGCATTGTGGAATGGCTAAATTGAGATAATCAACGTATGCATTACTTCACATACTTATTTTTTGTGGTGAGAACACTTAAAATCTATTGTCTTAGCAGTTTTGAAGTATATAATACGTTGTTATTAACTATAGTCACCATGTTGAACACGGAATATTAACTTACTCCTCCTGTCTAAAATTTTGTATCCTTGACCAACATCTCCATGGAGATTTTTAATATGCTTCTTTTTACTAGTGTCACTTTAAAATGATTTCTGAATTTAGCTACTATTTCAAAGCCTAGAAGAAATTAAGGATGAGGTGATTTACGAATGAAAGAAAAATATATTAATCCTTTAGGCCAAACACACCAGAGACAACGTTTGGCAATTAGATTGTTAATTTGATCAATTTTGACATGTAAATGGATAAACTACATTAAAAGCAATGCACTTAATGTACACACACAAAATCTTGTCTCTTTGAAGTTTGAACACCTTCACCATATCTTCCCCTATTATATCAACTTGATTGAACAGTTGCCAAGTCCTGTTTTGTTTTGATATTTCCAGTTTTCTCTGTACATGATCATATCTAGTAGACTGTCTGCCATATTACGGTAGCTCAGTTCTTAAATCTGGTCAACAAACTATGGCCCACAGGCCAAATCCAGATCACTGCCTGCGTTTGCATCTCCTATTAACTAAGAATCAGTTTTACATTTTTAGATGGTTGAAAAAAATACCAAAAGAACAATATTTTATGCTTTGTGAACATTTTATGAAATACAGATTTTAGTGTTCATAAATAAAGTTTTATTGGAACACAGCCATGTACATTTGTTGACATATTGTCTTTGGCTGCTTTCACACTACAATAGCAGAGTTCAGTGGTTGGTTACAATGAAATGCACGGCTTGTAAAGCCTAAAATGTTTACTGTCTGGTCCTTTACAGAAAAAGTTTGCCTGTCTCTAGTCTAATGCTGTGTCTCAAATTACCACAGACACTGTAGATAGGTCTACTGTTACATCAGTATGAAAGCAAAAGAAAGGGACATACATTGTTGGTATGGAGGGGAATGGTGGGCATACTTCAGATAAGGGTAAAATATCAGTGAACATTCATTGATTCACCAGTATATATGCAGAACTGGGTATGTGTGTAGCACTAAGGGAAACATTTTTTTAAAAGGATAGTCTCCAATTTTTACTCTAAGGCTTCCTCTTGAATAAGAAGATGCATCTGCAAGTATAGTGTTTGAAAACTATTTGCCTTGTCCAATCTCTACATCACTGGAAAATGTTTTAAAAATTTTATGTTAAAAATAGTATCTGTTTCATGGTTTATTTTGCAATTATTCTAGGCAAAATAATTTTCATAAACATTGCCATTCTTACCAGTGCAAAAGGGAGACTTAAACTCAGAAAAGTATCATTTACTCATGGGTTTAAAATGCTAGTTCTTCTTGTGGATGTATCTGAGATTTTTACATTGCTATATCCAGAACTCCCTCAGAGGCAAGAATATAAAGGGTCTCCAGGAGCTGACTCTAAAAACACCAGTCTCCGGTTCTTTAAACTCTGTGTAGCTTGCTGAGTACTCAGCCACGAGAGCTGGGGGTGAGCCATCTCTGGGTCCTGCCAATGCAGCCAGTGTTGTGCCAACGGATGTAACCCTGTCTTACACTTTGTGATGTTTCTTTTGGCTGACTCTTCCACATTCTTGTGACCCTTTGAATGAAGACGTCTTAACAGCTTTAGCTCTACACCATGGCCTCCCGCTATCATTTCCTGCAGGTCTTGTCTTAGAGCCCAGCAGCTTCCTGAGTAAATGTCACCTTGGTGTCTTCTAAGAGAGTCTCACCAAAGCTCAAAAATCCATGGCTCCCACCAGATTGAAAGCATAATGTCTATGAGTCTTTGTCTCACTGGACTGTGCAGGAGGATGAACCTGGAATTCTTTTTGGTTTTGAAACAAGGGGTAGGTTGGGGCACAGAACAGAGAACCAGGAAAATGTCGCTGAGGGTGGAGATCAAATGACCCCAGAGGAGGAAATTCCAGTTGAAAATAGAAGCTGGGTCAGCACCCTTGTGAGAGCCACAGCATCCTAGACTTGGAAACTGACAACCTGTGGCCTGTGAAGGCTGCTATCAGAAGTCCATGGACTGGCCTGAAAAGAGTGTTGTGTTTTATGGCAAACCCAAATTGAAACAGGATTTGTCTAGCTTCACAGATGTGTTATGCTGGAGAGTTATGTGGAAATGACTCAATGTCATATATTTGTCATATTGACCAATGGTTATTTCTTTAGTAGAAAAAGACAATTTGGGAACAATATTTTCTTGAGAACTATGATATACGTATACATAATGGTGGTAACTTGTAAGTTACCATGGTAAGAATTCTCTCCATTGGTGGCTAAGGAGAAAAAGGTTATTTTGTTGCAGCTGTATAATATCCCTTCATTAATTAAATGAAAAGATCTCAATGATTATTCCTTAAAATGACAGATCTATAATTAACTTGGAAATGCCCACAATATTATCATGTTGCTATGAAAAGTGGCGGTTTTTAAACTAGTCTAACATAAATCTGGATTATCTTTAAAGAGAATTTAATGTCTAGAAAAGTTTCCGTAGCTCTAAAAAGCTGCAGAATAGGATGTCATTTTGGGAAGTTTCCCTTGCTTAATTCAGCTTATGATCCAAATTTGAAGAAGACCAGGAGTTTTGTCTGTAAATAAAATGAACAATATGTGCTCTAAAGTGTTTTGGATTTTTGTTTTTGGTGGGAGACTGGTTAGTCGTGGAGCAGGGTAGAATTGGTAGCTTTTGGCTTTAATCAGAAAAATATCGCATGGTGTTAAAGTGCTGTCTATTAGTTGGTTATTATAAATTTAAAAATAGTATATTATGGTAGAGAAACTTCTCATTTGGGGGACTGTTTTTCATAGCGTTTGTGGCAACTTTTATTTATTACTTAAAAATTATAAGCATCACAAACACTGAAATTCTGGTGTAGAGATAGGATTTTCTTAAAGGAGAGATATATTTTTGCTATATCTTTTCTATCTGTGTGTGAAAGTATAATGCCTTCCAGAAATCCATAGAAACAGAAAATAGATTAGTGGTTTCCTGGGGCTGTGGTTGGGAAAGGAGAGTGACTGTCAGTGAGCCCCAGGGATGTTATTGAAGTGACAAAAATGTTCTAAAATTGGATTGTGGAGATGATTATCCAACTCAGTAAATTTACAGATGAAGTTTATAGAATGTAAATTACATCTCAATGAAGTTGTTTTAGAGTATGAGTTAATAAGATAATTAAAAAGTACTTATTTACAAATGAAGGATTAAAATCAATATTATACAATCAAACTTGAAATATGTTAGTAATGGTATATGTTTTTTCCTTTCTAGGCCACCTGTTAGAAAGCTCAAAATGTAATAAATGAGGAGAAACACCTTTTTATTTTTTGCTAGTTGTTCAGGATTCAGCAATCTGACCAAGCACCCATTTGTAGTTAAGACATAAACATCCCACTGAACTAGACACCAGACTTATAAGAAACTCGACTTTCTAAATTCAAAAGCAAAAACACATCTGAGCAGCCACCAAGACTGTCCATATAATTTGATAAAAATGTTGCAAAACTGAATTAATAGTTATGGTTACACAATTTGGTACATTTACTAAAATATCATTGAATTGTACACATAAAATTGGTAAATTTTATTCTGTATCAATTATACTAAAATAAAGTTATCTTCCTATAAATATATATTCATTTGTTTATATATTTATATGTTTATTATATATGCATATATAAATATAACACGTAAACATATAAACATATGTTTATTTCATATATATTTGTATGTGTGAGATATATATATATCTCTATATATATATATTTAAATAATGTCTACCGGTGACACAGGCCCAATATCTATATTCCACATAATGAAGTCACAGCAACAGGGCCATAATCTTATCTTCCTCATCTTATTTTGGGATATTTTGGCCTTAACCATGTGACACTGAAATTTGCTTGGGACTGTTGAAAGCATTCCCTTTGTTTAAAGAGGCTCTACTAAAAACAACTTTTCACCCATTTTTTTGTTTGTTTCTCTCTCTCTCTCTTTTTTTTTTTCTAACACAGTGGTAACACCCTATTCCCACTTTAACTTCTTTTCCTTCCTTCTTTTTTGAAAATTTTCTGACTTGTATTTATCATTCTCTTGCTCATCAGGGTCATCCAGATGGTTCTGTTCCTGTGGTTCTGTTCCTGTGGATTTTTAGTCTCATAGCAATCAGTAAGACTGTCTTGTGAGAGCCAGAAATGTGTTCATTAACTTGAGAGGCCTTCCTGCTAAGTGGTCAAACATGGTCACACAAAGTTATGTAGGGACATCTTGCTCTGTAAACTCAAGGTATAGCATCATTTGTTTAAAGCCTCTATTGAGATATAATTCACATATGATACAATTCACCCATTTAAAGTGTACAATTCAGTGGGTTTTAGTATATTCAAGAGTTGTACAACCATCACCACTAGCTAATTTTAGAATATTTTTGTTTCCCCAAAAGAAACTCCATGCCACTAGCAGTCGCTCTCTTTTTATCTCCTCCACCAATGCTGCTCTGAGCCCCTGACTACCATTAATTTGCTTTTTGTCTCTGGATTTGCCTGTTCTTGAGATTTTACATAAATGGAATCATACAATATGCGGTCCTTTGTGACTGTCTCCTTTCACTGAGCATATTGTCGAGGTTCACCCATGTTGTAGCATGTATTAATACTTCATTCCATCACCATATAATATTTCATTGTATGGAAACATCATACTTTGCTTATTCATTCATCAAGTGATGGACATTTGTGGTGTTTTCAGTTTTTCTGCTTTTATGAATAGTGCTGCTATGGACTTTTGTGTATATGTTTTGTGTGGATGTATGCTTTCACTTCTCGTGGGTAGGAGTAGAATTGCTGGGTCATTATGGGAACTCTATGTTTAACTATTTGAGGAGCTGCCAGAGTGTTTTCCAAAGTGATTGCATCATTTTACATTCCCACAATGATATTTGAGGGTTCCAGTTTCTCCACATCCTTGCCAGTACTTGTTATTAGTAGTAGTAGTAATATTTAGAGACAGCATCTTGCTATGTTGCCCAGACTGGTCTTGTACTCCTGGGTTTGTGGAATCCTCTAACCTCAATCTTTTGAGCAGCTTGGGAGTATGGGCATGTGCCACCACATCCAGCTTTGTCTATTTGATAATAGCCATCCTAGTCAGTGTGAAGTGTTTTATTTTAGTTATAATTTTTATTTGTATAACAAACAAGAGGCACATTAGATGGTGATTATTTGCTTCACAACACTATTTTTTGTAGTCTTCCTTTTAAAATCACAAAACCACGTATGAATTTAAAACCAGATCCTTTTCTTTAAAAATAGTCCACTGCAGTCTGCCCATATTCCAGCAGTATCCGTTATAAAAGTAAAGTGTACACAAAAGGCTCTTTCCACCTCTCCTTGCTTGAGAATCTGTGTCTTCCGAGTATGGATGTCCTGCTCTACCTTCACAGTGTCACCTTGGAGGAAGTGGCAGGGGGTCATCCACCTCAACCATTTTCCAGCCCTGGCACTTGGCAGCAAGACTTGGAGAGGCCAGAGGGCATGTGGCCACAGGCCCTTGCTTGTGCTCCTGAGTGAACACTTGACATAGATATACAGTGAATCATGGGGTACAAGCCAGAGACAACCCCCTACCCCCTTCCCTGCAGGCTGTGGATCTACCTGTCTGTGGCCCTAGTTATTATATCTATTATGCTTTAAAAGTGAAGACTAGGCCAAGACCTACAGGCTGATGATTATTAGGTGGATTAACATAGGGAAAACACTCTAGAAAAGAAGGAATCGTTTGTGCAAACTTATTCCTCAGCAAAGATGCTGAGGAACAAAGTGGCATAGCAAGTTCAAGCAAATGAGTGAAGAAGGTAGCAGACTGAGTGAAGGAGTAAGGGGAACAGTAGCAGAACGGGGCTTTAGAGAGATGGATGGGGTGGTCAAGAAAAATGGCAGGGACTTACAGGCCACAGAGTAAGGATATTGGAGCAAGGGGAAGTTATAGAAACAGTTAAGCAGTGTGAGGGTTGGAGGGTGTGTGTGTGTGTGTGTGTGTGTGTGTGATGATCAATTTCCTCAATTAGAAAAAAAAAGACATGATAAAATTGTGTTATAGCCTTTTGGACACTCAGAATAGGAGATCCTTTATTGCCAGGATACCCATAGCATTGCCACCCTCAGAGATCTTGTGAACTCTGGTAGGAAGAATTCATGGATGACTACTTTGTGGTCCTACTACCTTTAAATCTGCTTCTGTCTGTTCCAAGCACCCACTGAACAGCAATTTCTACAACTTTCACTTTGGGCAGCAGTGTCCATACTGGGAAAACTCCTCCATCATGCCTCCTCATAGACCCCTATTGATTGGGTAACTGCTGCATCAGTCACCTCCTCTCCCTGGGCCTATTATAGCTATGGCTAAGGGTGCTTCTGTTGTACCTGGATAGAGTTTTATGCTTATAAGCTGCTTGTGGCTACTAACCAGAGCAAGAGGAAACTGTGGACATGGAAGGAACTTTGTTGCCCTTCTCGGTTACAGACCAGCAAACCACCACTGAGAGCAACAACTTTTTAAGAAACCCTGGCAGACTTGTGGCAAGGATAACCAATATTGTAGTTCGCTCGTGAAGCTTATACAATGCTTACCACACTGTATGTATTGAGAATCTGGTTGCGATTTTTGTTATAAACTGTTCCATTCTGCTTCCCCCCCACCGCCCCCACCCCCACACACATGTTCACTTCAGTGAACTCTGCTTGACAGACTAACCAGTCTAAGGTCTCAATCTGTGACCCAGGAGCCAGTGATAACACCTTTGACCAATGGACAGAAGACTTATAGTTCTATTTTTGTTTGGGGTTTTTTAAAGTTATGGTGTTGAAGTCATTTGTTGTCTTTAATTATTAATTTTGCTGCTTCCTTCAGCATTTTGTTGAATAGCGTTTCATCATGCTTTGGTTAAGTGATTTATAGTTAGCTCACAAATTCCAGGCTCAAGATTAAAAAGCTACTCATAAATTCCTTAGAGCATTCATTGTGCCAGCAGAAAGAAAATAATACTGGTCTATAGGATATCATTCCTGTATCTGATTCCTACACTATGCCATTGAATACCATCCCACACCTCCTCCCCATTCAACTCCGAGTGACCAATGAACACATGAAACATACATACAGTTATCCAATAAGAACATGAAAACATGCTCAAAATCTTTAGCATTCAGGGATATGGAAATCAAAACCACAAGGAATACTACTTTACACCAGGATAGTAATGATTAAAAAAAATACAAAGAATAAGTGTTGGTGAGGACGTAGAGAAATTAGAACCCTCATAAACTACTGGTGGGAATGTAAAATGCTGCAGCCACTTTGAAAAACAGTCTGTCAGTTCCTCAAAAAGTTAAGCATAGAGTTACCATATGACTCAGCAATTCCACTCCTAGTTACCTACCCAAGAGAAATGAAATGTGTGTACACAAAAAACTTATACATGAATGCACATGCATTATTCATAAGAGCAAAAAAGTGGAAAGAACCCAAGAATCCATCCTAACTGATTAACAGATAAACAAAATATGGTCAACCATACAAGAGAATGTTATTCAATAAGAAAAAGAATGAAGTACTGACACACGGATGAACCTTGAAAACATGGTGCTAAGTCTCTCTTGAGCTGGACACAAGAGATCACATATTCTGTGATTCCACTTACATGAAATATCCAGAATAGGCAAATCCATGGAGATGGAATGTATATTGGTGGTTCCCTAGGGCTGGGGATGGGATAAAATGTAGAGTGACTGATAATGGGTATGGGGTTTCTTTTTGAGGTGATAAAAATATTCTAAAATTGGTTGTAGTGATGGTTGCACAACTCTGTGAGTATACTGAAAACCATTGAATCAAACACTTTAAATGTGTGAGTTGTAAAGTGTGTGAATTATATCTCAATAATGTAGTTATAAAAAATGAACCAAGAAAGCCAAGCAATGCTAGACATGCATGGTCTATTCCACTGTAAGGTAATAGTCTGTCTAGGCACATTTACTTATTTAAAAAAACTCCCCAGTTATCTTTTTAGATGTTTCTTTGTTATATATGCACTTAACGGTCTTCTCAGTTTACTTGCAGTTTGTAGGTGACAGTTTATTTTATGTCGTGGGAAACTGAAACAGAATATGCCAGGACTGTTTATGTGAACACAGTCTGGCCTTTCACTGGACACTGGGATACAGTATATTTCAATATCCCCTACTCACACATCCCACACACATTAATCAGGGCCAACATGCTGGGAGCAACCACGACTGCCAACCACAGGATACTAGGATGCTTTTTACATGGACGTTTGTGGGTAAATGTACCATAGTTTTAACTTAAATGTTGCATTAAAAAGACTGAGGATTGACTTGCATAGATTGGAAGACTACTTCATTATTAATGATTCTTGTGCTTGCCTTTGGAATCTCTTGCTTGGCTGGGTTATGTAGAATTGGATTTTAAGGCTTTGATGCAAGGAAGACCTTGATCCTGGGCTGCTTGCTACTCGGATAAGTTCTTAAGCCAAAAGTTGAGATGATTTGCAATGGTAGGAGGACAAGACAGATTAGCAATGGGAGATGCAAAGAGTGGAGAGGCTCATCAGAGAGATGAGGAAGACAGCTTTGCCTCTGACCCAGGTGTGAATCAGTTAAGTGGTGGAAGTTAAAATGAAGAGGAGATGCCAAAAAGCAAGAAGTATCAGTAAGGCATAGACTGGTGAACTTGGATATCTGTAACATATTTGCATTCATAAATGCAACGTTTTCTCTCTTGCCTTGTGCAGACCTGGCCTTTCTCCATCTATATGTCTTTTTGAAACATTACAGGATATTCAACATTAGCACCTAATTATGAGCCCGTTTCAATGTTAGAGCCTGTTTTATCTCTGCTTTAACATGGTTTAAGTATGTCTGCAAAGGAAGAAAGTTTAGTTACATTGTTAACCATCCTTTTTCATGTCTCAAAGAGTAAAAGATTTGTTTATCTAACAGATTTTGCCAAGACGGCAGTGAATGAAATTTCAATTTTGAAGTATATTTGAAGTTAACATTTTGAGATAGAGAGTCAAGCTCAGTCAAGCAACACTTTCCTATGGAAGCGCCTTCCTTTGAGCTCAACATAAATCATGCCTTAAAGTAACTTTCAGCCTGATTTGTGCTGTGCAATAGAAGTGAAATCCAAGCCACATGTGCAATTTTAAATTTTATAATAGCCACATTTAGATAAGTTTAAAAAGAAACAGTAATATGTTTTATTTAACCTAATACATCTGAAATATTATTTTAATATGGAAACAATAGAAAAGTTACTAATGAGATATATACATTTTTTATGCCAAGTCTTTGAAATACTATGTTTATTTCATACTTACAGCACATTTTAATTCTGACTAGCCACATTTCCAGTACTCATTGGTCACTTGGGGCTAGTGGCTGTCGTATTTGACACCAGGACTTTAGAGAACTGAATGAGCAACCAAAAGATGACTGATTTGACTCAGTTTCCTACTGGGGAAGTTTTCACATCAACTGTCTCTAACTCTCCCCCATACCTACACCCAGCCCTGAGCACCCCAAGATTGCTGAACTTTTCTCACACTGAAATAGTCAGGATGTCTTATCTTCACAGGTGGGGAGGATACAGAGCCATGTTTTCACATTTCGTAGTAAAATTCAGCTGCTGTTCTCTGACTGTGTTCTTCTCAGCTTTGAATTTCAACCCCTTGGCTTTCCCATACGGAGCAGTCAATACAAACTATTGTTTTCCATGACACCTGTTCCTTTCTAAGAAGATGAAAGCAGTAAGCAGATTTGTGCTTAGTACAAGGTGTTCAAGTGAAATTACCTATTTATTTTGGTGATCACCCTCCCAATTGCTAGGGTGTATCTTCATCTGGAGTTATATAAATAGGATTTGCCCACCTCCTAAATAGAGTGTGTGATAATGGAGGTAACCTAGGCATCCTCCTACGCGCTGCCACAACTGATGCTCAATTATTCCCCAGAACACCTAATGCTTTATGTAACAGAGCTCTGAGAGAATAGGGGAGTGGCAGGCAAAAATGAAATAGATATTTCAAACATCACTCCTATGTGAAACCTTTAGATTTGTCATTTAGGTGGAAGGCTCTTTTTTCCTTCCACTTAGAGGGTTTGTTAAATTGCAAACATGCCTTGGTGTTGCCAGAGCAGTGTCTTGTAGCTGATACTCACAGAGAGCCAGTGACTTGTAGACTTCTCTGCACAAGCATAGTTGTGGATAAAGCCATTCTAGAAGGGAGGTGACCCCTGTACAATAAAACCTGGGTTGTTGCAATGTGAAATAGAGCAGAACAATCTTCTATTTTGTTAATTAATCTGCTATATAAAGTCTTGTTTAAATTAGGCATGGGCTCAAAGTCTGACTCACAGTCTTTTATGTTTTGAAAATGTTCAAAGAAGATGGAACCAAAATGGGTGAAAAAACTTGACACATATTTGAATTGTGCTCATTTGTTCATATTTGTAATTCTTTAAAACGAGACAGACAAACTTAAGACACTTACTTACAGCATACTTTTGTGGCTAAGAGCTTGGGAATCAGATCCTAAATCTCAACACAATGTCGTACTTTGGGTTTATGTTTGGAATCAGGCGTGGTTTCAAATCCCAACTCTCATATCTACTAATTGGATGCCTTCCAGCAAGTTCTTTGTGAGCCTTAGTATTATCATATCATAATTAAGTCAGCAGACCTATCTTTCAGAGATGGAGTCAGAATTAAGCAGAATGATATACATAAAGTTGTTGGACTGTGATGGGACAAAGCTTGACTAAATAATAACACCACTGAATTTTAAATTTTAACATGTTATCAGATCTCTTTCAATTATGTATATGTATATATGTATGTAATGAAAACATATAATGCACTAGTCTTTTTACTGAATTATTCTTAAGCAGGAAATATATACAATCATATGGTTTTATTTAAGTCAACAAACATTTGCTGAGGTTCAGTAATGTCAAATAACTTACTGTTGGGTGATGAAGGGTATATTTTTGTTCAAGTTGTAAGTATCCTAATATCCTGTACATATGAATGGCTGTTAGGTCGCAGCTTCCCTCCTGTAGCTCTTCACATGTAATGCCTCTAGCCCTGTGACTCTCAGTTGGGGACAATTTTGCCCTCCCCAACCCCAGCTCCCCCACCAAGGGACATTTAGCAATGTCTGGAGACATTTTTACATACTTGCTTGCCACATCTTGGGGAGGGGTGCTACTGGCATATAAGCAAGTAGAGGTCACAAATGCTGCTCAATATCCTACAAGGCACAGAACAGCCCCTGCAACAAAGAATTATCCAGTCCCAAATGTCTATAGGGCCTAGGTTAAGAAACATGCTCTTGATATTATGTATTTTTCTAGAGTTCATTATGTCTTTCATCATTTGTGGCTTTGGCCACGCTATGAGGACATCTAAATAAAAATTGTCCAGTCGGGAGTTGGTTGGACATAAAGCTGTGACTATTTGAAGTCAAGGTGATACTTACCTAATAGCATTGTCAGAGGGAATTTGTTCATCGGGCGGGAGGCTGGATTAGCTGCTTTTGGGTGCTCTTCCAATCCCGAGAATCCCGTGCTTTTCCTCTTTTGTACCACAGAGCTATATTTCAGCAAGAATCTCTCCCAAGCTTTGTGTTCACCATGATCAGCTTCTTCTCAGATCCTGCCATCAGGGCCAAGCAGAGTATTTTTGGAATGTGGATGGATGTACTGAGAATGTTATTCTTAAATAGCAATTCTGCTATGCAACACCATGATACAGTCTCCTGAATGGATCTGATTCCAAGTGGAGGCTTGACCTCTAATATTTAATAGTAAACTATAGAAACCTTATCAAGGTAAACAGCACTAGGAGTTTTCAATTCTATTTACATGAGTAGACGTTAACATTCATGTCCTTCTTGAAACTCAGACCCTCAAATATTGGGAAAGTCAAATACAATATGGCACAGTCACAGGATGAGTACCATACAGTGATGGTTCATGCTAGGTTAATGTCAAACATTAGGAATATAATGCTGAAATATTTCTGGATGAAAGATAGGATATCTCGGATTTCTTTCAATGTAATTGAGTGGGACAGAAATCTAAAAGTTGGTATTTTAAAGAGAAATTGGTAAGCCACAGCTGTGAAAATGGAGGCTTAGGTGGTTTGCATATTGGCTGCCTTGAACTGTAAATTCCACCTGAAGCAGAAGTAAACGACAGTGCTTTTAGCGGGTGGCGGGCGGGGGGCACGTTCATTGACAATATTATTACAGGGTATGTTGGTTCTTTTTTTCATGACTGGAACAATGACCAGCTTCACTTTGTCACCTTCTTTCTCTCCTATGAAAAGCCTTCCCTCCTTAAACCTAAATCCAATGCATCCCTGAAGACCTAGCTCAATTATCCCCTCTTCCTGGAAGTCTCTAAGGTCCTCTAAATTTTGTTATTATTTCTCCACTGAACTCCTGCAGTGGTGCGTCTTTTGCATGCTTTAAGAAATTGAGGTCTAGTTCACGTGCCATAAAATTCCCCTTTTTTAAAGTGTACAATTTAGTAGTTTTTAGCATATTCACAGAATTGTGCATTTATCACCACATGTTCTGGAACATTCAGATCACCTCATAAAGAATTGCTGCATCCACTAGCAGCCAACCACCCCTCCATTTCCCTTTAACACCTCTGGCAACTACTAATTACTTTCTGTCCCCATAGATTTGCCTTTTCTGGATATTTCATAAAAATAGAATCATAAAATATATGCTCTTTTGTAACTGTCTCTTTTCACTTAGCATAATGTTTTCAAGGCTCATCTATGTTGTTCATGTATCAGGACTTCATTTTGTGGCTGAATAATCTTTCATTGTATGGATATACCACATTTTGTTTATTCATTCATCAGCTGATGGACATTTGGGTTATTTCCACTTTAGCTATTATGAATAATGCTATGAACATTCATGTGCAAGTTTTTGTGTGTACATGTGTTTTTGTTTCTCTTGAAATGAAATATAGCTAGGAGTGGAATTGCTGGGTCACATAGTAACTCTATGTTTAAACTTTTGAAGAGCTGCCAGGCAGTTTTCCAAAGTGACTGCTCCATTTTACATTCCCACCAGTGATGTAACAATGATGATTAAAAGCAATGGGAAAAACTGCAATTACTTTTGCACCAACCTTAATACAGGGATTCAGAGTTCTCCATATCCTCTTTGGTATTTTACTCTGCACAAGTCTGTTGATGTCACTATTTGTCCTCAGGATTGATTATCCCACATCCCAAATTAGTCTCACCTCCCAAATTAGACTGTAAGCTACTTAGGACAATGATCCATTTATTTGGCTTTTATTTAAGCCAGTGTTTTTTTGATTGCTTGTGTGGCAGGAACTAGTAAGTGCTAAGGCTTTGATTAAGGAGCTCTATTTTGTGGGGGAGGCACATACAATCACATTGGCCTGTTTTGGGGTGATGGGTGCAGTAATAACAGCCTATTCAAGGTATAGCCTTTGCTTCATATAGTTTCCCTCCCACAATGTCATACTTACAAACACCGCTCAAGTCTGCTATTTAATACATTCTATTAGAGAAAGAACAGATCTCTGTGTGTGTCCTCTTTTTAGTCCAAATGTAGAAGCTCTGATTTTTCTGTTGGGCTTTTATGTTTAAATGTGCTTAAAGAATTCAATGCCAGCAATATTTCTAGCAGTAACTTTGGATGTACCATGTAAGTTATTTTGAAACAGTGAATCATCACTAATGTTAATCTGTTGACTTGTATGTATAAAAGCTGCTTGATACTCTAGGCTAAGGAGAGACAAAGCACCTTCAAAAATGTAATTCCTCTGGATTCAGAAAAAATTATTCATATGCTGTTTTCACCTACAGTTAATCTGGTTTTATGTTTGTCTTTCTGCAACTCTCAGTCAATGTTTTGGGGAAATTAGCACATTTAGAATTCCTAAATGACATCAAGGATAAAAGGAATCAAACTGCAAACTGTAGAAAAGAATGCATTGTTATACTATATATAAAGGTATAATTATATAAGACTATAATTAAAATATATTGTGCTTAACAATAGTATCAAATTGTTTTCATCTGAGTTCTTAATTACCTAATATAAATACGTCTATGCCAGCCATGCCAAAGCAGGTACCTAAAGGAATTTCTATCTAGGAAAAAACGTATTGATCACCTGATGCATTTAAGGGATGAGAATGGTACTTTCATTCCAGTTTATAAGTCATGTCAATTTTAACAATGACTTAAAAATTATTTTGTGATTTGTTTAAACTCTGAAAAGAGGCTTGTTTATGTTAAAGAAAAATCAAACTGAGAATGAGTTTTGTGCTCATATTATATACAGATGAATAAAATTCTTACTGCCTCTGCAAACATTAGAAAACAATAAGATACTCCTACGGTTTCATTTTTTTTTTTTAAAGCAGTTACACAGTCCTTACTATTTAACAGGCACTCGTTTAGAATCTTTACAAATACTTCTTGAATCTTCATAACAACCCTAGGAAATATATACAGTTATTATCCCCGTTTTACAGATAAGGAACCTGAGAGTTTCAGTAACTTGTGTAAGGTCGCCAAGTAGTGTAAGCCCATGAGATTTGACACCTGTTCCAAAGTAGAGTAGGCCTGCCCCAGAGTAAAGAGTGCCTGTTCTAGTCTTTATCTCAAAGAAAGTGGTGATTTAATTAGTTAATAGCAATGTGGGGAATCTGTTTGTCTGACATCATGCCAGGTTTCAGAGGCAACTTGGATGCAGGTTTTGTTTTTGTTTTTATTTTTGCTTTGAGACAGGGTCTCGCTCTGTTGCCCAGGCTGGAGTGCAGTGGTGTGACCTTGGCTCACTGCAGCTTCGAGCTCCCTGGGCTCAGTTGATCCTCCCACCTCAGCCTCCTAAGTGCCTAGAACTACATTTGTGTGCCACTACACCCAGCTAATTTTTTTTTGTTTGTATTTTTTGTAGAGATGGGGTCTCGCTATGTTGCCTGGCTTGGTCCGCCCACTTCAGCCTCCCAAAGTTCTAGGAAAACAGGCGTGAGTCACCAGTTCAGCTTGCAGGATTTTTTCATACAGCTTAGGAGAGCAATGAAATTAATTGTGAGAGATAAAATATACATTGTCACCTACCTGTTTGATAGTCTATATAATGGATTATCTATGCCATATATTATATATTATAGATCATATATATGATATTACATTTTCATATTACGTGTAGTCATACTGTCTTTGCTATACATCCACATTTTATATATGCATATGTTATACACACATATAAATGTATGTGTGTAGTCCCTTGCAGGCTACCCTTTCCCATGTGCTTCCATGGCTTGGGTAATAATTCTTCTTAGACTTTCAGGAAGTACAGCGCTACTAATATTCTTGGAGATTATTATTCTTTCTTCTTGGTGAAGAGGATATTGAAAGATCAATAATTTCCATCTATCTCCAGATAGTGAGGATGCCTTGTAGAAGAGAGATTCGAAGACTCTGACATGTCCACAGCTTTGCGGCCTGATTCTGACCTTTCTGCTTTGGGGGTAACTTCCATCAAAAGGAGTTTCTTGTCGCAGTTCTTATAGGCAGGGGCATCTCACAGCAGTTGCTAGTAATGATACTATCTACTCCCAAGAATGAGAAACCTATACTCATCTACTTGGCTTCCCAAAGATGGATCCCATTTAGGGTGTGTGTGCACGTGTGTGTGTATGTTTTAATGAACCAAAATAATGAGTGTTACCAAATCTCTAGGCGACCATGCCTAGAGGATCTCTAATTAAGTAGGACATTCTAAGCATTCATACTAGAAAATTATAAAGGCAAAAAAGACACTAGATTAAAACTGATAATGTCCATATAGGTTCTGAGTTTTTTTTTTAAAAAATGTCCGAGCTTATGTTAAACAGAGGTAATGAAGATAATCGTTGTATAGGCTTCCCTAATGTAAGTCAGTGTCTCTCATCTTGGCATTCATTCCAGAACTTTTTTTAAACAGACTTGTATGTGCAAAGTGCAAAGTACTTGCCTTCCAAGTACTGTCAGAAATGGACTGGTACCTAACAAACATATCAAAATTATGAGTCCTAGAACAGTGCTTGGATGTAATAAACACTCTGTAAATACTTTTGGAAAAAATATATTGATCAACTATGGTTTTATTAGATAATTTTTAAAAAGATAACTTTAACCCCTGCCCTCTGGAGGAGAGAGTGACTACAGTAAGAGGGGGCAGTCATCCCCAGACCTCTCTTTGATGCTTCTGGGTGTAAGAAGGGCAATTGAAAAGGGATTTAGGAAACGCCAGGCATGCTGGGTGAGTAATATGGCTGCCACCTAAGAGACCATCAGAGAAGTTGTCTTCTGTGATATCATGCCCTGAGCCAGAATGTGGTTGAATTCTTGACTCTGAAGAAATTTTAAAGTGTTCCTGAGGTTGAGAGAGGTCTTTTGAATTAGGGAATCTCAAGATAGCCTATGGCAATTTGAAATCTTTAATTTTAACATCACACTTACTCTCCTTTCTATTGGAAGCAACTAAAACTGATAGTGAAGACTTACGCTTTTGCTGTAAAGAGTAAGAGTTGCATATCTGTGGTATGATAGTACTCTTAGAGAGTGATTCATAGGTTAAACCATTGGAACAGAAAAGAAAATATTTTTACTTGGCCATATTCTCTTTTTTAAAAACAAATATTACTATTTTTTTAAAAGCCATATCACTGGCATAGTTTTCAGTTGTTTTTACAATTGGTTGCTCTTTAGGCGTACAATCTTTAACTGTGAAATTATTCAGAGATAATTATTTTTGGAAGGAAAATGATAAGGGAAATAGTTATGTAGTCAATTTTTGATTATCCAAGATTATTTTGCCATTGGAATTAGTATCTTATTTTAGCAAATAGCGACAGTCACCTTCTCTCTTTGCTGACCCTTGGAACAAAATGTTTTATAAGGGAACAGAACTGAATTTTACTTCTCCTTTGCCCCGGGCCTGTCTTATATTTTCACTGCTGGTAGCACCTAATGTTTTCCTCATTTCAGCAGTATGCTGGAGCTGGTTTGCATTGGCTGGAGAACCAATTGTGTGCATCTCTTCCTAACTGTATGTCCTGTGTCCTCACCTTGGTACCCTGGAATCTGCCACAATGAGTATTTATATTATGGAAGTCGACAAATGCTGCAAATCAGAGCTTTCCCCCAGAGAACCAGTTGTTAAATGTTTTATCAGCACACTCCTACCCCATTGAATCCTTCCTTTTATTTTTTTGATGAATATTTTCTAAAATGTATTAGATGTTGCTGTCTTTGCAAACAGGGTGTAATAGAAAAAAGTTACTATTTCCTGGTCCCATTATTATAATTCATATTGCTGGGTTAGCTTCTTAGTGTTTCTTCACTTTTCCCTTCAGAAGAGGCTTTTTACTTCTGAAATCTTCCACTCAGTTCTTACATGTTGATTTTGATTGTCCTTAATCCATCAAATGAGATAACCAAGTCCATAAATGTGCATATAGAATAAAATGAGAGTTAGAGGACTTTTATTACAGAATAAAGCTCTTGAATAAAATGCATGGCCTTAGTCCAGAATTTTTGTGGCAACTAGTTTGATTGTCAAGGCCAGCTTTATGAGTGTCCTACCTGTGTGGTCACACAGGGCCCATGCTCAAAAGGACAACATGACTAATGCTCTGTTGTCATCATTTTAAAATTATGAATCTTCTGAGCAAGAGATCCTGCATTTTCATTTTGATCAGGGCCCCATAAATTATGTAGCCAATCCTGATAGCTGTTCAGATGCCTTTTTTGCTTCTGATTTTAGAAAGCTGAATTTCTTAGAAGTCTGGTGTGTAGATCAGTGGGCTGTTTCTATATTAACCACAGATGGATCCTTGGTCAGATCACTGTGAATACTAAATAAGCAGTAACAAAAAATGATGTTTATTTTCATTCATTATATTGTGATTTTTCTAAATGGGTGTCCTACGAAGGAAAATGATACATTATAATGTTACTCATTTATTTTGAATGTATAAGATTGATTTCAATCCTTCACTTGCAAGTGAGTAATTTCTGGTTCTCTTATTGAGGTATACTTTATTATTATTATTATTATACTTTAAGTTCTAGGGCACATGTGCACAACGTGCAGATTTGTTACATATGTGTACATGTGCCGTGTTGGTGTGCTGCACCCATTAACTCGTCATTTACATTAGGTATATCTCCTAATGCTATCCTCCCCCACCCCTCCCCACAATAGGACCCGGTGTGTGATGTTCCCCTTCCCAAGTCCAAGTGATCTCATTGTTCAGTTCCCACCTATGAGTGAGAACATGTAGTATTTGGTTTTCTGTTCTTGTGATAGTTTGCTGAGAATGATGGTTTCCAACTGCATCCGTGTCCCTACAAAGGACACAAACTCATCCTTTTTTATGTCTGCATAGTATTCCATGGTGTATATGTGCCACATTTTCTTAATCCAGTCTGTCACTGATGGGCATTTGGGTTGATTCCAAGTCTTTGCTATTGTGAATAGTGCCGCAATAAACATACGTGTGCATGTGTCTTTATAGCAGCATGATTTATAATCCTTTGGGTATATACCCAGTAATGGGATGGCTGGGTCATATGGTACTTCTAGTTCTAGATCCTTGAGGAATCGCCATACTGTTTTCCATAATGGTTGAACTAGTTTACAATCCCACCAACAGTGTAAAAGTGTTCCTATTTCTCCACATCCTCTCCAGCACCTGTTGTTTCCTGACTTTTTAATGATTGCCATTCTAACTGGTGTGAGATGGTATCTCATTGTGGTTTTGATTTGCATTTCTCTGATGGCCAGTGATGATGAGCATTTTTTCATGTGTCTGTTGGCTGTATGAATGTCTTCTTTTGAGAAATGTCTGTTCATATCCTTTGCCCACTTTTTGATGGGGTTGTTTGCTTTTTTCTTGTAAATTTGTTTGAGTTCTTTGTAGGTTCTGGATATTAGCCCTTTGTCAGATGAGTAGATTGCAAAAATTTTCTCCCATTCTGTAGGTTGCCTGTTCACTCTGATGGTAGTTTCTTTTGCTGTGCAGAAGCTCTTTAGTTTAATGAGATCCCATTTGTCAATTTTGGCTTTTGCTGCCGTTGCTTTTGGTGTTTTAGACATGAAGTCTTTGCCCATGCCTATGTCCTGAATGGTACTACCTAGGTTTTCCTCTAGGGTTTTTATGGTATTAGGTCTAACATTTAAGTCTCTAATCCATCTTGAATTAATTTTCGTATAAGGAGTAAGGAAAGGATCCAGTTTCAGCTTTCTACTTATGGCTAGCCAATTTTCCCAGCACCATTTATTAAATAGGGAATCCTTTCCCCATTTCTTGTTTCTCTCAGGTTTGTCAAAGATCAGATGGCTGTAGATGTGTGGTATTATTTCTGAGGCCTCTGTTCTGTTCCATTGGTCTATATCTCTGTTTTGGTACCAGTACCATGCTGTTTTGGTTACTGTAGCCTTGTAGTATAGTTTGAAGTCAGGTAGCGTGATGCCTCCAGCTTTGTTCTTTTGACTTAGGATTGTCTTGGAGATGTGGGCTCTTTTTTGATTCCATATGAACTTTAAAGCAGTTTTTTCCAATTCTGTGAAGAAACTCATTGGTAGCTTAATGGGGATGGCATTGAATCTATAAATTACCTTGGGCAGTATGGCCATTTTCACGATATTGATTCTTACTATCCATGAGCATGGTATGTTCTTCCATTTGTTTGTGTCCTCTTTTATTTCACTGAGCAGTGGTTTGTAGTTCTCCTTGAAGAGGTCCTTTACATCCCTTGTAAGTTGGATTCCTAGGTATTTGATTCTCTTTGAAGCAATTGTGAATGGAAGTTCATTCCTGATTTGGCTCTCTGTTTGTCTGTTACTGGTGTATAAGAATGCTTGTGATTTCTGCACATTAATTTTGTATCCTGAGACTTTGCTGAAGTTGCTTATCAGCTTAAGGAGATTTTGGGCTGAGACAATGGGGTTTTCTAAATATACAATCATGTCATCTGCAAAGAGGGACAATTTGACTTCTTCTTTTCCTAACTGAATACCCTTGATTTCTTTCTCTTGCCTGATTGCCCTAGCCAGAACTTCCACCACTATGTTGAATAGGAGTGGTGAGAGAGGGCATCCCTGTCTTGTGCCAGTTTTCAAAGGGAATTTTTCCAGTTTTTGCCCATTCAGTATGGGGGTGTACCTCAGTGGTCGTTGGTTCTTAAGAGTGTGTTGAAAAATAAAGAAGTCATCTAGGAGAAGTTGAAAGTCCTTAGACTTTAAATTCAGATGCCTGCCTTCGATTCTTCCTTCTGTGATTTTGTGCTCTTTGGCATCTTAAAAAGTCAGTTTTCCTACCTTGAGAGTGGGGAAAATCCCCACCCTATGAGTTTTTCATAGGCATCAAATGAATCAATATGAGATTAACCTATAAATGTAAAGACTCCTCCAAAATGCTAGCCAGTGTGAGTTTTTAATAAGATCATTCATTATTTTTCTTCCTTTTAGGATTTCTCTCTCCCAAGACCAATAGTACTGACCAATATTCAGGCTTCATTCATGTTTCAATCGGACATGGGAATGGTTGTGGGTTTCTTCCAGCTCACTGGTCATTTATTGTTATTGATTAATTAACTCGTGATAAACAGCTGGTGAAAAACCCAGGATAAGAAAATGAGAGTGATGGGGTGGGGTTGGGAGTGGTACCTAGGAGGAGGCCGGAATGATCAATAGGAAACAGCCATGCAGAACTCTGCTGAAAGAGCCGTCCAGAAAAGGGAACAGCAAAAGCTAAGGCTGGGGCAAGTTACCTGTATTAATATAAGATAACATCAAACGGGCTGTACTTCCAGAGGAGTAACAGAGCTTGTTTTGGTCTACATTGGAATTTCTTCTCATTAGAAAATCCGACCCTTTTTTCTTGCAAAAGGTAAGCCAAAGATATGTGAACTGCATGACAGTGATTTAGGATGGAGCAATTCCTTATTTGAGGAATGCTTCTTTTTCTATTTTACTTCTGTGCCCACATAGCACCCAACTTAAAACTAGGAGCTTAGTCATAGACGGTTCTCAATGCTGGCTGCACATTAGAATCAAACAGGAAGCTTTTGACACCTCACTGTTCCAAGTGTGTTCCTTGGAACAGCACTGTTGACATTGCAAAATGCAGAATCTCAGACACACCTCAGACCCACTCAATTAGAATCTGCATTTTACAAAGATCCCTAGGCAATCTACATGAATGTTAAAGTTTGAGATGTGCTGTATAATACTGTGCCAAGGATCAAGCTTCACTCCTAGAGCTTCTGATTTATTAGGTCTGGGAAGAAGCCTGCCTTGGCATCATTTTAAAAAAGAAAAAGCTTGTAATCTCCAACTGATGAGAACATACAGCCAAACTTGAAGACCACTGACTTTATTGTTCTCACTCACAGGCCCTCAATCACTGATGACTATCAAGCATGTGGAAATGGGATTCATCAATTATTTAAATTGCTTGCTTGAGAGTACCAGTCACGTTTTAATGTTTTCTGCCTTTTAATGAATAATCTTAATAATTTCTTTCTCTAGAGTAGACTTCTAGTTCCCATTAGAACTAGACTAGTGGTTAACATTACTGTTATCACAGATCAGAGACTGGGATGCAAGATAAGTTTTCCTTGTCTTTCTAAACCAGGTAAGACTCTTCCTCCAGCTCTAACCACACTGACTTTCTCATATTTGGGGGTGATGTTATTTCTCACTGTATTTGCATTGCAATTCTGAAGAACATCTTCCTCTCCCACCTTTGTTTTGATTTCCATGAAGTGAGTAAATTTACCAAGTGGTTTGGAAGAAATTAGTATAATTGTATAGCTTGAAAAGCCTTTTTTTCCCCTACAAATGTATTATTTAGGACATATAAAATGTAGTAAACACAGATATTTTAAGCATAATTTATTACATATTGATGATAACGCATGCTCAGAAGTCTTTATTTAGAGGACTCTCAATTTGTCTGAGTGTAAACTCAACTCCAACAATCAAAATGCTTTGAAATTTGGTTTTTGCTTTGGCAACTTCACTTGGTTGGCCAATGCTTTAATTCTCCAGTCGTTGATCTATCATCGTGGTAAACCCACAAGATAATTTTATTAGTGCTTTGATTTTCTGTAAGAGACTTTTTTGTTTTTCTTTACCTCAGCATATAATTGGTGCATGTTGAAACTTATTTTATTTGTGTTTTGGTTGAAAGGCAGTTATTAGTAGAGAGTATCAATATATAGTTATTATAGAGAGTATTAGTTATTATTTGCAGAAATGTTAACCTTACTATCTAGAGCAGGATCTCTCTGCCTCAGCACATTGATATTTTGGACTGGATAATTCTTTAAGGGATTTCTTGTGCATTGTAGGTTGTTTAGCAGTGTCCCTGGTTGATCCCCAGTAGATTCCAATAACAAGCTGCCAATCATGACAATAAAAAATGTCTGAAATATTGCCAAATGTCCCCTGAGGGGGCAAAACTGCCCCCAGTTGAGAACCACTGATCAATAGAGATGAAAACAGAAAAAGAATTTGTAGATATTTTGTGACCTAAATAAGACATTCTTATCTCCATGTTGCTAGCTTTTATTTTGTGGCTGAGTGAATTGTTATCAGTGTGAAGACCAATGGTACATTGGATTTCTATTTAAAGATGGTTCCAAATATGTAAAATAATTGATAGCTTACAAGCCACCCAAACGTATTTCCCCACTTCCTTTTCTGAGTTTAGTTGAGAAAATTTTCTTCCTTTCTTCCTTCTGAATTTTAAAGCTCCTTAAGTCAAGTGAAAAATCTAGTCATTTACCTGCCAAGTTCAAATAAGGAAATGACTTTGGCTGCAATTATTGTAGTGCTTCAGGTGCAAGTGGCTGTTTGGGCCTGATAATTTGGAGATACGGGACCTCACATTTATTGTCTCTGTACGCAAAGCAGTGGGTCTTAGCCCTAGCTGAAAATTGAGATCACCTGGGAGCTTTAGACACTTCATACCCAATCCCCAAGCCCCAGCGATTCCAGCTCAATGGTCGAGGGTGGTGCATAGGTATTTTGTACAGCTCCCCAGGTAATTCTAGAGTGCAGTCAGGGTTGACACCCACTGATGTAGGTAGATGGGGCTTTGCTGCCTTTCTCCTTCACTGATCACTTTCCCACATTTCTCTGTAGCCTGCTTTCTTCCTGTCTGCAACATCCTGGTCAAACTCTTCTGCCTATCCCTTGTTATTATTTTTAACCAAATGATTTTTTCCAAGTGTTTTTCCTTTGTGCAGACCTGGACTTGCATGGAAACTGCTGGATCAACCTTCTTAATCCATGACCTTCTTTCAACTGCTGCCTTCCTTTCAACTGCTGCCTTTATTTCAACTGTTAACCTCATTCCACCTTAAAAAAATATATTGTTTTTAAGTGGGTATTTCTTCCTTTGCCAGCAAATCATTATACGCAGTTCCTGTCTATGTTTACCACCACCATTTCCCTCTATTTCTTTTTCCTTACTGCTATTTATAGTTTAATTTTCTTTCTTTTCTTTGTGCTCTTTTTTATTCATGTTTCCATCCTTAGATGACATGCTCACATTTTGTAAATTAAGTGTGTTTCAAGATGCTGGGAAAGTAAGTTTTCTATACTTTATAACTTTAGACCTGTGTATTTGGTTTGTGTCTTATTTAAAAATGTATGTTCTTATGGCCCTGTTTGCCCCACCTAAGCGTTTAAATGTGACACCTCATGTCTGCTGGGCTCCCAGGTTCCTATTATGGCTGGTGGATCTGGGCCAAGCAAACCATCCTAGGCCTCAGGCATCTCGTCACGTCTAGATTCACCTCTCCCCTTCCCACAAGATAGGCTCACCTGCCTTCCAGCCCTGTAGTTGCTGGCCTCTCCCTAATCTCCGTGGTTTCTAGCAACCTTTGGTCTTCTAAGTAATATTGCAAATATCTTTATCCTTGGCTTGCTTGAGAGCATTTCTGCTAAGCCCCACCAGCAACTTTCATCTTATTTCCTCAGATAGTTCTTCCAAAATAAATCATAAATTGCCCCATTGCTAAAACTTATGTCACATTCTTTCAATTCTAGTATCTGAGTCACTGCAAAAAGGCATCTCAGGTTCATTCCAGAGATTTGGCAGGGGAGCTTCCCACAACTCAGCAAAGCGTTGGGTCCTTTTGGGCCTTTTCGTTGAGACTTAAGGCTAGATTTGCTGTGTCTGCTCTGTCCTTTCTCTTGTTCTGATTTTCCAGGAATTGTCTTTGCTGTCTTCTGGTGTTCTCTGAGACCATACTTCCACAGCTGTTCCAGAAACATCACACCACTTGTGTTTTTTAAAGCCTTAGCTTTTGCTTGTGGGTTCACTTGTACAAGAATATTAACATTGACTCTCACTTTGTGTAATACTAGTATATCAAGTTAGTCTTTTAAAAACACCTTTTCTAAGCCTTTAAGCCCAATTTATACATCTCATTTTTTAAATTTATCATTTTTGCATTAATGTTTAAAAACAAAACAAAACACCTTTCTTTTGATCCCTTAAATACTAGCTAGTGAGACTTTCAAATCTGACACTTAAATTTTTACTGAGCATCTAAATATTCCTTACAAAATTTAACCTTCTAGATTTCCTCAAATACTTAGAGATTACAAACTTAAATCATTAAATCCCAAGTATTTTAGTTAAAATCATAAGTTCAGTGTGTCAGATTCTCCAAAACAATTCGAATACCTCAAAGAACAAATAGAACTTGCATATCCTAACATGTTGATTCCAGAAGTTATTTTTATACTCAACTCAATTGTATTCATACCAAAGTTTGATTAATTTCTTCATTTGCCCCATGTATTTTATCAATATTACTACTAGTACCTGATTACTATTAATACTAGTAGAAGCATTATCATTAGTATTCATAATAGTGTTAATGGTAGAACTATCATCATTATTAGTACCAGCACCAACACTATTAGCAAAGAATTAACCTTGGTCTTAGAATTATATTACTATTAGTATAGTTCTCAGAGTTGCAAGGTTACTGACCCAAATAAGGAAAACAGAAATGATGGATACGGTTATTGGTTGAGAATGTGACTTCAAATTTGTAAATTCAGGATTTTCAGTCAGAGATTTTAGACCAAGACACCAAGAACTAGGGTTTGCCATTCTGATTCCTCAACCTCACTGGGCCTTTATTGTGCTATAGTCATTTATATAGTAGTAAGAATTTCTAAGCTTCAACCTTTTCTTGCAGTCTGGTGAATCATGGTCATTTATACTTAATTTTCTTACAGTGTTTTCTTATGTATTTTTTTATTGAAAATTTCTGTGACAACTTTTTATTGCTAGATTGGAGAGGGTGACCAGTCATCCTTGTTTGTCCAGGACTGAAGGGTTTGCTGGGACATGGGACTTTTCAGTGCTAAAACCAGGAAAGTGTCCAGGATGACTGGTTATCCTAGATTCTAGGCCAGTGGTTCACCACTGCTACTAGAATGGTCTGGGGAACTTTTCAAACATACCAGGACCCAAACCCTACCTCCAGAGATTCTGATTTAATTTGTCTGGGGATAGTGCCCAGTCATTGTTATTTTTTAAATTTTCTCAAGTGATTTTCATGTGTAGACAAAGTTGAGAACCATCATTCTGCATTCTCTACCCAATTTGAAACACCCTATGCAACATTTTATTGTCTACTTTGACCTCCTGGAACTTAGCAAAACTTGAATTTGACAAGCATATGTTTGGGTTCATCAATGTGAAGTATTTCCAGTAAATATTCCTGGGGGAAGTCATGCACATCTTTCTTGAGCAGATTATGTTATTTGTTGTTTTTGAGTATATGTGTTCTCATGACTTTTCACAGAGTTTTTTGTTGTTGATTAAATTGTTATACTTTCATTAGTGACAACTGCATTAAACCGGTCCATTTGTCCAGTTAGCACCACCCTTGAAAGTATTCAAGCTTCTTGGTAACAGCAAAGTGTTCCAGACTCATCCTGGTTTTTCCTGCCACAAGACATGGCATCAACTACTTTTCAAGGATCCCTGTGTCTTTCACTTTTTAGGTGAAAGTTTTAGAGACCAAAATCTTGGCTACCTGGGTGCACATCATGTTGTTTTACAAGAGCATTGGTAGTAGGTAGATCTTGGATCCGTGATCTTATCTGAAATTGAAATTCTTAATTCTCTCACATGGTTTTTATGCATCCCCATTATCCATCGTATAGATACTTTTTTATCCTTATTCTTTTTTTCTATAAACCAATATGGTGTTCTTTGTGGTTTTTTCAAGCATTAAAATTCTGTCACTCTTTTATTTACTCTCCTTTCAAATTTCAACTGAGAAAGAGGAAAACTGTGTGTATGGACTTCATTTCTTTTCTAGTTTATTCTGAGAGGCAAGGGGAAACACCCTGTTGTCTTTTCCAGATGCAAACTCTATTTCCTTTTATAGTTTGATAATTTCTTCGTTCTCCAGTACTCATATTTTCTGAAGAGTCATCACTCCTTAGCTTATTTCTTCATAAGTTATAGCCAACTGAGTTTTATACATAAAGTGGAAAGTGGGTTTTCCTCTGAAATGACAGGAAGTAGCTATTTTGTTCCTTTTAAAAAGAGGTAGAAATGTATGAGCAGACCACCCTCTCAGTCCTCATATGGGTTAATAATTTGTATCTGAGACTACAGATTTAGGGTATGGGGTAGAACTTGAATCAGGACAGTACAGCCACCAATGGCAGAGACCACAGGCCAAGGCTCAAAAATAAAACTCACATAAATGTTATTTTAGTGAGTTTTGCCCTCATCCTGGGTTGTTTTGTAGGAAAAGTGATGGGAGAGAGAAGGGGACATATCTTAAGAGGCATCCCTTTTGCAGTGTTTTTTGACTTGATCTTAGACCTAACTCTTAATTTTAGAATTCACTCTTAGAAGATATTAGGCAAACTCTTACTATCAAAGGATTTCCCCTCATTTGGGATCCTGAGTTTCGTCAAGTTACTTCAGATCAGCAATAAAATCCCCTTGAGAGTTTCCAGATTTTTCTCCACAAGGAACCATGAAGCATGCTGTTTATTTGTGGAACTCCCAGTCCTGGTTCTTCAGGACTCCTTCATTTGCTGATCTAAAGATAGCAAAAAAAGGCTCTTAAAAATACACGCCTTATTGATTTTGGAATGTTCTGGTAAATGCCAATCTCATTGATGTCATTTATGTAGGGAAGGCTTTGGCTTAAGCTCCAAAGTGATTTTAACCAAGAGGAAATAATGTATCTAATAAATAATGTGGAGTTTGTATATTCACCCACCAAATCATAATTATCATCACTAAAAATATGACTAGAGATGCCACATCCACTTTTCCATTGAGGTAAATTTCTAACAGACAAAGCCAAGTGAAACTTGATGTCAGTATAAGCTGCTTTGACCTGATTGTTTCTGACTTTCATTACAGGTGAATTTTCATTTGTAATTTTGTCATTGTCTTTGGTTTCCTCATTTCTTTGATTTGTTTGGGCAAAAACTCAGTGAATCTGTAGTCATTTAGGAGACAGTTGAATCAATACATGTACCCATGTTTCAGACTCAGACATGCAAGTGATGTTTATTCTGGGTATTTTTGGGGGAGCTACACCTTTTGTTTATTCCAAGATGACAAAGCTGCATTATTATTATTATTATTATTATTATTATTATTAAATGCCAGCTTTTATTGTCAATCAAAATTGTTCATATGTTAAGAAGGCATTTTTTGTTATTTCTTTAAATTAATTCGAGCTTCAGATAGGAAGGCTATAATCACTGGAGCTAATAAAGCTAATAAAGTGTTTTTGTTCTTGACAAAAATAAAACTTGCTGTTGCAACTGGCTCAACGATAGAAGGAATTTTATTAGAAGTATAATTAATGCAGGGCTTTCAAGAAGTCACACTGCTAACTTAGGGCCCATGGTTTTAGGCAGAAATATAAACACAATTGCCACTTTGCAAGAACTCACCAAGATCCATGAAAACAATTGAGTCTAAAAAATGACATCATTACTTCATTTTAAATCATAAAAATATTCTTGGCCAGGTGTGGTGGCTCATGCCTGTAATCTCAGCATTTTGGGAGGCCAAGGTGGGTGGACCACGAGGTCAGGAAATCCAGACCATCCTGGCTAACACAGTGAAACCCTGTCTCTACTAAAAACACAAAAAAATTAGCCGGGCATGGTGGCGGGTGCCTGTAGTCCCAGCTACTCAGGAGGCTGAGGCAGGAGAATGGCGTGAACCCAGCGGATGGAGCTTGCAGTGAGCCGAGATCGCACCACTGCACTCCAGCCTGGGCAGCAGAGCGAGACTCCATCTCAACAACAACAACAAAAATTCTCTAACTATGAAAATGCTTCTAAACTCTGGTGATTTTCTAGATGGGAGTTGAAATGAAGGCCTACATTCACTTAGACTGTATCACAATTCCCCATTATTACAAGCTTGAGTTTTCCGGTTTGTTTGTTTGTTTTAATTTAGATTTGTAAACAATATGTCGAAAAAATAATTTACTTATTTGTTATACTATACCTTGCCTACTTGCAAAATGCTTATAGTATCCGACAGGCCTTACTTAGAAAGTAACAACCAGAAACAAATGTTTCTTGGAATAACAAACTCCACCTCTTCTCTACATCCTGCATTTTTCCCTGTATATTCTGTGATTTGATACAGTGTTTTTGTGAGTGTGAGAGTATATGTGTAAAGTGTCATTCTTTCTACTAAATATATAAATCTAGATAGCAAAAATAGTTTTTTTGCTACAATAGGCAGTGAAACTATTGTAAACCATTTTTCTTTTGTTAAATTCATGAAATCTGAAACTTTTCACTTTTTTTCACTATAGTGAAACTTTTCACTGTATTTTTTTCACTTTTTAAAAAGGTTTTAAATTATGAAATATTTACAGATTCACAGGAAGTTACATGGAAATATGCATTATTATTTTATATATAACATGCACTCTAAATAAGTTGCAAAGATAGACAAAATTATAAAGAGTGGATTGTAATAAGAAAAATTTCTGAGTACATAGCAGGATCCATATGTGTATTCTTGCCTTATTTTCTTGGGACATCAATGAAAATAGGCCAATAGTTTATCATATGAAGAGCTAGCCTTCACAAATACAGCTCTGTAGAATCGTATCTGAGCATAAAAACACTCTTTATTTAATTATTATTAATATAACATTTAATTACCAATCACCTTTATATCTATCTATTTACTTATTTATTTTTTTCCTGTGGTGGGGGGTTCAAAGGTTTCTGGCAGTGATCAGGATGCCCAAACTTCCTCTAACTTTAAAATTTTAATAAGTAAATGAAGAAAGCTCCATGTTTTCCTCTTAAAGTTAGGGTAAGGTTTTAATTAGCTACTAATATAAGTTGCTTAGCCAAGGATCTATCTTATGGTGGTAGGTGTTCATTATGTTTAGCTAAAATTTCCATCACCATTATCATCTTAATCATCATTACTGCCATCACTACCACAACGAACATTACAGTCAGTCACCACCACTGTCATCACAATTGTCATCATCTTTTAATTGTCATCATCTTGAGGAAGCTAAAGGGAGCCAAATGTACATTTATGTCTTATGTAACATTAATTTTACTTGTCTTATTCCTAATGCCTCATCTTAAGTGTAAAGAAAGCAAGAAGACCCAGAGATAGTTAACTTTGTCGTCTCTTGACTCCCAGGATCAAAAATAGTTGTTGCTGCAGTGTTTGGAATAAAAAAGCTTAAAAGACCTTGTATACAAAAGTGGTTCGTACAGCCTTCTCTCGTGAATTCATGCCAGCAGATATTTTTATCCTGGTAGGAAGTAACTAAAAGCTTTGTTCAACCCTGGTCTGCCAGCCTCTGTAACGCACATCTGACAAATGTATGACTGTGTGAGAAAGTTTGGTTCTCCCCCTGGTGGCGAAAGGAAAAACTAACACTAGTGCTCCTTATGGGAGGGTATTGATAGGATATGAGATATGTAAATACAGCTTTACCCTTTTCACCAGTTTTGCCTGAGATTTTTATCTCAGCCCCCTTGGTTACTTTTGTTCTTTGGACAACAACTGGTTTTTATCTTCTATGGTCGTTGGGATGAAAGGGATTTGACAAACTGACAAAGCATTTTGCTTCGGAAACAACTTGAAAAACAAATCTATGTTTCAAATCAAGATTATTTCAGGGTCATAAAAATATGCTTAGTGTATTAGCCATGAAACTAGATTTTAAGCTTCATGATCATAGAGATAGATGTTGGGTTTATTTTATTGTTATTGCCTCTGAACTGAGAAAAGACTGGAATTCTAAATATAATGCACACACTTGAACTTAGTAGATGGAAACTTACCCTTCTAGGTAGGTAACCCTACTTACCTTCCAAATAGAGTTTGGATGATATTGCCTCATAGAAAGATTTTTTGATACAATACTCAGGAACCCCTATGGACTGCTGCTTTGGGATCAGGCCCCGTGCCACTCAATTAAATACATCCTTACTTAACCTGTCCCTACAACAACTCTATGAGGGAGGCATACTCATACCGATGCTTTAGCCATGTGGACACTGCTCCCCTGAACCACATGGGTAGTCAAATGATTAGGGTAGATTTCAGCTCAGGTCTCTTTTATGCAGAACCCATCATTTAAGCCAGTAGTTCTCAATGGGGGTGATTTGACTCCCAGAGGACACTTGGCAATGTCTGGAAACATTTTTGGTTGTCATACCTGGAGAGATGCTACTAGTCAGTAGAGGCCAAGGATGCCCCTCAACATCCTGTAATGCACAGTGCAGCCCCCACAACAGAGAATTACTTGGTCCAGATGCCAATAGGGCCAAGGCTGAGAAACTGTACTCCAAACCAGTGCTACTCAAAATGTATTCCACAGAACAGCAGCATCTGCAACAAGTGGGAGCTTGTTAGAAACGCAGAATCACGAGCCCTGTCCCAGACCCAGTGAACTGGAAACTCCATGGTTGGAGCTCAGGAATGTGTGCTTCTACAAGCCCCCAGGTTCTTCTTGCACACTCAAGGGAGAGAAGCTCTGCTGTAAAACACCAGATCATTCTGTGTCTATTGAGCTGGACACAATCGTATGGTTTCCTCACCACTTTCAGTGTTTCGTTGTCGCATAGAAGTATCTCCTCAGGCATCTAAAAGGGGAAAGTCTGGCATACGCTAGGAACAAATGTGACTCATGGGGAAATCAGTGCAATTACAAATCCAGGAACCACACCCAACTGAAAATCTAGGAAGGTTCTTTTTCTCTTATTTTCTCTACTTAAGAAGGGAAGTCTCAGAGACTTAGTCTAGGTTCAAAATATGTCAACATATGCACAGGTTTGATTTGGGGTTTGATTATCTAAAATTAAACCTTAAACTGAATTAGATAAAACCCACTTTGGAGAGCCACAGAATTCTAAATTGCAAATTACATTGAGTTTCATATTTACTGGCCCAAATAAGTAATCTTCTCTATTTGTGCATTTTTCTAATCACAAATTGTCTACTGAGAACCAGTGAAATATTATTTTTATATGGGTTTCTCTTCAATAATTGCTCATCACTTGGTATTTTAGGTGATTTTTGTGGGGCATACGTTCTAGGCAAGGATGCATTGTAAAGGATAAAAATGTCAGACAAAACATCTGTGTTTAGGTAGTTTGTACTTCACTGTCCTCCATCCCATCTCACAGATTCCTACTGCTTGCCTATAACTAAGAGTAGAATTTAAGGCTGACACAGGAAACCAGATAACCAAGTTCATTAACTACCTTAATCAACTCTAGCCAAAGGGTGATCTCAGAGCTCCCCTATCTCAAGAAGAAAGTTCATGAGAAAGCTTTGGGGTTACTTCCAGGTTAAAGATTATGTTCTGGATAGTTCAAGCCCTAAACAACAGACACATGAATAAGTGGAGCCATTTCTATCATACATTTTCAGGGACTGAAGATACAAATATTGCTATTTATTGCTAAAGGATTTTGTTTGTTAAACCTGATGATACTTTTTTAAAAATATGAGCTCATAGTATTCCAGCTCTTCAAAACCTAATTTGTTTGTAGATCCCTCATTGTCATCTTTGAAAGGTTCCAGTAGACTTCAGTTTCTGGAATACTTTCTTATGCCAAATACAACAGTGACCAAGAAATCCATCTGAAGGATTTGGATTGTGTGGTAGCATGTATGGACCCAGTGTTCCACTCATCCCTGTATACATGCTCTTTAGGTAACATGGCAGTGCCCTCTGACTCTGGAGTCAGCCTTTTGACTGACTCTGGCCAATAGGGACATGGAGAAGTGATGGCATACCTGTTGTGATCCTAGACCTCAAGAGGCCTTGCTTGTTCACACTTGCCCACTTGTGCTTCTGCCATGGCCATGAGAAAGACATGTCTGAGCTGGATTGGTGGAGAGGAATGAGAGACACGTGGAGTAGAGCTGCATAGCTAAGCAACTCCACCCAAGCCAAGCCTAGAGCACAGCCCCTGCAGATGCATGAGCTAGTCCATTCAGGATCAACCACTCTCCAGTTTCCGAGTAGGTTATTACACAGCAGTAGCTGACTGATACACATGAGTAGAGAAGAAAAGAATTTTCCAAGTAAAGGTAATAGTATTGATGAAACCGTGAAGAGAAGGGTCTATCAACATGTTGGATGATGAGAAAGTTGGCTTGAGTAAAGTAGAACATGCTTATTGAGAAAGAATCAAAAATAAAACTGGATAGAAAGTGCTGACTCAAATTATAGAGGAGTTTAAAAGCCAGCCAAAAGAATCATAGTATTATGTGAAAGTGCCATAGAAATAATCTGGTGCCAGGTCTTCAACTGAGACAAAGTGAGTTCATGGCCAAACAATAATGGTACCCAAGCCTTAAGTGTTTGTAGCTGATGCAATAGGAAGAGATAATGGAATGATGGAACAGGGATTTTAAGAAGGTAAATACAACCATGAGTTAGAAGGAATGGTTTGGCTGTCCCTAGACATATTACCTGTGAGGCTTTTGTAGTGTTATGGAACTGGGATCATGAAGCTCTGAAGCAGAGGATGGTCTTGGGGAATGGAAAGGGTAGTTATGGAAGAATTTTGGAGAAAGAAAAAATATTCTGGTTGTCTATAGATGAAACCCATGTTTCTCTCCTGGTCACACCTGATATTTAATGAGTGAGTTTTTATTAAAAGTAACCATGTCCATGAAGGATCTTATTGGGATGAAGAAAGTGTTCTAAAACTGGTTTATGGTTATGGTAGCACCACTTGGTAAGTTTTCTAAAAGTCATTGAATTGCATGCTTGAAATTGTTGAATTTTATGATATGTAAAATATATATCAATAAAGCTGTTAAACAAAGAAACAATGAAAATTCCCACCAGTCATGTTCCATAGTCCCTGGAGGGGGCTGTTTTCATTTGAATACCCAAACTCATCCTGTCAAGTACAGGTAGCATCCTCCTCTTCTTTCTCAGATGACACTATACGCAGCAAACCATTGGGGTGCCCACATGTGCCACACAGTCTAGAGCCATTACTGTGTCCATGCCAGTGGTACTCCATGTAGATGCCGGGAAGAGCCCTTCTTCCCCATCCTGGCCCAGACTGTCAGCAGGTAACAATGACGTGCTGCTTGTATCCATCATGAAAACAGTCCCTTTCATCTTGACCAGAAACGCTCTTTTCCTAGATCTGATATGTATGTCCTGCATTTGGACCCATGGATCAATTCCTTGGCTCCTCTTCTCAATGCTCCCTTCCAGTTGCCATCCTTCTTACTTTTTCTGTCTTGGACCTATCTGTCTCACTGTTATAAGCCCTCAGCCTCATTTGAATGTTGGCAACGAATGAATGGTAGCAAATGCTACTACTAAAAACCTCACAAGGGGGACTAATCAAAGGTGACATTGAAATAAGTCTTCTGGATTTTAAGCAGAATATGGGGCAAATGAGGAAATTGATATAATCTTTTAAAAAATTTAATAACATTATTGAGCTCTGATTCACATACCATACAATTAACTGATTTAAAGTGTGCAATTCAATGGCTTTTAGTACATTCCTCTAGTTGTGCATCCATTACCACAATCAATTTTAAAACATTTCATCACTCCAAAGGAAACTCCATACCCATTAGCAGTCACACCCTATTTTCCCCATCACCCATCAGCCCTTGCAAACACTAATCTGCTTTCTGCCTCTATAGATTTGCCTATTCTAGGCATTTCATAGGAATGAAATCATACAAGATGTGGTCCTTTGTGACTGGCTTCTTTCGTTTAGCATCACGTTTCTGTGTTCTTGATTCAATTAAATTAACACAAAACTTTGGGATCCATTTTGTGCCAAGCACTATGCTGGGCACTAGTTGGAAAAAGAGCTTACCTTTCTGGGAAAGTAGAACAACAAGGAAACAATGAATCCCATTCCATTTAACAGAGGGATAGATCATTTGGAGTGTGCAAGTTGAAGCATGAGGTATGGGACTCACACTGGAAGAATTTTGCTCTTCAGGCCATCAAAGTGCCAGAGTATTGAACCAGGAAAATTATTTTAATTGTGCTCTTGAGTTTATTAGATGTGAATGTCTTGCTGGCAATCATGGTTTTACTATGGAAGCAAACTGAGGTCTTGGAGAGCTCATTCTGTCCTTAATTCTAACATTTAGTACCAAGACCTTGGACATGGTACCTCTCTGGGCCCCCCTTGTCTCATCAGCAGGGGTAGAATTGATGGTCTTTGCTTATATTCCACAGGTCTTAGAAGGATCAGACCAGACAATGTATGGGAAAGGGCTTTGTATGCTGTAAAATGACACCCAAGCATGATTTTATCAATTGTGCTGCACAAAATAAGCATTCTGCTGTAATAATTTGTGATCTCATATGTATTAGTCTTCTATTGATGCAATAATAAATTACCACAAATTTAGTGTCTTAAAATACTACAAATGTATTTATCTTCTAGTTATGTAGATTAGAATTCTGACAGAGATCTCACTAGACTAAAATCAGGGTGTCAGCAGGGTTCCTTCGGGAGGCTCCAGGGGCAGATCCTCACCTTTTCAGCCTCTGTTAATAGAAGCTGCCCTCATTCATTGGCTTTTGGGCCCTTCTTCCATCTTGAAAGTCAACAATGTTGCATCTCCCTGTGCCTTTGTGCTTTTCTTCCATTTCCCTTTGACAGACTCCAATTTGGGAGAGTCTCACTTTTAAAGACTCATGGGATTAGATTGGTTTTACCTGGATAATCCAGGATAATTTCTCCTTCTCAAGGTCTGTACACTTAATCATATCTGCAATGCTCCTATTACCATGTCAGTCAAAATATTCACAGGTTCCAGGGATTGGTGTGTGGACATCTTTGGGAGACCATCTTTCTGCCAATAGACGAGTTTCTGTTATTTCTCTCCTTGTCGCATCTCACTATGTTTGTATTTGCACATGATCATCTTGTTATTTTCTCTCTTCTGTATTTACAGCCTTCTTTGGTTTTCTCTTTTCATGCTATATCACTGTTTATCCTTTTTTACCATCTCTTTTTCCCTTGCTACACATTTCTTTTTTCCCCTATTGTTACTATCCTTTACTCCTTCTTAGTATTTTCTTTGTATTTCTTATTCATTTGGCTATTTATGGATATTTTGAACTTGCTTTATCTTCCTGGCTTTTTCTCTCTAATTTAATTTTCTTATCACTTTCCTTTGAGCCCTCTTGGTCTCTATTTTTACACCACATTGACTCAATTTCTTTTTCTGTCCTTCTTAGCTTCCTCTTCTAACGCTTGCTCTCATGCAGAATTCTTATCTTCATGTACACACATTGTTTAACTTTTGTGGCTTCTTCAGCTCTGACTGTGCGGTTTATATCTTGACAAATGGGAGGCGGGAAAGCAGACATAGCAGGGAGAAGCCATTGGTACTGAGAATCACAACCCAGATCTACATAAAAATGCCCCATGTTCTGCAGCCAAACTTGAGCCTTTTGGAGCTCCTGCTAAAATCTCTAAGGAAATATCAAAGACAAAAGGTACATCATTACTGATTACACATGGGTAAATATATAGGTATGTTTAATAAGAAAGGTCAGAATAGAATTTGGAGTGATCTAAATTACCTAGGATAGATGAAGTTCTTTTTGGTGTAATTTTTTTTACAATTACAGCAACAACAACAACAAGCCTTTCAAATATAAACGTTTCATGTCATTGCTTTTTCAACTTATATTTATTTTGTATGATTCTAATAAAGTGAGCATTTGATCAGTTGCAGAACTTTCCTGTATGGACATTGCAGAGAATGATGTTGCTGATAATGAAATGGCATAATATGTGTATAACTCAGGTTCTTAGTCTTTTTAAACCCCAGAACAAATCTGTTCAGAATAAGATCTGAGTTACACATTTGCTCTCTAGAGGAATGTATACAAACAAAATTTTGCATCTGCTTTCTGGAGGTTTCACTCATAAATTCATTCTAAAGTATTTACTAAGCATATATAAAGTGAACAAAACTGAGATGCTGTTCTAGGCATTAGGAATACATCAGTGAATAAAATATAATACTTTCTTTTGAAGAGATGCTGTAGAATAGGGAGACTGACAAGCCAATAAGTATATAATATGCCAGGTGGTGATACAGAAGATAAGGGGATAGAATGATGGAGGGGAGTCAGTAGTATGGTTAGGGAAGCTTTCTCAAAAGGTGACAATCAAAGATATGACATAAAGGAGACCTGATGTTTAAAGGATGAGTCAACCATTGTTAACAGCCCTCTATCACTTAGGTTCCTGTGTGGGAAGTCAATTTAGATAGTCAGACAAAGAAAGCCCTTTTTGTTTGTTAATGTGAAGGACAGGTTTTAGTTTAATTCCTTATGCATAGCAGTGAGTAACAAGAAATTAGCACATTCCAGGGACAATATACTCTTTCAGATTTATTTGATTTTCCAATTTGACTAAGCAAACATATGATTATTCATTGAAATAGTGGCTCCAGAGGTGGTATTAGATTGCCTACTTCTGGGGAATTAAGAGAAGAAATGGTTGCAGATAAATTTTAAAAGGCTAACACTTTACATTTTATAGCACCTAGATATACAGCATTGTCCAATAGGAAATTTCGTGATGCTGGAAATATTTAATATCTGCCCTGTCCCAATGAATAGTCTTCCTCAGAGGTTTTCTTTATAGCCTCCACGTCTCTTGTTTGAGATGTCCCAAGGACGACAAACACTGAATCTCCACCCTAGAGCCTACCTGAGAGGGAGTGACTACTCAAAGCCTCTTTAAGAGCAAAATTGTGGCTCCTAAGTACCTGGCCAAGTCAACTACAGTCCTCCAGGATCTTGTTTTGAATTTTAAAGCTGTTCTCTCTTAGGCCCACTCCATATTACTACCACGGAGAGGGTAGCTAGGCCATAGTGCTTCTGTGAAGGAGGAAGAGCCCCTTCAAACTCCAGTCCTTTACCTCAACAGGCTTGTGGTTGTATCTTCAGATAATTTCCATGGGAGATTGGTCTTGATTATTTTACTTTATGTTATAGAGTCAAAAGGCTGATAATTGCTTGGTCTCAATTAATAATAAGACATTGCTTCCTCATTGAAATATTAATCAGAATGGTAGGTGGCTGTTACCTCTGTAGAGTACCAGTCAACTTAATCTCATTTGGATAAATTTTGAAAATGCAGTAAAGAAATGTGGCTACAAACACCGTGTTTTATTTTTCAGCACCTAGAATCCCACTCCAAAGGAAATAAATTTATCTCACTAACCTTACCAAACAAATCAAATTTACCCACTAACTCCACCTATGCCCACCCTGCCTAGGAGTTCACACTTGTTCAATCATTACATTCCATTGCAGCCCAAGTGAAAAAGGCTGGTTGAATTTGAGATGTGACCTTTGCTTAAATTTCATCCCCAAAGTGTGTCCTTCAGAATGTCACATTCTTTTGCTAAATAGCCCTTTCAAAGTGAAGACAGAATTATTTCATGTTATTTATATGCTTGAAATGCAAACCTTCTATTTTTCAAATCCACAAAACCAGTAATTTAATTTTCAATAGTTAGGAAGTACTTCGGTCACATTTTTTAGCCACCATGCTTCAGGGATAAATATTGCTATCATTTGCTTTTTTCTGTCTCTCTCTTTGTTTTAAACAGTGTCTTTATTATGAACTTGAGAGGGCTGGTGATGATTTTGTTTTGTTTTGATTTATTTTCCCCAAAGTAGAGAAAACAAGATCTCCTGTTTTACGTTTTACTTTTTATTTTACTTGCCAAGCAGGAATTTGTTGGTCTGTTGTCTCACCTACTAACATCTGTGTATCCTGGGATTGCAGATTGGGAATCACAAGCTCTTTAAAAGGCTGACACAGATGGGCAGAGATTTAGCATCCTAATTTTAAAAGTGTACATATATATATATATGTGTGTGTGTGTGTGTGTGAAAAAATTAGAAAATATTCATATTTAAAAATTCAGAATTATTAGAATTTTTAGTTTCATGTTTAGGGATTTGTATGAATAATTTTTATTTCAATATTTACATATGACAAGCATTCTATAAGCATTTCAAATTTTTTGTACCTGATAAGAAAGAAAAGAATAAAGCAATATTAATTGTGGTTGGCTTTTGAATTTCCAAAGTCTTTCCTTAACCTTTCAGCATAAGTAGAATTGTAAATCATTGTCCCAATGAAGTTAACAATAGTTTCTTTCTTTCTTTTTTTTCTTTTTTTTTCTTTTTTTTTTTTTTTGAGATGGAGTCTCACTCTGTCACCCAGGCTGGAGTGCAGTGGCACGATTTCGGCTCACTGCAAGCTTTGCCTCATGGGTTCAGGTCATTCTCCTGCCTCAGCCTCCTGAGTAGCTGGGACTACAGGCACGTGCCACCATGCCCGGCTAATTTTTTTGTATTTTAAGTAGAGGCGGTGTTTCACCATGTTAGCCATGGTCTCCTTCTACTGACCTTGTGATCCTCCCTCCTCGGCCTCCCAAAGTGCTGGGATTACAGGCATGAGCCACCGCGCCCGGCCAACAATACTTTCTTAGCTATTCTGTACAATGTACGTAGAATGAGGAATATGAGATCAATATCATAAAGTGAATGTGATTTTTAAAAAATCTATTCTTTATTAATATTCACTTGGTATATAATCACTGACTCATTAGTCAAAAAGTATCTGTAGTGAGAAAAATGTTTAGTTTTAAATACTGGTTTCACATGGGAAAAAGTTAATATATAAACATATAGTCAGTATATACTTTATTTACTAAGGAAACATAATTTTGCTGAATTTTCCATCTGATTATAATGACATATCTAGATATTTTAATAATAAAGCTACAGCAAATACTTGAGGGTCTTTGAAAGGAGAAAGGAGGTTCTATATTTCAAAAGTAGCTTGGATATAAGTTGCAAAATTATTTCTGCAGATGGGCTTGTTTCCCCTTTTGTTTTATCAACTTTAGATATTTATGTCTTAAAATTAACTAATGCAGGATACAGAAATAACCCTCTTCTCCATTTAAATATATATTTTTTCATTTGGGCTCTAGATTCTCAAATGATTACACATATACATTATTAAAAGCATATAATGAGATACATTAAATCTAGATTAAAATGATAATATACTTTTACAGAGACATTTCCTGTAGTACTTACAGCAGAGTCTTGGATCAACTCATCTATTCCAAATTATTATGTAGATACTTAGGATATGAGCATGAGCTCAAGTACTAGTATTTACTTTATGATATACTGGCAGAAATCAGAGCTATTGAATATGTTTACTTCTTATCTTTTTCATTAAGATTCCAATATATAAAACTAGGCATTATCTTTCTCATAAATAATATTTGATTATTTTGTTAGTGATTAACCATATACCAAAGGGATATTTGCATAGAAAGTTTTATTCCAGACCTCTTCATGGTAGCTTTTAATTACCTATATTAAGGATTATAGTAATTTAAAATTATTAAAGATATCTATGAATTCTTCAAACTAAATCACTGAAATGTCAATGCAAGCTTAATGGTTTTGTTGTTGTTGTTTTTGGTAAAGTAGCATGGTCTTTTAGTAAGACCAGATAGTAAATATTTTAGGCTTTGCTGACCATAAGATCTCTGTCACAACTCTGCCATTTGAGTACAAAAACAGTCATAGACAATACACAAATGAATGTGCATGACTGGTTCCAATAAAACTTTATTTACAATAACAGGTGATGGGCTGGATTTGGTCCATGGATTATAGTTGGCTGACCCTTGCTTAGAGGATAAATAGCTGTGTGCTTGTAGAACAAATCTGGTGAGAGAAACACTTAAGGGACCATGTTAATTTTAATGTTGTACATATCCTGGCTGCTGTTCTCTAGGAAACAGCCATCCCTCCAGTCCAATAATGAAAATATGCTGGTGATTTCTCTTCCTTTCTACATAGAAATCTTCTTAAGGGATTTTGAGACTTATCCATCAAGTAAGATAAGTAAGATCTGTCAGTGCTCAGTGCAACACTGGTGGAAAATATAAATTAGTTATTTCTACTATCTCTATAAGTAGGCCTTCCAGTCATTGTGATAGTTGGGCCAATCTTTATTAAGAACATATTTTTTGTTTTGTTTTGTTTTGTTTTGTTTTGGTAGGCATACTTTGAAAATGGCCTGCCATGTAAGCATCAAGAATAGTTAACACAAGATGGAATCATGATTGACCTGTAGAGTGTGATGGGCCTCAGGAAGCATGCTCTGGTAGTTCTGTGAGTTCTCATTAGGGAGAGACATTTGATTATGTTCTTCATGACATAGGTACTATGGTCTAAGCATGTGTACAATGAATAAGTCAATGAATTAATCAATGGAAAAGTATAGTCTATAGTGAGCTTTGAATTGTAGGAGGTGAACCTATAGCACATTGTCATTTCAAACTCAACATCCAGTTTTACAATGACTAAGTAGAGATTTTCTAGTAAGAAAATTATCCAAGTTTCTGATATCACTTTTCTTCTTTCATTGGTGACTCTACCCAGCGAGAAAGAACGTGGGTCCTACATTAGGACTGACATCAGAGGAAAGAGAAATGTTTATAGCCAGAAAGGAACTTAAAGATGAGGAAGAGAATAACAATTTTGATGACTGCAACAATGATGTTGATGCTATAGGTTTAAATAGTAAGTTGTTATTTACAAAATGCTATTTCACTCCTATCACTTTCCATGAGTTAAAACGAAGGTTTAGATTATGTAACTTTTGAAAGGCTAAAATAAAGTAAGTGAAACTGGAATACTTGGAATTCTGCTACCTGATACCCAGTTAGGAAAAGGAGGAGACAAAGTTTAAAACAAGATCTAGGTTGATAAGTTGATCTGTTCAACTTTTCTATTTTTCTAATATTCATTCTTTCTTCTGCTGGTAATTCTGGGTTTTAGAAGAGTATATGCAATTGAATTGCTTCTGACTGCTGCTATTGACGCATGCTAACTAAAGGAGGCAGCCTCAGCCCAGGGAATTTAATCCAGTCAAGTGATAATTAAGTATCTATGAATTGGCATTAATTACCAACTTTTGGCCTTTCCTGTGGATCTGTCCAAACCTTGATTGTAATTCCTGCATGTACTGACAACTTGATAATTTAGCATATCCTGGTGTCCATTTTTAAGGCACTATCTAGCTCTGCTCATTACCCTCTGATATTTATCTAAACAAGTACCTTCTGATGTTAAGCTTTGAGTAAAATGGGGGAAATCGCAGGGAAGAACTGGACAGAGAGAACGGGGGAGGAATTCAAACTACACTCTGACTATGATGATGACAATTTCAGCTACCACCATTTTTGAACATTTACAGTGAGGGAAAATAGTACTGTTTTATATTTATTATTTCATTTAATCTTCACATCATTCCTCTGAGATAATTGTTATTGTTTGTATCTCATATGTGAGAAAACTGAGCTTTAGAGAGATCAATACTTTGTGTAAGGTCACAAAGGTATAAGTGATGAGGGCAAGGTTTGACCTCAGTTCTGTGGCTTCTAACGAGGATGTTGTTGAGCAGTAAGCAATGTTATGTCATAATAGCTGGGCTCTAAGTCATGGCTAACTAGGAAAACTTGGAGACTCTTGTTACTCAAAGTGCTGTCTTCAGCCCAACAGTATCAGTAGCCCCATTCCAGACCTGCTGAATAGGATCTACATTTTCACAGAAGCCCCCAGTGATACATTAAAGCACACTAAAATTTGAAAAGCATGGCCCTAGACTTTTCCTAGACAACCCCTGCCCAGTAGTCTGAAGGTTCATAGAGACACTTCATCATCAGGAAGGGGAGTAGGCAAAAAAACAAACAGAAACTACCACAATGTCCTGTAAAAAGAAAGCTTTCTCCAGCTTCTGAAATGCACATGTGGAATTTTACAGAGGGGCTCAAGGGACCCAGGAGAATAGTGGTTAGAAGGTCATTCAAATTGGGATACTTTTGAAAGGGAAAAGATCACTAGGAATAATTACCCTGGCACATTAGGCATGCACTAGAACTGCACTAAGCAAACTGGGTCATATGGGCACCTAAGTCTTATTTGGTGAGAATCTACCAAAATATCAGGATTCTTTAAACTGTAAAACATGAAACTAGAGAGACAGGAAATTTAAAGTCTATGAATTTAAATGGGTGACAATTAGTTATTGATTAAATTATTTTATTCCACAAATATTTATCAAGCTCTTTCCTTCTTTGTCAGGTACTTTATAAGCTACAGAGATATGAGATGGACAAGACACAACAGAACTTAACAGGACTAGGTAATACCCTTTAAGCTTGACAACAGCAATATTAGGAAACATAAAATTAGAGTTAACTTCATGGAAGTCATAAATTGCAAGCATCCTGGTTCTATTTCTATCCTGTATTATAAGAAGTGATATAGTCTAATATTTTAATTCATGAAAGATGAATCCAAATGTGATAATTAAGGCAGGTTGGGAAGTTAGAATTGGAGGAGGGATAAGAATCCTATTTTAGATGATAGCTAAAACCTTACCCTCCCTAATATGTCACCTGGATCTTCTGACTGATATGGAACCCTGGGCCAAATGGGCCATGATGAAAATTAGAACACATGTAAGCTTTGGAGTTTATCATCTTTTGTGTGTTTTAGAAAAGAGTATTTATCCTAAGGCTTTGTTCACCCTGAGCTGTATCTTGTAAATGAAAAGTACAATGTGTGCATCTTCCATGCTGAAAAATAAACAGCAACCTTACCCTTTTGTAAACAGTAATGCAGTATGCTCAAGCAAGATTTACAGATGCATCCGTTTAGATAAGCAACAAGAATCCTTATTAACAATTAGTCCTCATGCAAGACCCATGGCAATCTATGCTACATAGGAAAACTATTTTACTATCACCATGCTTTCTCCAGTGCCTAGGACAGAGTCTAGTGCACAGCATAGATCAGTCAAAACTTGTGGGTTTAGTAAATGAGTCAGATGCCATTTCAGGGATGCTGAAAGAGGAGAACAGTGTAGTCCTTCCTGCTTTAATTCTTTTTGCAGAGTGCAGAATTGGTTGAAGGCAGTTCACGTAGATAGTCCCAGGTCAGTGCAGGAAACCAGGAAGGAGAGGGCAAGAATTGACCTTGTTACTTTGCCAACTGACTCTTCTATTCTGGTTTTGCTTCCTTCATCTGGAGAAGCAGATGTGCCTGCCTGATAGGGCGGAAGCCTGGAAACCCCACAATCTGGAGGTAACATCCTGGTCTCTCAAACTTCCTGGGTGATTCATTAGCCAGCCACAAGTACAAGATCTGTCACTTCCAGAAACTCAGCCCCATCAGTGTTCTTGTGATATGAGCATAAGATCCAGAACAAATAGCAATAATTGGGAAATTTTAAATACCATACTATTTATACATAATACTTGGTGAGGTTAAAACAACCTCACTTAAAACTTTAAATATTCCTTTGTTATAGCTAGTTCTACATGAAAGTACTGGGTCAATTTGTCCTTGTAGTCAAAGATTCATCATAAAATGGGCAGCACAGACCCCATTTCCTCCCATCTCAGAGGCAAAGGCATCTGCCATCCTGTCCAAATCCCATGCAGTTCTGCTTCATCAGGGTCACTCCAGATAGCATCATCTTAACTCTCCCCCAGCCTCAACTTCTACACACTCAGTCATCTTGTCTTGTCAAAACCCTTCCTTGAGCAAACCTCTTCTGAAAGCCATCTCTCTTTTGCAACTAAATCTCTCATAAGAATAGTTTACACTCAAAGCTAGTTCACATGCTCATCTATCTACTCCTGAACTCTCTGTTATCTGGCTTCTACCCCATCACTCCTTTGAGTCTTCTGTTTTCAGGGTTATAGGCAACTTTACTGTGAATTCAGGAGAGTGAGTCCTTATTGCATGTTACCTCTGGAACCTCTGAATCCAGCTTTTTTTTTTTTCCTGACCACCTCTTTTCTTCCCTTTTCCATAACTCTGTTATTTCTCCTTCTACTTCTGGAAGTAATATGTCTTGCTCTCCTTTGAAGGCATGTTATCCCTCATCTGCTGCTTAAACATACTTCCATCTTAGGCCTCTTCTTCTCTCACTGTAGACACATTTCTTCCACCCTTTTATCAATTCTGTGGCTTAGGCTACCACTTTGTCTTATGTTCTTCCATGTTGCAAGGAACAAAGACACACTTGGTTATTTCAGGTAGCAGAAATCCATTGTAAAGTTACACAGGAAAGAACTTAAAAGGAGAAAAACATCTTAGCCCTTGTGAAAACTGAACACCACCCCATGCAAGACTCAAAGGAAACTCATCCCTGTGCAAAGTATGACTCTAGTAACGTTTGACGTTTACCAGGCTGTAGACTTGACTTCTCTACCTAGCTAACTAGCTTTCTTTCTTTCTCCCCACCTCCCTCATTTACCCACATCGCTCTAGTCTACTCTCAAATACCTTTCCTTGACTTTTCTTCTCTTTCCCTCATGATTTCTGCTCCTTTGTGTCATCTGATGTCTCTTAGTTTCTGCTGTCTCTTTATCTACCCATAATTTCTTGATAGATACAATTTATTCTATAACTTAAAACATTGCAATAATTTTTATATTTGCTTTCCTTCTGCTTTCAATGCCTTCTGGAACTAGGTGGAATATAAATGTATGTATGTATAAACGAATGAATGAAATATTGAATCAGATCTATTAACTTTGTATCCTCACTGGCTGCCCATGATGTCATAGTTGCCAGTTATTGAGTAACTACTATATAACTGCCATTATGCCACTTACATATTTTTTCAACCTTCCCACATTCTTAAGAAGAGATGGTTTTATGGACTGAATGTTTGTGTCCCACCAAAATTCCTATGTTGAAGGCTAGCCCTATAGCCAATGTGATGCTATTTGCAGGTAGGGCCTTTGGGGAGTGACTAGGTTTAGCTGAGTTCATGAGAGTGGGGCTCCCATGATGGGATTAGTGCAATTATTCCAAGAAGAGGAAGGGACCAGACCTTGCTCTTTCCCTGCCATGTGAGAACACAGTGAGAAGGTGGCTGTCTGCAAGCTAAGAAGAGATCCCTCGTCAGAACTGAACTTTGCTGGCACCATGATCTCAGATGTCCAGCCTCCAGAACTGTGAAAAGTAAATGTCTGTAGTTTACACCAGCCAGTCTATGATATTTTGTTTTGGCAGCCAAGGCTGACTAAAACCAGTGGTATTCCTCTCCCATTTTTAATATATAAAAAACTATGGCTCTCACAGATTAAATTATTTGCCTTAGATCACAATGCAAGTGGTAAGGCCAGGAATTGGAACCCCAATACCGGAAATATTTTATGGTTTTCTGCATTCATTTTAAAAAACAATAAGCCAAAAGATAAATGAACAATTATTTTTTAATGAATGTGAATATGACATATTTAATGAATTTTATCTTTTTGTTCTGCTTTTCTGTTTTGGTCTATATGACTATAACACAATCATTGTAGGCATATACATTACTTAATATTGCTAAGGCATTAATCAAGATATATTTTGATAATAGTGATTAAAACGAGAATTGATTGATCTTCTATGTCTCTAGAATTTTTTAGCTTGTGAAAATACAAACCAAGAGGGAGAAATGACTGTCTTTAAATTTGTAAGGCCTATTGGATAGGGCGAATGAATTTGAAGACGTTTGGCTATAAGTAACAGAAGACTCCCCCTCCATTGGAAATAAACAGTAATGAAATTGCCATCTAAGATGACAAGAAGTCCAGCATGGCCTAGGATCTGGGTACTGTACAGAATGTCAGGATGTTGGGTCCTTCTCTCCGCAGGCTCTGTCCTGCTCTGTGTATTGTTGGCTTTGCTCTCAGGCTGGTACCAAGATGGCTGCATCAGTTTCAGACATCACATTGAGATGTGACATCGATCAGAGGGAGAAGTACAGTTTATCTCTTTCTGTTTCTATTTCATGGCAGGAGACTTTCCCAGAAGCTTCATATTTCATAGGCGGGAATTGGGCCACATGCTGTGAAAATGACTACTAGTTGCCTCCCCTTCTCCTTGCATTTCCCCCGCCTTCCTTTCACTACCTCCTGTATAGCTAACTGTCATCATGTGACTGAGTCCCCCGCAGTAAGGGCTTCCTGTTGGCTGAAGTTGTCCAGAGCTCCTAGCAGCAGTGCTGGACCTGAGATAGCACAGCAAAATGGCAGAAAAGTAAGCTAGTTGGGAGCCTCATCCCGGATGCATCTATCTACTCCTGAACAGGGTGCCCCCTGTTGCCTAACACCTGTCTTCTTTTCCCCAATAGATAAATATAATTCCCCAGGGAATTATATTTGCATCTTATTTAAAACTACTGTTATTTTTATTTCTTGCTCTTTTTTGTGGTTATGCAACCAAACTTAATCTGATATGCATTTCCCTTCTTAAAACATTCCCGGCAAATGGAATAGTATAACCACAATGGACTAAAAATAATGAGGATCTATCTTTGCAGTCTGGATGGGTCATCTACCCTTGGTCACGTAGGGGAAGGTTGAATAGCCAAATAACATTAGACCTCTCTTTGGAAGGGGGAGGGAAGGGGAAATCACTGTTGGGTAGGCAACTAACTGAGGCTGCTAATCAAGTTAATTAACTTTTCCAAGGTCACATAGCAAATTATTGGTGGAAAAGTAATTTCTTTTTTTAAAAAAAACATTTTTAGTTTCAAAGGTACACATGCAGGTTTGTTATATAGGTAAATTGCACGTTGTGGGGGTGTGGTGTAGTGATTATTTCATCAACCATGTAGTAAACATAGTACTCAATAGGTAGTTTTTCGATCCTCACTCTCCTCCCACCCTCCACCCTCAAGTAGGCCCTGGTATCTGTTGTTCCCTTCTTTGTATCCATGTGTACTAAATGTTTAACCCCCACTTATAAGTGAGAACGTGCAGTATATGGTTTTCTGTTCCTACGTTACTTCACTCATGATAATGGCCTCTAGTTCCATCCATGTTGCTGCAAAAAATGTGATCTTGTTCCTTTTTATGGCTGCATAGTATTCCATGGAATATATGTACCACATTTTCTTTATCCAGTCTACCGTTGATGTGCATGTAGGTTGATTCCATGTCTTTGGAATATTATGGATAGTGCTACGATAAACATACATGTGCATGTGTCTTTATGATAGAACAATTTATATTCCTTTGAGTATATACCCAATAATGGGATTGTTGGGCTGAATGGTAGTTCTGTTTTAAATGCTTTGAGAAATTGCCAATCTGCTTTTTACAGTGGCTGAACTAATTTACATTCAGAAAAGTAATTTCGACTTAGGTTGTCTAAAAACAAGTTCAGTGGACTTCTTTTTATAAGCTAAGCTTAGTCAATGATTTGTCATCGATATTATAACATAAATTCATACACAGCTGGGAGATGACACCTAGCTGTTAAACATTTATTACTTCATCAATTGCCTCTTACTAAGATATAGATGTGAGCAGTTACCTCTATATTGGTGAGAATCATATGCATACAGGTCAATGTTATACTCATATGGAAAGAAGCAGACAGCACAGACCACCTCGAAGTTATATATTTGGCCATGGGTAATAAGGTGGGAAAAATCTGCTTTGCTAATAATGTTGTTGGCCTGAGCTAAATATTGAAATAGCATCCCGTTATTCAGTATGTGAACCAGGCAGTGGGGAGACAGGCAAACTGGGATTGTTTTGTGTGGTGGAACAAAGGTGATCCAAATGTGTGTTTGTGTGCTTTTTAGAGTTTGAGGCCAATTTAAAATACAGTCTGCATTGCACCATGCACGTGGGTTTCTTTGTCAACACCATCTGGGTGCTGACTCTAAAAGTTTCACTTCCCTTAGCATACTATGGCTCCATTAGGAGATGGGGCACAGCACTTTGATTTCAAAGGTGGTTGGCCACATTAGCTATTTGTGGAACTTAGTAACCAGCAGAAATGATGCTGTTGGAAAATCCTCTACCTCAACTTTAATTCATATGGTTTTATTTTCTTTCTTCAGCTTTTGAGGGGCTTTCAAATTGAAGTATCAGAAGGAAACAGTGCTTTTTATATACGCATGTGTGTAGTTTTTTTCTTAGTCAACTGAAAAGATAGAAAAAACATTCTGTGTTTGTGGACAGTATTCATGTAAAATTCAAAGGCAAATTTTATCTATGTGACTGGTAAACAAATTACTAATGGCTGTTAATCCCAGTGAATTTTACAAAATGATTTGACTGGTGCTGAAGGAGGCAGGAGAACGACAGCAAATCTGAACTCTATAAAATCCCTTAAGGAGTATCTTCTTAGAAGACAAGGGAGGAAATAACCTTTTTTCAAATGGGAAGCAAATCACAATATAGAATTACAGTGTTTAATAATGCTTGTGCAAAAATGATTAGGAATTTTGAATACATTGGAATATGGTGATAGGAGGTTTGGTACTGATACACATTTTTAGCAAGCCTTTTTTTAATAGGCTAAATAAGATTTAGAAGTTGTATTGGCAATACATATGAGCAAGACTGTTTGGTTACCTTTAATCTTCCTTTAAGTGCCATTTACAGAATTAATTTGTTTATTAAACATAGTGTCCTCTTATTATCTAACAAAGTTTCTTATCCTGAAAATCTGAATAATTATGTGTTCCTATATATAAAAATATTTACATGAAAAAACTTGTTTGTTTTTGGTGTCACTAATTTAGATTGGTCCCTTTGTCTCATGTAAGATGGGTTTGGCATTACCAGATTTTACAGTGAGCAGAAAATGCTTCTGTATAGATTGATACCATCAGCTCTCAGAGGACTTGGCATTCATACAAGGAAGAAATTATTTGTAATACTTAGTACCTGAGATGTTTGCTTTATAAGGAGATGCCATAACAGATAATAATATAACAAAGTCTTATTAATGAATGGGGAATTTACCCATTTTCTAAATTCTTCTAAATCAAGCTGAATTTATTTTTAAGGAGATAAGTGCTTAGGATTTAACTTTCTTTGGGACTTTGCATTAAAATGTTTCTAGACATGGATGGAGGACCTTTATGATGATAAAATGGAACAAAATATAACAAAACAAATTTTCTGTTATAAAAAGGCAGGAAACCACCAAATCATAAAAGAATTTACAGAAGAATTGAGACCACTCATAGCTACCTGAGGAAAACAGTTAAGATATAGTTAAGGCCGGGTGCTCGGTGGCTCACACCTGTAATCCCAGCATTTTGGGAGGCTGAGACGGACGGATTACCTGAGGTCGGGAGTTCGAGACCGGCCTGACCAACATGGAGAAACCCCATCTCTACTAAAAAAAAAAAAAAAAAAAAATTAGCCAGGTGTGGTGGCGCATGCCTGTAATCCCAGCTACTCGAGAGGCTGAGGCAGGAGAATCACTTGAACCCAGGAGGTGGAGGTAACGGTGAGCTGAGATCATGCCATTGCACTCCAGCCTGGGCAACAAGAGCAAAACTCTGTCTCAAAAAAAAAAAAAGATATAGTTAAAACATAGAACTACCATGTGACCCTATGACCCAGAAACTCCACTCTTGGTTATCTACCTAAGAGAAATGAACATATATGTCTACATGGAAATATGTACATGAATGTTCAGAGCAGTGTTATTTATAATAGCTAAGAAGTGAAAACAATCCAAATGTTCATGAACAAATAAACATATGTGATATATCAATATAAAATAATATATTTAGCCACAAAAGGGATAATTCCTGTGACAACACATGCAAACGTTGAAAATGTTATGCTAAGTAAAGAATCCAGACCCAAAAGGCTACATATTGTATGATTGGATATATATGAAATGTCCAGAACAGGCAAATCCATAGAGGCAGAAAGTGGATTCATGGTTGCTAGGGGCTGAGGGAGAGGGATGTGAGGAGTAACTGTTAATGGGTATGGATTTCTTTTTAGGGTGACGGAAATGCTCCAAAGTTGATTGTGATAATGGTTGCATGACTCTGAATGTACTAAAACTCACTGTACTGTACACTTTAAAGTGGTAAATTTTATAGTATGTGAATTATATCTCAATTTTAAAGAAAGATACAATTTAGACTCAAATTCGAGAAAAAGCAGACCTGGCTACTATTTCTAGCTTTTCTATCCACAGAACAGTTATTTATTAAGTAAATCGCTATATCCCTAGTGTACTGCTGTTCATGACTTGTGGGATACCCAAGATAATTTCTGGGTTTTAAAAGGGTTTTAAAAGACTTATTAGCACGAGGGAGATGTCATCTGTCACACAGGCAGAATCTTTGCAGCTGGCCAGAGAGACCCCATATCCAAAAAGTAATGCAGCTTTGGGGGAAGAAAGGAGAAAAAAGTACTATATCTGTTTGAATACAATGGATAGAATTAGGAGTCTGATTAACTGACCCAAACACATAAAATTTGGAAAACAATAAAGACATGAGCCAAATCATAAGAGTGTAAGATGTGAGTTTCCCTAACCCCATCCCTCATCTAACTTAGAAAGAGAAAACATTTTCCATCAACTGAGTGGGAAAAAAGCCAGGAATCTCCATGGATCAGGACCCCGTGGATTTCTTCCATCCTTATTGCTTTGGAAGTGATAAAGTCCAATGATGAGCCAGTGTCTATAAAGAATTATGCTTTGCGTATAAGCCTGTCATTTTGAAATTATATTATAAAAGGTAAATAAAGGAAAATGACTTCCCAATTCAATGCAGTTTGGGGTTGGTCCATAAGGACAATACTATTGTAATTAAAATCTAAAATGAAATACAACAGGATCAAAAGCCATAGCATTTTAAATTGATCTGAACTATCACTTACTGGCAGGTAATACAGCGGTTATGAAATTCCTCAGCAAGAAAAGGTTACAATGGATTAATGAGAGATACAGGCTCAGGTAGTATTATGTGGGTAGCCAACATAGCAACAAGGAGGTAAAGAGGATATTTGAAAATGCACTCCCTCCATCAATTATGCTCTACAATAATATTCTAATCTTACTTTAACACTGTAGCATCATTTTCCTTATTTCCGGGTCCAGGCAATATGGATATTTTGTGTTAATTATGAAATAAATTCTCAATTTGCTTTAGTATAATTTAATACATAAATGGATGTAATTCTTCTAGAAAGTTTTGTTAGATATTAAGGTACATATATCAAAACATAATGTATGCTATATATTTTATATCATATCAAAATATATTACATCACTATAGTGTCGAAGCACAATCTAACAATATTCATTAATGTCCCATCAGACATTAAAAAGTATATTTTAAAAAGACAAATTTTAAAAACTAACAGTGATCAAGAGATTTAAGAAAAAACCCACAGTAACATATTACTGTGATATTTTTCTCAAAAAAGCAGCAAAAATGTTTATATCACCTTGATGTCAAAATACTTCCACTTAGGTTGGGGTCATATATCCTAGTGAAAGTAGTCAAGCAAATAGTCACCTTGCCAAACTAGTTTCTTTTTGTTTTTGTTTTGTTTGTGTGTTTGTTATTTTACTTTAAGTTCTGGGATACAAGTGCAGAACGTGCAGGTTTATTACATAGGTATACATGTGCCATGGTGGTTTGCTGCATCTACCAACCTGTCATCTAGGTTTTAAGCCCCAAGTGCATTAGGTATTTGTTCTAATGCTCTCCCTTCCCTTGCCCCCCACCCCCAAACAGGCCCCAGTGCGTGATGTTCTCCTCCCTGTGTCCATGTGTTCTCGTTGTTCAACTCCCACTTAGGAGTGAGAATGTGTGGTATGCCAAACTAGTTTCTATTGTTGACTACTCATTCCTCATTCTTTAACCTGAACTCCCTGGAGCAAAAGTAGAAAGTTAATCAAGCTACTGCCTAGTGCCTAAGGTGTCATGAGGACTGTGAGAAAGAATAAAACATCATTCCAGCATTGGGAGGGAATGGACTAGGCCATAGGGCACTGGGACAGCTGTCTTTTACTCAGTTGTCATTAGAATAGGACTAGCATTGAATAAAATTCTAAAGTTTGGTTTGAACCTTTATTAGTTAATTAGTATTAATTCATTTATCATGGGAACTATGCTACCTGCTACACTCTTCAGCCACCCAAAACCAGCCGTAAACTGCTCTTTCCCCATTTCCAGCCATCCCCTTCTCCTCTAATGAAGCCCTCCCTCTTCCTTATATCGCTCATTGACACTTTACACAGGAGAACTGAATTACAGTTGTGGTACCCTAACGGTCATATGTTTGGCCACTCACCCAAAACAGGATGCCTTTTCACCACATTCAGAATGGATAATCAGATGGTTATCTGCATGAACCTTTAAGTATTAAGAATCCCCTTCCCCTTAAAGTCACTTATCCTTGGGTTAATGTTTTCTTTAGATAGAGTCTCCTTGAAGGAGGCCCAGGCCTACTTCCTGAAATTCTCATTCTGTCATTTGAAATCTGCTCTCTTGAAAGATAGGCCAGATCTACTACTTCAGCATTCAAATATTTTAGGTCAGCATTTCTATTACCGCACAGCCTTTGCAACTTCAGACTAAATATCAGTTTCTTTCATGGATTTCGAAGGTTTGTGAAATGACCAAGTTTTCACCATCTTCCCCTCCCTAGCCTCACTACCCTCTTCAGAACTTGTTGGATGCCTCAATGTCTTTCAAAGGTGTGACCTCCAGACCAGAGTTTAGTGCTCCACGTGTGCTCTGGCTTGGGTGGAATCCATTGCGTGGTCACTTTTCTCTTTTCTTGAGTTGGATTCCAGAGTTTTTTTCATGCAGCCCAAGTTTCCATTGCCTGGTGTAATGCTTTTGTCAGACTTGCAGTTCATTTGAGCTTATTGGATAATTGTTGGCTCATTAAAAATCCTACCTCTTGTTTTTCACAGAATTAAACTCAAGTTGCTTCTCTCTTTCTAATTAATTGTTAAAATTTAAATGCAAATTTCTAATTTCTTGATTTTTTAAAGTATCATCCTAACCTTTTGATCTAATAAAATTATATATAAATTACAATTGTATTTTAAAACCCCAATTCTCTCTTCTCTCTTTTTTTTTTTTTTTTTTTGAGATGGAGTCTCGCTCTGTCACCCAGGCTGGAGTGCAGTGGCCGGATCTCAGCTCACTGCAAGCTCCGCCTCCTGGGTTCATGCCATTCTCCTGCCTCAGCCTCCCGAGTAGCTGGGACTACAGGCGCCTGCCACCTCGCCCTCTCTTCTCTTATATTATGCATTCTTCCTAGCTTAGTTGTCTAGTAAAAATTTGAAAATCATAGTCCATGCTTTTATGTAAGTTGCTGATGAAGATGTTAAACAAGATGGGACCAGGTACCTGCAATGGTAGATTTGCCTACTTTATTAATTAGTACCTGATATGCATAGTTCTTCAGTCCATCTGTATGTACAGCTATATTTGCTACATTTTACTGTCTGATCCACAAAGTTTCCAGAAAAGTTTGTCCAGCACGCTGCTGAAATCAGTAATTTATCTAAATCTTTTGGAGTCAGGTTCCATGGTAATGGAAGAAAAGTGGATATATGGTTTGTGGGGAAAATATGTGGAGACTGATGAACTCTCAGGGGATCCTTCTACATAGAAGAACTATGTATTATTGTGTTTACCTTTCAGTTTATTCTATCATAGATGGCACTCCTGTCCTAACTAAAATTTTATAATTAGTAGTCCTCATTTTACAATAAATGATGACAATGATGGTGGTGATGATAGTGGTGGTGGTGATCATGGTTATAATGATGGTGATGAACATATATATATATATATATATATATATATATATATATATATATATATCTTTCCATGTGCCAGGTACTACAGAAGTGCTTTATACTTTTTATCTCATGTAATCATTGCAACAAACTTGTAGGCTAGGTGTTGCTCACTGACCCTAACCAGTTTAGATGTTCACAACTGTTAGGTTCTCTTTGGTAGATAATGGAAACACTGAAGAAGTGACAAGTGGTAAAAGTTAACTGCCGTACTACCACGTCACTACCAGATTGTATGAAAGAGCAAATTCTTCTACGTAGATAACCATTTAATAGCCAGCAGGCACCAAAAATCCAGCCTGTTTTGGTAGCTTGGAGATAATCAATTTATCTGTCTTTTCAGGCTTTCTAAGCATTTCTTTGCATGAAAAATTTGCCTGATGCAGTCACAAATGATTGTTGGCTCATTAAAAATCCTAGGCAGTGACTTTTCTAGAATATGGCTTCACCCACTCTGTGGGTACACCCTTTCCAATGATGAGGTCGAGGAAAACGATCAGAAAGTACAGAGAGGAGGCAGAACAATTAGGGAAGAGAGAACTAAAATAAAAGTGAGAGATCAGACAAAAATTCATTTGGGCTACTTGCCACATTTCCAATTTCAAACTCCTTATCCTAAACCGGGTTTGTTTAACTATCAAGAAATAGGTGTGGCCCTTGGGACAAGTTGGCTCAGATTGACATACTACCATGCATACACACACACACACCCACACACACACATAGTGTAAGCAATACTGTTGCTTGAGACAGGTTGTTTCTGATTAAATAAAGACACCCTAGCAAATATCTCAACACTAAAGACTTCTAAGTACTGGCCAAGTTCAGTAAATTTCCTAAAAGGAAGAAGTTTAGTTCTCAGGGTGACTTGAAATTAGAACTCTTTTTTTTTTTTTTTTGCTGTTTTTATTTTAAAATGCTTTTGTCTTGGAGAGAGCACTATGTGGAATTAATATCCCCTTCTGTCTCCACAGCACCACACTAGTCAGCCTAACTTAGAGAGGGAAATTCTGTGTTGCCTTTTTTCCAAATACCCGTTAAAGAACTTTTGCTGGGGCTTACCTCTGTGTGTTGATCAAACTGAAAATTTTCCAAGGATCTGAGGCTTCTCTGGAGGGTAGATTGGCGTTAAGATTTCTTCAATAGTGCAAAGGATGATGTTTTTCACAACCAACACAGACGTGCATGCTTACAGTTTACCTTCAGTCTGGAAACATGTTAATGAGGCATGGATTTCTAATTGGCTACCCACAGATGGATATGGTACTAAGTATGCTTGAACTGAATAATATAATTTGAAGGCATTTCCACAGGTCAGTTGGCATCTATTGTATAAAAAATGAAAGATTATATATATGTGCATATGCATATATATATGTAGTATATATACCTATACATAGTATATATACATCAATCTGGGTGAACATAGTATATAGGTATAATATATAGTCTACATATGTGTATGCATCCATATATTATATGCCAACTAAAATATCATTATCAGGCATTTAAGAAACCTACCTAAATCTGCTCTTACCTCATTTCAGATTCCCCATGGGTACTGGAATATTTTATCCTTGGGGATGATTAAGTAAGAAAGATATAACACCAAAGCTGACTTATCACTAGTGACTGGAGAATTGAGAATTATTCAGATGTGCCAAAATCTCTCTTCTGACGCCCTACATGGAGGACAAGTCACTACACTGAAGTTGGCCCTTGTCTGTTCCCTTGTCCTTTGGTTAAGAACTTTGATCAACTGACTTAAGGCCTCAGATTTGGGAGACCCTTTGCTTTTTCATGCCCTAATTTGGTCTCCAGGGGTTTCTGTGCTGTCTTTAAGTAGATAAGGGAGACCCTACTTCTTACTGATAAATAAACTACAGATATACCAAAGGTACCTGCTTCAACATGACCATTGCCTTATTTGGACCGTTAACAGTGTGTACTTAAGGCTCCCAGGCAGTGAATATCCTTCATCTCCTAGCAGATTACAATCTGCTACTATAATAGCTCCCCATCTCTGTTGCATTGTTAGCTGTCCTTGTGTGTGTGTTGTGTGTGTAAACTATTTGATCTTGTATTTCATCAATTTGTACCAAACTAACTCTTTGCTATTGATGAGAACAGTATCCTTTCTACACATAAGTTCCACTTATTCAAGAGGACTATTATGTGATAATGTCTCTCAGTTGATTAGAACATAATGTTACAGAGGTATGATTTATTTTATAGTCATTTTATTAATGACAACTGTAAAATATACCCATTACTTGCCATGGAACAGATCACCTGCTGAGTGTTGGACTTGCCTTATGTTTCTCTGTGCAAGAGTTGACTCTAATGATCACTCAAGTATTTCCAGAAGGGAAAGGTGAGAAGTGATTGGTCAATGCCTAAGGCTCTCACAACTTGTGGTCTACAACCCTGTTTGACAGTGAGCTGTTTGGGCCTCGGTAGGAATTTTCCCACAGAAAGGATGTTCTCACTGGCAGGCTCCCAGGACCGCCCACAAATCCATTTAACCATAACAGAGCTGACAGCACTGTCAGGGCTGGAGTTGACTTCCAAGTGGGAAGTCAGCCTAGTATTAATAGCACAGTTCCAGCTGCACTGTGGGTCCAGCAGACTTCTGATGGACCGGCCTGGGAACCAAGGCACTCTTTGTAACATTTATGGGAAATGGAGTCCTCGTTGAGAATGGTGGAAAGACAGTACTGTGGCGGCACAAGGCCCATGGCTTCTCACTTCCCCTTTCTACTCTAATCACTTCCAGCGCCACTATCCAGCAGGACGAGACCAAGGGGAATCCTAGAGGAATCCTTCTCTAGCCTTCAAGTCTGGGGAGAGCCTACCCTGTTCCTGGCCTGGCTCACTTAGGTCGACTGTTCTCATGTACAGGATCTTTGTAAGTTGGTTGTTTCTAGGGCACCTGTATTTAGTTATATGATATGAATGTTTATTTTAATGTAGTAGCTCTGGATCCAGGCACAAATATATTAGAATGTAAGGTTCATTTTTATTTTTAAAAGATTTTACTTCATTTTGACTAATTTCAGTTCTGATTATGATCTCCTGCTTCTTTACCAGTTTAAAGCCATCATTTTTATGCAAATAAAATGAGTGTGCATGATTGTAGTAAAACATTCCATTTTGTGGTTATAGGAGGAAATGGGAGAAGTGGGTGGTGCATTGTGTGTGTGTGTGTGTGTGTGTGTGTGTGTGTGTGTGTGTAATTTGAATATGACCTAAAGGAGGGGGGTGTTTGTTGCACCAAGACATACTTCAAGGAATTAAAAATTGTGTTGTACTAAAGGGAGGTCTTTTTCACTAATAACTTAGAAGTATTGCAGACCATTTAGTGTTTTTGTTGGCCAGAAGTATTATAATTAACAGACTTTTTCCCCCCTGGGAGCTCTTTGAATGCATAATTTCTTTTAAAAGATTTTTAAAGACTGACCGACAACCTGAAAATTATTTTCTGCTAATCCCAAGCAAATGTCTCTGTAATATAAATACTGCTTTAAAGTTATCTTATGGGGTACATATGACCCAAAGGGAAAATAACTTGTTTATTAAGTTGATTTTCTTTCTTTTTTCATGATTCACAAATTGTCAAATTCATCCTATTTGGGATAGTAGAAATATGGAAACATGTAAATGAATAACATTTTTAAAGTGTAAATCAACTAAAATGTATATGAAGCCCTGCTGGATTCTTAGGCAGTCTCTTGATATTTCTAAGTCACACTTCTCTCTTCTAGGATTCTATTTTGGGACATAGTCATAAACACAAAAGGAAGATTTCAGCACCAAATTATATTCATCTTTAAAATATTGGGGCCCTTCAGCCCTTCTAAACACTGGAAAACTCTCGAGTTTGGTTTGCCAAGACATGGGAAACTTTTTTTCCAGAATATTTTTAAGGGAAAATTATATTTTAGGGTTATGAATGTAGAATGATAACACAGATAATTTACCATATTTAATAAACCTCTATAGCTAAGTCTAGGTTCTCTTTGAAAGATCTTTTTTTTTTTCACCCAGCCCCATAGTTACATATTTGAGGGAGTGAAACTGAGCATACAGGATTTTTGGAGTGGCAGGTCCATTTGAAATCCTTCTCATCCAATGTGTTCGTTTTGTAGAAAAGGGAACTGGAGCCCAGAGGGATTCAGTGACTTGAGCAAGGCTACTGTTGGTAATGGCAATAGTAGGAGAGGCCATCATTTACTGAAGGTCTTCTTTTTCTGGATTTCCTTACATTTTATTTTACCCTCACAACCACCTTGTAAAGCAGGGGGCCATATTCCAGTTTTACAAGTGAGAAATCTGAAGTTTGGGAAGTCCTCTAGCTGTTCAAAGTCAACAGGTACTAAGAGGCAGAGCAAGAATCCACTGATTGTGGATGCCTGATGGCTTCTGCCTCAGGGTGTTTTCCATTATACCAGACATTTCCCAGGTCTAAGTAGAAATACAAGAAGCATTCCTTCTTTATACATGTTTACTTCTAATATATCAAGAACATCTCTATCTAAGCAATCACCCTGATACTCAATCTTTTGGATAGTAGTCTGGGGTATTGGGTCTCCTTACCTTAGTTTTTCTGACAAAAAGTAATCTCCCTCCTACTGGATTTCATAATACTCCAAAATTTGTCTTCAGTGGATACCTCAACATATCCTTTGAAATGTCTATTTTATTTAGATCTGAAGAAGAGTATACTTTTTTTTTTTTGCTGTCATTCGGTGATTCATTCATGTATCTATTCACTAAGTATGTTTTGAATGCCTACTATGTGCAGATGCTATTCTAGGCTTTGGAGATACAGTTCTGGACAAAATAGACACAAACCCCTGCCCTGATGGTACTTTCTTTCTAGAGGGCCAAAGGATGGCCAATACATACACAGCAAACAATAAGGTAAGTGAGATGGTGATAGATACACTAGAAACAAAAAACAGAGAAGTTTGTTTAATGAGTGGAATGAGACACCAGGAAGATGGGATAGGAGTTACTTAAAAATAAACTTCACTGAGAGGGGAAATTGGGGAGTGCTTCTTATCACATTGTCAATGTAGCAAAAATTGCCAGTGTCTATTTTTTCAGCAAATTCCTTTCCAAAAATGTAAGTCTTCAATTCCCCACCAATAGTAAAATGCTTATCCTAACTCTGTCTCTATCCTTATGATATCCTCCCATCCACCCTTTATAGAACCCATTGTTATCACTATTATACAAAAACAAAAAAAACAAAAAAAAAACAGGAATAACAGAAGCTCTCTACAGATCTAAGGACAATACAATTTGAGAGTAAGAGAAGCTTAGTGCCTGGCCAATTTTTCCCAAACATCTAATTTATACGGGAGGATCCTGAATTTCAGAAATAGTGAAATTTTGGGAGGCTGGGGCAGGACAGTTGCTTGAGCCCAGGAGTTCGAGACCAGCCTGGGCAACATAGTGAGACCGTATCTCTTAAAAAAAAAAAAAACATTTTTAAATTAGCGGGGTGTGGTGCCCACCTGTAGTCCTAGCAATTTGGGAGGCTGAGGCAGGAGAATCGCTTAAGCCCAGGAGGTCGAGGCTGCAGTGAACCAAGATCACATTGCTGCACTCCAGCCTGGGTAACAGAGCGAGACCGTGTCTCAAACAAAACAAAACAAAACAGAAAAATAAATGTTCGAATGACTAAATGATGACCTCAGATCATATGGCAAGGTGATTATTATTTTATTTCCAGTAAATGATGTGCTGAGTTCCCATGGTGAGCCATGTGATTGAGCTGGATCCAGGGGCCTCAGCACTGACTTCAGAGGAGATGGTCTCTGGCCTGGAGGCACAGAGAAGGAACTGATACAAAGACTTCTGATCGCAACCCAGTGCTCCTTCCCCTATCCCATAATGGGGACTCTTTTCTGTTTTCCAGAGTCTCAGAAGGGTAAGAATGGGGTTCTCAGTTACATTTGTACTTCCTGCTCTGTACTTCAAGTATGTCATAGGTTAAATGAGACTACTTGAGCTGACCTATGAACCAAAACCACTGTATCATTATTTCTATGGGAAAATGCACGTGGACTTTGAAATATCCAGCTATCTTAATAGACTTTCAGAATTGAGAAGTGTCTGTGTTGGAAAATATAAGCAAAGATCATTTAGCGTTCAGTGAGGCAAACTCTGGCTGCCCAGCCTCTAAGACATTGACTATCTCCTAGAGAAAACACAATCCTCTGTAGCCCTGAAGGGAGCATCAGATGAGATACAAATAAGTAGTAACAGTGTCTTCCAAATTGTGTGGGGAAAGTTTTCTTCTCTTCACTATGAAGACAAACTGATGGTCACAAATAGTCACTATTTTTTCCACAAAGTGGCAATTTGTGAGTGTGTATACCAGCCATTCTGTAGTTTGTCATAGTTCTCTAGGGGTATGGGGATCTATCACGGGATTGCAGCTCATTTAATCTGTATTTACTACTTTATCTATGGGCTGGACTCATGTTTCTATTAATGGTAGTAGCCAGCACAGTGTCCCAAATGCATGTTGAATGGCGTGGAGTGGAAGGACATGTTCTCTTAGCTGTTCTGTATGCTAGCAAGTGTCGTTTTCCCATCTGCCTTCCATAATGGGAATGCCATGGACATTTTGGTTCCTTTTCTACATTCCTATCATCACCTGATTGATTGGAATGATATTGCTATATAATAAGGACTTCGAACATATATAAGCATTCTGAGGAAACATGAGGTTAGATTGAACTGCAGTGGATGCTCTATCACAGTTCAAGGGCAAGATGATTACAGTTGCCTTGACAACCATAGCTCTGCACTCTCTGTTTTATTACATACTCTTTTCCTATTTGGGAATTCTTTTGAGGAGAAACAAAAGAAAGAATGTCAGTAAAGTCTCATTTTCAATTTATGAGGCTTCTGGAAATGATAGAGTCTTATGAAGCTACAAAAACGTCTCCATTTCTTAAATTTCCCCCAAACATTGGAAAGTCCAGGCATATGAAATGAACTAAAAATAAGCTTTTACTTATGTCAAAACACAAATATCATCTTTACTCCCTATAGAGGTAATTATTTTTTAAAGACTGAAAGAAAAGATTGTTTTTCTATTTCTCTCTAGCATAGAACTATGACTTCTATTTTTCTATAAAAAGGGAAATATTTTTGCCTATGAATTTTCATTAGTATTTTTACCTGTATTACAGTTATTCAACTGCAAGTAGGTATATAAATAAAATAGTCTTACTCTAGGAAATGGCTAGGTTGAGAAACTATCAAACAGTAATATTTTAACAATGTGTTAATTTATTAATTACCAACACATCCTCTTTTAGGTTTCCTTTGTAGACCACACTAGTTTTTTTTTTTTTTTTTAAGAGAAAAGGTGACAATATTTGGGTCTTTATAATTATTTTTTCTGTATTAAAGCAAAAATGTAGTATAAATGTATACTACTGCATGACTATAAAAGTCATTGAGAAATATTATATTTTATTTTGTCCACTCACTTGTTATTGAGTCTCTGTCTCTCTCTGTCTCTCTCTGTTTCTCTCTCTCTCTCTCTCTCTCTCTCTCTCTCTCTCCCTCTCTCCCCCTCTCTCTCTTTCTCTCTTTCTCTCTTTCTTTCTGAGACAGGGTCTCACTGTGTCACCCAAGCTACAGTGCAGTGGCATGATCTCAGCTCACTGCAACCTCCACCTCCTGGGTTCAAGTGATCCTCCCATCTCAGCCTCCCCAATAGCTTACACTATGGGCACCCACCACCGTGCCTGGGTAATTTTTGTAGAGACAGGGTTTTGCTGTGTTGCCCAGGCTGGTCTCGAACTCCTGGGCTCCAGCCATCCTCCCCTCTCGGCCTCCCAAAGTGCTGGGATTACAGTGGCTCTATGGAACAAATTTATGTTAATACTCTAGGATGGGAGTTAGGGAACTTTTCTGTAATAAGACAGATGGTAAGTATTTCAGGCTTTTGAGGCTATACAGATTTTGCCACAACTACTCAACTCTGATGTTGTAGCTGAAAGAAGTCATAGATAATATGCAAACGAATGGACTGGGCTGTGTTAAATTAATACAGCATTTACAGAAACAGACAGTGGACTGGATTTGTCCCAGGGGCTGTAGTTTGCCAACTCCTACTCTAGGAGAAAAATTGTTTTGCTTACTTATCTGTCCACAGTCTACAGGGGAGTGTAGTGCTTCAGGCAAATTGTTTCTTTTATAATATATGCCTAAACTGAGCATGATGGTGCACACCTATAATCCCAGCTACTTGAGAGGCTGAGGTGGAAGGATCACTTGTGCCCCAGGAGTTTGCATCCATCCTGGGCAGCATAGAAAAACCCTCATCTCTTAAAAAAAAAAAAAAAAATGTGCCTAAAAGGCCATCTTTTCACTCTGCCTTTTGTGTAAAATGTCCCCATTGCTACCATATTGGTTCTATTAGCGAGAAAGGCAGGGGTTACACACTTTTGCAACTCATTAAGGAGGGTAGAAGCAGATATTGATAATAATTTCCTTGTTTTAAAAGCTGTTAGAACATATGAAAAAAAAATCAACTACTAAGATTTCCTTACACCCTAGCTGAACTGCTCAGTTAGAACTGCTCTTGAATATCAAAGGCTAATGTGCCCTCCCTGCATAAGCTGGCAATATAAACTGAGGTAGACACTGTCAGATGTAACCTCTTGGCCCCCAGCTGGCCTCCCCATCCCCATGGGGTCTCCATAGTCACCTGGCATCAACAAAAACGTGCTTTTTTCTTTATTTTCCTTTGAAGTATTCACTGGTACTTTGTTCAAACTGATTTTAACATCCTCTTCAAGTTTTAGTCAGATACTTGGAAGAAAAATACAGAAAAACGAAAACAAATATCTATGTATTTGTTACTCAGATTTAGTAACTGTTAACACTTATTATTATTTGCTTTGGATATTTTTATCTTTTTTAAAATAAAGAATCCCTTTGATTGACACAATTGTAACCCAAGATTTTTCCCCATTCTTTCTAAAGAAGCTATTGTCAGAGGAATCTGAATTCTTTTCCACTTATCAAAATTGGTTATTGAGACGCAAAAGAATAGAAAGAATATTGATTTTATAGTATATATTCAGAGCATCACTGGTGCATAGTACGAATGATTTTATCCAATTTGTATGGTTTTCTGCCCATCGAAGACTGAATAATATCATGAATCTACTCCCAAGAGAGACTTAGAGAATGCATCACATCTCTTTCCTATTGGGAATGGGGTATGAATCTAAGAGACAGTAAATATAAACTATCCTAATTCATAATAGAGAGCTGGATACATTTTTCAATTTCAATGACAACTTTGAAAAGTAAATTATTTTTCTCTGCTGCCTTTAACATACTTATTGCCTTGTGGTGTAAATGCTTTCATAAATGCTCTCTCGCCTGATCTTGTGTGATAGTTAGAATAGATGGTATTACAGCTCTCTCCCAGGTAAGGGTATGGATGCACTGGGATGTCTGTACAGTGTTTGGCAGTCTTGGCTGGACCTTTGTACCACCTACTGAGCTTTGAAAATGTACTGGTTCAATCCAACCAGTCTGAGCGTCAGTATTCTTTTTTTTTTTTTTTTTTTTTGAGATGGAGTTTCCCTCTTGTTGCCCAGTGGTGCAATTTCGGCTCACTGCAATCACCGCCTTCCGGGTTCAAGTGGTTCTCCTGCATCAGCCTCCCGAGAAGCTGGGATTACAGGCACCTGCCACCACCATGCCTGGCTAATTTTTGTATTTTCCTAGTAGAGATGGCGTTTCACCATGTTGGTCAGGCTGGTCTTGAACTCCTGACCTGAGGTGATCTACCCACCTCGGCCTCCCAAAGTGTTGTGATTACAGGCGTGAGCCACCGCGCCTGGCTGGGCATCAGTATTCTTAATTGATTCTACTGTACTGCTGAGGTTGAGAACCCCAGTGGACCAGTGGTTCTCAACTAGGGACTGTTTGCCCCTGCAAGGGGATATCTGACAATGAGACTTTTTTATTATCACAAATGAGAAGGGGCATCCCCTGGCATCTAGTGGGTAGAGACCAGGAATGCTGCCAAATATCCTATAGCACCCCTCCAACATAGAATTATCTGGCCTCAAAGGTCAATAATGCTTATGTTGAGTAACCCTGATTTAAGCTAGACTAAAGTCCCTCTGACTCTAAGCCATATTGTTTCCTCAGTCTCAAGTTGCTAGATTATTCAAATTATTCATCTTGTTATTATTGCTGCTAATAAAATATATTTTAAGTAGGTTGTTCTTCAAAACCACAATGTTTACAATGACTTTTTAGTTTATCAGGAACCAAGTGATCTTGTGTCATAACCATACTGGGATAAGCAAAAATCCTTATATTAAACATTTTCAATTACTTTTATCAGAATACAAAACAAGCAAGCAAACACAAAAACAACACACCATCAAAAAGAAGAAAAGAGCTATTTCTCAACATAAATTGTTCTGTATGTATTATCCCAAATGAGCAATGTGTATTGTATAAAGCAGTGGATTTCAAACTTGAGAGTACATTGAAGTCACCTAGAGGGCTTGTTAAAATACTAATTGCTGGCCTTATCTCCACAGTTCTTGGTCAGTAGGTCCGGAGTGGGGTTCAAACAGTTGCATTTCGAATAAGTTTCCAGCTAAGATTGACATTTCTCGCCTAGGGACTATACTTTGACAATCAATAATGTAAATAATTTCTCTATATTAGCATTTCAAATGAATATTAACCCTGGGGACCATCTATTAAAGCCTCAAGTTAATACTCCTAAAAAATTAAAAAATCATTTTATCGTAGCATACAAATAACTTAAAATATGATTCATCAAGAAGTACAGAGGGCTTCCTAGTTCTACAGTTACAATCAAGACAACCCTATAGAATCAAACCTTTTGCTCCCAGTTCTAAGAGCAGCAAGAGCGAGCAACAGCAAGCTTTGCTTAAGAACAAGCCTAGTAGTCTTAAGAATGCACAGCTCTCTACCTGATCGGAAATGAAGGGATGCCAGTTTGCTGAGTATTTTTGAACACATCTGGTCAGTGAGAAAGTTGGTATTTTCTGTTTCCTGATGTGTATCCTTCAAATTATACGTAAGTGCTTAAGTGAAAAAAATGACTTGATCCAAATTTCCTTAGCTTTGGATACATTAACATATGCTCATGGAAGGGTGGATGGGATATCTAAAATTTTATTGAAGTGTATTGCCTGTCTATAAAATAATAAAACCTTAATTCCTTAAGTAAAATATTTGGCAGAGGTGGCTAAATAATGTTAGATTCAAGTATGGAATCTGAAACCCATTTCAGGTATTTCAAGAACAAGTCAATGATTCATCCAGTCTATCAGCCAAAGACACTTGACAGACAGCAGTGACATGGCATTTTGTAAAAGGCATTTCCATAGTACTAGTGCTCTCATTTTGTTGTCATTCAGTAGAAAGAAATGTATACATTTGTGAAGAAATGCATGAGGGTAATAAAAATGTTTACAAATCCACATTTTCTCAATTTAGGTGGACTTTTTTATTATTATTATACTTTAAGTTCCAGGGTACATGTGCACAACGTGCAGGTTACCTAGGTATACATGTGCCATGTTGATGTGCTGCACCCATTAACTCGTCATTTACATTAGTTATATCTCCTAATGCTATCCCTCCCCCCTACCCACTTCCCACAATAGGACCCGGTGTGTGATGTTCCCCTTCCTGTGTCCAAGTAACCTCATTGTTCAATTCCCACCTATGAGTGAGAACATGTGGTGTTTGGTTTTCTGTTCTTGCAATAGTTTGCTGAGAATGATGGTTTCCAGCTGCATCCATGTCCCTACAAAGGACATGAACTCATCCTTTTTTATGGCTGCATAGTATTCCATGGTGTATATGTGCCACATTTTCTTAATCCAGTCTGTCACTGATGGGCATTTGGGTTGATTCCAAGTCTTTGCTATTGTGAATAGTGCCGCAATAAACATACGTGTGCATGTGTCTTTATAGCAGCATGATTTATAATCCTTTGGGTATATACCCAGTAATGGGATGGCTGGGTCAAATGGTATTTCTAGTTCTAGATCCTTGAGGAATCGCCACACTGTTTTCCACAATGGTTGAACTAGTTTACAGTCCCACCAACAGTGTAAAAGTGTTCTATTTCTCACATCCTCTCCAGCACCTGTTGTTTCCTGACTTTTTAATGATTGCCATTCTAACTGGTATCAGATGTTATCTCATTGTGGTTTTGATTTGCATTTCTCTGATGGTGAGTGATGATGAGCATTTTTTCATGTGTCTGTTGGCTATATGAATGTCTTCTTTTGAGAAGTGTCTGTTCATATTCTTAAACTAGTCTAAAGTTAGATGTTACAGTATATTTTGTAGGCATAAAAATCTAAACCCCAAAGTGGCAGAATTCAAGAGTACCCATCCCTTATTTTCTACAGGAGTTCATCTGAATCCCTTGATAGTAAAGATTTTCTTTCTTTCTAGAACCTGACATAATTCCTAGTACATACCAAGTGATACTTACACTTTCATTGAATTTACTTAAATAGCTATATGAGAGGTCCGTGTATTTCTATATTTCATGAATTTCAAATTATATGTTTCAGTCCCAAAGTTAAGATCCTTATAAAGAAAATCCTGAAGAGGATCCAGACTATAGTGTCCAATGTACAAATTTTTAATTGTGAGCTAGAGATTGAGAATAAAGGAAAGTTACTGGAAAATTTTCCAAGAACTAAGCCTTTCTGTTGTGTTGGTATTGATGATATATGTGTCAGTCAACAATAAGACTACCAAAGGTAAACTAAATAATCCCGTACCATAAAATGTCTTATAAAATTTAAGCTGCTAAGAAAATCTAAGGATTACAAAATGTACCTATTCGCATAGTTCTGCTGTTGTGTGTTTAAGAGCAAACTGAGAGGTTGCTATGGCATTACTTATGCGTGCATGGCAACAGAGTGAACTTAGTGATTCAGCTTGATAAAAGAGGAAATTAGCTCACCATTTCCCTTTCCCCAAATCAGAGTCAGATATCCAAATATTTCGTTTTGAAACGGTATATCCATCAACACGTTCTAACGGATGAAAGTCAGTAGTGGGGGTGGGGGTGGGGGTGGGGGAAGGTTGTAAGATGAAATTCATATGTCATGTGCTTACTTTAGAGAATGCAACTTGTGTCTAAACAATCTATACATATTTCTGCATCCTTCTTTCCCCCTGATAGGATGGGGTTTCTCAGTGGCATCTGTTGGGCGAATATACAATGATGAGTAACACTTTGACAAAAGACAGCAATTTATCAGCCCATATAACTTTGTTCTAATGAAAGTAGATCATCCTAGAATTTGAGAAACATTGTTCAGCTGTGAAACTGTAATTCCCTGTGTGTAACAGCCCTCCAGGCAAGGAGTAGATTTTGCCAGCATAATATGTGAAGTTTAGTCATTATCAACTGCACAAAGCAGAGGTCAGCTGTGGGCGTACATGTGGGAGGCACTATTATGAAATCAACCCACAGCCACTGACCTGCTGGGGTGATCCAATACAAACAGAGCCAAATGTCATGAATAAATGCTGACATTTTATTACATGATTAGTTTAAATATTATTTTACTACTGTGTTTTTTCTTGTATTGTTTATCTTTCACACCTTTATTTTGTTTCCGGTTTCCTTTCTTTAAATTGATAAATGAAAAATAGGGAAGTATGGTTTGAGTCAGTACTTTGACCATGAACACAGGAAGTTAACTGAACCCACCACCACCACCAAAAAAAAAAAAAAAAAGAAAAAAAAAAAAGAAAAAAAAAACACTCCAAACCTGTGAATCTTGGAATCTTAGATTTGTTCTGGGTTGACGTGGGTTTTGGAATCATAATTTTATTAGTTTATTTTTTAATTTACATAGAGTAAAACTGACCTTCTGCAGGGTATGGTTCTATCAGTTTTGACAAATACGTAAAATTGTGTAGCCAACACCACAATTGTGATACAGAAGAATTCTATATATACCACCCCCCGCCACCACCAAATCTCATTCTGCCTTTTTATAGTCAACCCCTCTTTTCACCCTCAGGCTCTGGTAAGCACTGACCTGTTGGAACTGTATTAATCTGTTTTTCTCCACTGTATCCATTCATGCAACAACCATTTGTTGATAATCTATGCTGAGCTCCATTTTAGGTGCTAGGGATGAAATGATGAACAAGACTGACATAGAAGTTTCCATCTAGAAACAAGATAATAAACAGTAGTAAATCAGTAATTCCAAGTTGTGGCAAATGCTGTGTAAAGAACAGAAATATTTCTGTGATAACAGATATCTGAAGGCGAAATCTTTTTTTTTTTTTTTTTTTTTTTTTTTGAGACAGAGTCTTGCTCTGTCGCCCAGGCTGGAGTGCAGTGACGCGATCTCGGCTCACTGCAAGCTCCGCCTCCCGGGTTCACACCATTCTCCTGCCTCAGCCTCCCAAGTAGCTGGGTCTACAGGCGCCCGCCACCGCGCCCGGCTAATATTTTGTATTTTTAGTAGAGACGGGGTTTCACCGTGTTAGCCAGGATGGTCTCAATCTCCTGACCTTGTGATCCACCTGCCTCGGCCTCCCAAAGTGGTGGGATTACAGGTGTGAGCTACCACGCCCAGCCAGCGAAATCTTTTTTATTTTATTTTATATTTGTTTATTTATTTATTGAGATGGAGTCTGGCTCTGTCCCCCAGGCTGGAGTGCAGTGGCGCTATCTCGGCTCACTGCAAGCTCCACCTCCTGGCTTCACGCCATTCTCCTGCCGCAGCCTCCTGAGTAGCTGGGACTACAGGCGCCCACCACCATGCCCAGCTAATTTTTTTGTATTTTCAGTAGAGACAAGGTTTTACCGCATTAGTCAGGATGGTCTCGATCTCCTGACCTCCTGATCCATTTGCCTCGGCCTCCCAAAGTGCTGGGATTACAGGCATGAGCCACCGCGCCTGGCTGAAATCTATTTTAGATACCGTTAAGAAGGTTGTTCTGAGAAGGCAGCATGTAATTTGAGGACTGGAACAGGTGTGTGAGGTGGGTGAGGGGTGGGGACACATGGGGTAATCATTCCAGGCGGAGGGCACAGTATGTACAAAAGACAGTTGGGAGTCTAGTGAGTGAAGGGAGCAATGGCATGAGGTGCTGTGGATAGATAGGCGGAGCCTCACTAAGGTGTGTGTACTTCATTGCATTGCAGTGAGAAGCCATTGAATTAGGATGGGGCTTTAATGGGAATGGTTTGGTTGATGTTTTGAGCTCTGTGTAGAAAATCTGTGGTAGACGAGTAAGAATGGATACAGAGGACCACTTGATTTGCAAGCCAACAGTTGAGTGTTAATGGAAGATTGGGCTTGGCAGCAGCTGTGGAGATGGAGAAGGGATGGATTTGAAATATATTTTAGAAGTATAAGCAACAGGACTAAGTGTTTAATTAGATATGGGTAAGGGGCTGGTGAAGGAAAAGGGGAAATCAAATGTGACTCTCAAGATCGTGCTTGAGCAACTGGGTGGGCGATGCTATTTACTAACATGAGTAAAATATTGAGAGAGAAATAAGTTTGTATTGGAAAATTTAAAAGCTGGGGTTTTGGACAGGCTGAAATAGAGAAACCCATCAGACATCCATTTGGAAATGTGACGCCCGTAGATGGGCGTGTAGAATTAAGAGGAAAACTCGTAGCTGGAGAGAGAAATTTGTGTCATCATTTAACTTTTAATTATTCATTATATCATAAATATATAATTTAAATATATTTATTGTTAATACATTTTTACATATTAACATTAATATAAAATCTGTATTATTAACAGTTTATTCACTGATATTTATTGAGGGCCCACTGTGAGGGAGACTTACTGAGGGAATGGAGGTATGATGGTGAGTGCAAGCCTATATGATCTGAGGCAGGCTGGCAGTAGTCACATAGATATGTGTAAAATTTAAGGGACCTCAGTACCACAAAGGAGAGGGTTCCATGAAAGGGCACGAGAGGAAGATTCGACTAAATCTGGGTGGAGGTGAGGGTCAGGAAAGGCTTCCCTGCACGTTAAAGAAAGAGGAAGTGGGAGAGGATATCAGATAAAGAAAGAACATGCATAAAAGTTGGTGTGGTAGAAGACCAGAGATTTTGGTTCTCAGATGCACTGTGATTCCAATTTAGAAGTCCAGAAGGGCATCCCAGGAGCATCTCAAGCACTTTAGGCAATTCACATTCCTTCAGCAAATATTCGTTGAGCACCTGGTGTGTGCCTGAGATTCTTTCAGGTGTTGGGAATTCAGTAATTAATGTACAAAGGTTCTTTCCCTCGTGAAGTTTGTTTCTTTCTGGTGGGGCTGATTCAGGAGGTTCACAAATTCCAGGCACATCTTCAGAAGGATTGACTAAGAGATGTTGGCCTGGAACAGAGCCATGAAGAGTGCCAGCATTTAGAGCTCTAAAGGAGCAGAAGCAGCAGCAAAGAACCTAGAGCAAGTGGCTAGTGAAGGAAAAAGAGAGAAAAGGGGTGCTTATAGCAAAAGCTAGGGGAGAAAACTGATTCCAGATGGCAAAGCTAATGAATGGCCAGCTAGGTTTAGTGGTGCTGAGGGGTCAGGTAGAATAAAAACAGAACAGTCCCCCTTCAGCTTTACAACATGGCAGCATTGAGAACTTTTACCGAACCAGTTTTATCTGAATAGTGGAAGTAGAAAACAGATTGAATTGCTTTAAGGAGTGTCTGGGAAGTGAAAACTGACAAAGTGAGAAGATATTGGCAATTGAGAAGTGAAAAATTGCTGGTGACTTTGGAGAAATTTGCCTTCAGTTCGGGACTTCATTATTGTCCTGCAGCAAAGAGTCTTCTGTTAGTGGTAAAATTATTTAACTTATTTTTGCCCAACTTGTCTATCTAAAAGGAAGAAAGTAGTAATACATTAAAAGATTGAGATTGCTGAGGATGAAATGGGGTAGTATATGCATGCAGTGGATGCTCACTAAAAATAAGGGCTTGCATTTATAGTGTTTTAAGTTTGCCAGTCTCACTCTACCTGACATAAAATTTTCAGTAATTATCTTATTAAATGCCAAGTAAAATTGGAATTATCATTAACTGATACTCAAGGGAGGAAATAGGGTAAGTTAAGCAAATTGCCCTAATAACACTGCTCATAAGCCATGGCCCTCGGATAATTTGAATCCATATTTGCTGTGGTTTGGACATGGTTTGTTTGTCCCCATCAAATCTCATGTTGACATTTGATGGTTAGCATGGTGATATTGGAGGTGGGGCCTAGTACGAGATGTCTGGGTTATAGGTATGGATTCCCTCATAAATAGCTTGGTGCCACTCTCATGAGACTAGATTGGTTCTCAGGGGAATTGATTAGTTCCTGCAAGAGTGGGTTGCTAGAAAGCCAGGACACCTCTTTGCACGTGTCTCCTTCCTCTTTGACCTTCTCAAACATATTTTAATGGAGTACAAAAGCCCTTGAGGAAATCCAAGCAGATGCCAGTGCCATCTATCTTGTAAAGCCAGCAGAACTTTGAACCAAAATAAACCTCTGTTGTTTATTAACTACCCAGCATTTATAGCAACACAAAATGGACTAAGACAACATCTGTTGACTTGGTTCTGTGCTGTGTTTGCTCCACTTGGTGTTGTAATTTTATTCCCCTATAAGAATTGTATCTGTTTAAATGGAGACTGAGTGTTCATCTACTTTGTATCCCCATACTACCATTGCATTTAGCCCAGTGCCTGGCACAAAGTTTTCAGTTGTGAGTGGCACCGATATGAAATTTATCAGCCCTTGGCCCAACCTTCTTGGGCTGCTCTCGTTTTTGAAGCTCCAGTTTATATTCAGGAGAAATGCTTTGGACTTCAGACCCCCAAACTAATTCATGTACACATATCATCAGTGGAGAAAGTGGGACAGAGTAAAGGGTAGAGATAGCTCTTGAACAACACAGTAGAAATGGTATGATGTTAGCAGAAAATTAATATGTGCACATCTTGTGCTGAGAAATAAATATCTAACATTATAAGGAAGCAAATAAAACTGATCATTGCTAGGTGACATATTATATATATAGTATATAATGTAAAAATGCATATATAGTGTATGTTGTATATAATATAATTGAATATTGTATGTTATATACAATGTACATCTATATATCTGTAGATATCTACTTTTGTGTATTATTTTCCTCCAAAATGAAATAATTTTGCCATCAGAGAGTACCAAGTAGAAATATTCCCAGGAGGGTCTGAGATTGGGATGCAGTCTCAGAACCCATTAAAGAGCCTGGGGACAGGTGGACTGTAGGAGTCCTGTGGAGAGCTTAAAAGCTGTCTCTTACCTCTTGAAAGAAAGGACTGTGAGGGGTGAAGTAAACTGACTCGGTGTACATCTCCCTGGGATATTACTTACTGACTTTTAGGTATTACCTAGGACACGTATGTATGAAATGTTCCAGAATCATGCTTGGCTACATTATTTCCCTGTACTGGCAAAAGTGACCTGCAGAAGTTGTACATCCTGGGTCCTTGCTAGAACCCAGATGAATGTTGCTTGGGAATTGGAGAGGGAAAAAGGAAACAGAGCACTCCCAAATTCTTTCCCAAATCTCTTGGATTGAAACATCTTAAATTGCCATTTTTATATGTCCAAGATGGTCAAATAGTAACCATTTCACGCAGCTCAACCAAAAAGTATGATCCAGCTACTACACAGATGTGGACATTGGAAGGCCTTCTTGTTGGTTGAAAGCCTGGCCAATTGGTAGACGTCTGGGGCTGTATATTAAGGCACCTTGATTTTGTGAGCCAGAGCAAAGGCATTCTTGTTCCTGTCTCTATTTGAATAGTATCTTTGGTGAGAGAGTGCCAGCATCATCTATTTGTTACCCTTCATGCTCAGTGACTATGTGAAAAGAAAGGAAAAGACCTTTAAAGCTGGGGTGATTGTCTAGACAGTCCTAAAATAGCTGCTCCAGGTGCAAAGGAAGCCATAAAATGCAGACAAAGCATGAGGCTCCTTTGGCAAAAATACAGTGTGTTTGAACTCTCATAGGCTCCCTGTAAATTATGAAGTAGAAAATGCCCAGGAGACTAGAATCCAATAATTATGATCATTAGTTATTTTAAATTACCACCACTTTACACAGAGGCATTCTCTGTGTGCTAAATTATATTAAAATATTTTAAAATAATTATTTGAATAATTCAAAGCTGAAATACTCCAGGCTGAACTGTTTAGCAGACTGAAACACCTGTGCAAGCTTTAATTCAAAATATGCAGAGAATTGACTTCATTTTACACTCCACTGTGGAGGTCTTATAATACAAAACAAGAACAAAACCTTCAGCAGGAGCCCATGCCCCCTGGGTCTGCGCCCTCTTGCCCTCTACTTTGTCCTGTGTCTACCCACTGCACTCTCAAGGTCCACCATGGCCCTACCCTGCTCCACTCCAGCCGTGTCCTCTAGGGGGTCGCTGCCACCTTTTACCTAGGCCTCCCCACCATGACCTCTGCCAGAGCCAGCTCCTTGTGGGCCCATGTGGAAATGAGACCTCCAGATCCCATCCTGGGAGTCACCAAAGCCTTTAAGAGGGGCATCAATAGCAAAAAGATGAATCTGGGAGTTGGTGCCTACCGGGATGATAAGAGACCCAGTTAGATTACAGTAAAAAATTTAGACAATAGCAAAGACTTGGAACCAACCCAGATGCCCATCAATAATAGACTGGATAAAGAAAATGTGGCACATATACACCATGGAATACTATGCAGCCATAAAAAAGGGTGAGTTCATGTCCTTTGCAGGGACATGGATGAAGCTGGAAACCATCATTCTCAGCAAACCATCACAAGAACAGAAAACCAAGCATCGCATGTTCTCACTCATATGTGGGAGTGGAAAAATGAGAACACATGGACATAGGGAGGGGAACATCACACACCAGGGCCTGTTGGGGGGCAAGGGGCTAGGGGAGCGATAACATTAGAAGAAATACCTAATGTAGGTGATGGGTTGATGGGTACGGCAAACCACCATGGCATGTGTATACCTATGTAACAAAACTGCACATTCTGCACGTGTACCCCAGAACTCAAAATATAATTAAAAATATTTAGACAAGGAATACCTGCCCATTGGGGGACAAGCTGAATTTTGCAAGGCATCTACAGAACTAGCCTTGGGTGAGAAGAGCAAAGTGTTGAAAAGTGGCCAGTCTGTCACTGTGCGAATCATTTCTGGAACTAGGGCCTTAAGGGGTGGAGCCAGTTTTATGCAAAGATTTTAAAAATTTTTGAAGACAGAGATGTCTTTCTGCCCAAACCACCCTGGGGAAATCACACACCAATCTTCAGGGCAGCTGGCATGCAACTACAAGATTATTAATACTATGACCCCAAGACTTGCAGTTTTGACTTCACGGGAGCTATGGAGGACATTTCAAAAATACCAGAGCAAAGTGCTCTTCTCCTGCATGCCTGGGACCCTCATGCAAAGCAGCGGAAGGAAATAATAATAGTGGCAAAGGAAAAGAATCTGTGCATTCTTTGATATGGTCTACCAAGGTTTTGCCAGTGGTGATGGTAACAAGGATACCTGGGCTCTGTGCAACTTCATTGAACGGAGCATTAATGTTTGTCTCTGTCAGTCATATGCCAAGAACATGGGCTTTATATGGTCAGCATATGGGAGCCTTCACTGTGATCTGCAAAGACAGTGAATGAAACCAAAAGAGTGGAGTCAGTTGAAGATCCTGATCCGTCCCATGTATTCCAACCCTTCTCTCAATGGGGCCTGTATTGCCTCTACCATTCTGAACAGCCTGGGTTTGTGAAAACAATGGTTGCAAGAAGTGAAAATCATGGCCAACTGCATTATTAGCATGCAGACTCAGCTGATCTCCAACTGCAGTAAGGAGAGTTCCTCGCACATCTGACAACACATGACTGACTAAATTGGCATGCTTTGTTTCACAAGGCTAAAGCCTGAACAAGTGGAAAAGCTAACCAAGGAGTTTTCCATCTATATGACAAAGGATGGCTGCATCCCTGTGGCAGGGAGCACCTCCAGTAACATGGATAATCTTGCCTATGCCATTCACCAGGTCACCAAGTAATGTCTCTGGTGTGAGAAAACAGATACAACTTTTCTGTCTTCAGCTGCTGCTACCATGAGCTTCACATGGAGGATAAGTAAGGGAGGGTAGATGGTGGTGAGTAGATCTTTTTTTTTTTCAATCACAGTGCATAATACTGAGTGATTGAATGCATTTCTTAGAAAAGAACATGTAGCGACACTGGGCAGAGGCATCTGTGGCTGGTATCTGGAACTTTGTGACTCTAAACCAAACTCTCCCCTATCTTTTTATCTCCAACTTTTCCAAAAGGGTTTACATGTGTGAGAAACTCATAGCACCAACAAACCTGTCAATTATGCCACTGCAATATTTCAGAAGCTTTAACTGAAGCATCTTATGGTGTCAGGGGTTCTTCATGAGAAATAGCACACATTAGAGGCTTTGAGAGAAGACCTAGTTCTGTCATTAACAGTCAGCCTCAAGTTTGTCCTCCCATGATGGAGCAACCTTATCAACAGACCATATTGCAGAAATTGTGTTTTATGAAAACTAATGAGTCTGCTGCCACTACAGCAAGGACAATAAAAGGTGCTTTTTCCTGTCTTATTTAAGAAAAAGAGAAGGCTATCTCTTCTACTTTTTCATGCTGTTCTTTTCCTTATGCACAAAGATTTTTAACTAACCTAGATTTTCGTCCCATTCTACTGCTGGATTGACCATCTACCCTGTATTAGTCCATTTTCATGCTGCTAATAAAGATGTACTGGAGACTGGGTAATTTATAAAGGAAAGAGGTTTAATTGACTCACAGTTCAGCATGGTGGTGGAGGCCTCAGGAAACTTACAATCGTGATGGAAGGGGAAGTAAACAAGTCCTTCTTCACATGGCAGCAGCAAGGAGAATTGCTGAGCAAAAGGGACAAAAGCCCCTTATAAAACCATCAAATCTCGTGAGAACTCACTGTCACGAGAACAGCATGAGGGTAACCATCCCTGTGACTCAATTACCTCCCACTGGGTCCCTTCCATGACATGTGGGGATTATGGGAACTACAATTCAAGCTGAGATTGGGTGGGAACACAGCCAAAGTATATCAAGCCCCATCCTACGTGGATTTATTTAAGAATAAAGAACATAATTTTCTACTGATGCCATAGCCTTACTTTTCTCAATGAAGAAGGTAACTGTACTTTATCTGAGCATCCTCTTCAATGAATGTGTAATTGTCTCCTGCTGGATGTTGCCTCTGCCCAGTTGGACATCCTCTTTTCATTGAATATGGAAAGCAGATTAGTGGTTGCTAGATTTAAGAAGACGATGAGTTGAGAGGAAGGTGCAAATAGCTGTAAAGGGGTACCATGAGGAATCCTTGTGGCAATGAAACTGTTCTGTGTCCTGACTATTGTGGTTGTCACACAAAGATACATATGTGATAAAATTGCATATAACTAAATACACACACATACACACATTCACACATAAATGAGAACATGTAAAACTTGTGAATTCTAAATAAGATAGTTGAATCAATGTCAGTTTCCTGGCTGTGACATTGTACTATAGTCATGAAAGATGTTACAACTGGGGAAAGCTGGGAGAAGAGTATAGGAGATGGCTCTATATTATTTCTTAGAGATGAATGTGAATCTACAATTATCTCAAAATAAAAAAGTTTAGTCTAGCCGGGCGCGGTGGCTCAAGCCTGTAATCCCAGCACTTTGGGAGGCCGAGACGGGCAGATCACGAGGTCAGGAGATCGAGACCATCCTGGCTAACACGGTGAAACCCCGTCTCTACTAAAAAATACAAAAAACTAGCTGGGTGAGGTGGCAGGTGCCTGTAGTCCCAGCTACACGGGAGGCTGAGGCAGGAGAATGGCGTAAACCTGGGAGGCGGAGCTTGCAATGAGCTGAGATCCGGCCACTGCACTCCAGCCCGGGCGACAGAGCCAGACTCCATCTCAAAAAAAAAAAAAAAAAAAAAAAAGTTTAGTCTAAAATGCATTTCTCAACATGAACTTGAGTCAAACCATCTTGAAAGAGAGGCACTTTGATGTATCCACTTCACAAAGCATAGGGATGAAGATCTCTGGTATTACCAGCAAGCCAAACCACATGACTTTCTGCTGTCTGTACACTGTGGCCCTGCAGTGTGAATAAGGGAATGTATGTGCCCTCTAGAACATTTTCGTTTGCTTTGTGTTTGTTTGCATCAAGAAAAAAGTTGCAAATGAGTCAGAATATATGTGTACATCTCTAAGATTCATCAGCACCCAAAATACCAGAGCGAGTCAGACATCATAGGGAAGCCCTGAGCAGAATGCACAAAAAGGGATTGAATAATTTGATTATTCAGAGAAAGTATATTTCTGGGGGATGGATCTAAAAGGAGCTTGTTCATGAAAATGATGGGAAAAATATAGCGGCAAGAGGGTCACTAGGTGGAAGTAATATGTCTAGTTTTTGTGAGAACCACACTTGATCTAAACCTTTACAATCTAATCAAAGAAGGAAAATGAATAGATTAGTGTGAGAAGGTAAACATATCATTTGAAAATAGTCTTGGACTTGGGTACTTTGCTCTCATTGATTTAGCAATATGCCCCATTTTGTTAGTTGTTTATATATAGCTTCACAGTTTTAAAGTAAACATGGCCAGTTATGGCTATGATTTCTCTGTAATCAGTTATATTTGCCCAGGAAAGTCTAATCAACAAACAGTTATCAGTTATCTTACCCATGACAACATTGTGAGATGTTGTGAGATGCCAAGAATAGACCACAAGAACCTCTTTGTGATAGTCTCAGACCTCCAAAACCAATAAAGAAGAATAACACACAGTAAATCAGCAACAGATCTATAGCATTTGAATTCACACAGAGAATTTGGTTAGTGGGCCTGATTAAATGCCTTCACTTTGCAGCTCACAGAGCCTTGTGTTTATTCTGCCTATCTTAAGCATGGTTTTACTCATTTAGTGCGAGCAGTTGGCTCATGTGTTTTACCTATTTCATTTACTAACTGTAAGGGAGTCAAGAAGAAACTTCCCATTTGCGCCCTAAAGGGTCACTGAAAATACACTAGCATGAGGCAGATTGATTAATAGAAGAAAAGGCATACACATTTATTTAACTTGTATACACAGGGAGCTTTGGAATGAATACCTAACATACAAGGAAAAATGGACAATTGTCCATTTTTATGCTTAGGTTCAACAACATGTGGACAGCCATGTAGAAATGTGATTGGACAGAAAGGGTCTGATTTAAATGCTAATGGACTGAGTGGGGGAAACCCAGCAAGACCTGTCTGTCTAGATTCTTCTTGGCCTCTCTGAGAAGCATTTCTTCATTCTTGGTGTGAGGGAGGACCCTGTCTAGAACAGGAGTCTTAGGATCTACAGTCAAACAAGGTAGGTCAGATCATTTCTTCATGGCCAGTTTTTACATAGAACTTTTTAGGTTTTATGACTGACTTTTGGGAAAAGGGGTTCTGATTTTTATGACCTATCTTGGGGGAAAGGGATTCTAGTTTCTATGGCTAGCATCAGGGCAAAATGGGACTGAGAGACAGGAGGACGGGAGAAGGTCAGAGAGAAACTTTTGCTTCTGAAGATGCTCAGCAGCAGTCTTCCTTTTGAGATACTGTTTTCTGAGCCCCAACAAAATTATTTTAACGTGCTGAACATGTGCCAGGCACTATTCTAACAGCCATGAGAATAGAGAGGAAAGGAAGAGAGGCATCCTGCAGCTTTCTAGTTGGGTGCCGAGATGATGACACCATTCACTGAGTGACTCCAAGTGATTTGCCAAATCTATTCTCTTCATTTTGACTCTGCCACCTTCTTACTGGGGGTCTATGAGCAAGTTTCTCCACCCTTCTATTAAATATCTGTGAAATGGGAGCAATGGTGGTGTCGTGATGATTAGATGAGTAAGCACATCTAGAGCATAGAGCTCTATGCCTGGCACAAAGGAAGCCCTCAGTTAATATTTGTGGGATGTGTAAAAGATTGTGTTTATCTGGTTTTCAAGACCATCTTCTTTAGAGATGCCAAGGAGATAGTTGCTATGCTTTCTGGAGTTGTGAGACCCACATGCATCTCGTTAACCCTTGAGAAATCTAACGGGCTCTCAGAATTTTTAAAATTATATATTAATAAATTATGATTGTATTTATTTGGTAAAAAGTGATGTTATGAATTTTGAATACAATGTGGAATGATTAAATCGGGCTGATTAACATATCCATCCCAAATATTTAATCTTTTTTGTGATTAGAACATTTGAAATTTACTCTCTGTAATTATGAAATGTATGGTACTCAGTTATTAGCTATATTCGACATGCTGTGCAGTAGATCTCAAAAAAAATCAAATGTTTTCCTCCTTTCTGAGGCTTTGCATCCTTTGACCCCATTGCTGACATCCCCCAGCCTCACCAGCTTGGTGTAGCACCTTGAGATGTGCTTATAACAGTAACTGGCATGTAGTCAGTGCTAAAAAATTGTTAGCTTTTGCTGTTGTGCATGTGGTTGTTGTTGTTATTGTAAAATGGTGGCTGGAATCTGCTTGTTAATATGCAGTCAGGTTTCAAATAAGGATGTTCCTGTCAATAATGGACCTCATAGACAACAGTGGTCTCATAAGATTATAATACCGTATTGTTACTGTACCTTTCTATGTTTAGATGTGTTTAGATACATGAATACTAGTGTGTTACACTTACCTACAGTATTTAGTATAGTAACATGCCGTACAGGTCTGTATTACAGGAGCAATAGGCTGTACCATCTAGCCTAGGTGTGTAGTAGGTTTGTGTAAGTACATGCTGTGATGTTCACTTCATGGTCCACTAGGTCACTGGTAAGCCTTTCTGTACCTTTTTGTGTATAACTTTTTGTATATCTGCCACACTGAATGATAATGCTTAGGTGTTTGCATAAATACACTCTGTGATGTTCACAATGAAATCACCTAATGACACTTTTCTCAGGATATATCCTCATCATTAAGTGACACGTGATTGTACTTTAACAGAGATACAATTCTTGAACAACTTGTTAGAAGGAGATGGGAGAAATAACAGAAATAAGGGTAGCGTCTTGAATTTTTCAATTATTAAACTAATCAATTCATTTAAACAGCGGTCATTAATTACTTAAAGTCAGGCAGGTGAGGGAAAGAATGGCTTGACATTTTCTGATTTATCACTCTTACGTGTTGCCCCTGGCTAAACAAACTGTGGCTGCTGCTGCAGCTAAGTATGTCAAACTGTTGAATACCCAAGCCAGGCTTTTGAAACATTGAAAAATGCCTACTCCCATGTTGATCCATAAAATCTTTACCATCTTAGAGAGAGCTGATGAATCACCTCTCTAGCACCAGGTTCAGGAACTTCCTATAATGATCTCATAATGCTGGTGCCAACATTGCCCAGGTTCAGTAGCCTTCATGAAATTTATTATTAAAATTTAAGATTTGTTCTTGTGTAGGTGTAATGGGATTAGTCGAATTGCAGAGATGATAGGGCTGCTATTTAGAGAAAAAGCTCCTTTCTAACACTTGCCTCTTCTAATGAGTCACCATAATACCTCTGTAATTATTACATTGATTGTCTTTTGCAGAATTAGATTTTTTTGTAACTCTGGAAGGTTTTGATTATAACATCCAGTTATTTTGTCTGAAGAGTGATATAGCCACATGAGTTAATAGTCTTTGGATTGAATGTATTGAAAATTAAGTTGAAATTAGAATTTTTGTACAGCAAGGCTTCAGGTGCCCTTTAGCAACTTTGGGACATGAAGATATCTCTACACTTAGAAATAAGTTTTACTGAAAAGTTTTTGGTGGTGAAAAAATAAAATACCTCAAACAAGCTGCAGAAACAAAGATTTTCCCAGAAATTCTCAACAACTATGAGGATAGACTAGAAGTTCTGCAAGGGAAGACACTTGTACATCATTAATCCTTGACAGAATTAGTAGGAATCCTTTGGATTTTAGCCAGTGTGGCAGAGTACCCTGAGACGTGGCAGAAGAGAGTGGTGGTGGTCAGGCACTGAATTCAGTTAACTGCTACTGGTTTCTAAGAACTCATCATGCATTCACATAGAATCTTTGTCAACTTCACAAAAATCGTAGTAGAGTGAGATTTTTATCCCCATTTTAAAAGTGAGCCATATAGGTAACTTGCTCCCAAATTACTCAATAAATGCTGCATCTGAATTAGAATCTATCTGAGGCTGGCTTTCCCATCTGGTCTTCAACATGACTCCATTAGTGCTCCCCACCCTCTCCAGCCCTACACTGGTCCACTTGTCACTGGTATACCTTCCTATACCATAACTGTATCTCCCACACAGAATAATAATGCTCAGATGTTTGGAGATGAATGTACAAAGTTCAGAAATGACTTTAGACAACATTTTATCTTCCTTCACAATGAAATGAGAAAAGTTAACACCAATCTAATACCAAAACAAAATAATTTACCAAAAAAGTGATTTTCTTGTGACATGAAGGATTCAATATGAACTATCACTGAATATTGTTTGAAAGGGTTCCATATAAATGCATGTCAGAGAAGCAGGCCAGATGCTCACTAAATCAGCAATGTCTGTGTTAATGCTTTGGCCTGTGAAGTACCTGTAACGTATCTTTAAAACCCTGTAAAGTATCTTGTAATGGAGTAGAATAATCAAAGACTTGGGATAACTTCTGTGGTCACCAAGCCTGTTGTAAATGAATAACCAGGCCTTTTGTTTTGATAAACCCAATCTACATTCCTCTGTAGCACACGATTACACTCAAAAGCAGGTTATGTTTGCCCCCAAATTCCCAGGTACCATTGTGAAGCCAGACTCAGACCTGACTTTTTCATATCCTTTCACCTGAGCCCCTACATCCCTGGCACCAATAGAGGGCATGGTAATAGTCACTAAATGAACCCACAATATCTGTGTTTAAGAGGAGTGATGTTTTTTGGCTTATTGCTGGTATTCAAATACCTCTTTACTCACCTATCTTTGACAACATCCCTCTGGATTATGGTACTCACTTAGTATGCCCTTCCCATAGGTGTTCAACATTCCAAAATTATTTGATAGTTTGCAAAACATCCAGCAACATCAAATATTTTCCAATCTTTAAAGGGCTAAATTTAGTTTGGCCTTAGAACAAAACAATCTGATTAAAGTAATGCATACTAAAAAGTGAATGACTAATATGTTTTGTTTTGTATTATTTGAAATTTTAGAGAAACTTTTTTCCCCCTTACAAGTCTTTAAAATGAAATGTATGAGCAAGATTTTCTTTTCTTTCTTAGCAGGAATGAATGTCATATGTCCTTTTCTTACCTCAGCTCCTCTTCACTACCCCATTCAGAAACTTGACACCTTTCTCCTGAAGTGTTGATGACATGTAATGTAAAGAATATCTTGGGCACTTAGGAAAATTAAACACACAAGAAACTTTTTTTTCCTTCCTAGCATGAAGTTTTCTATTTTTCTTTCCTTTGGGTGGGGCAAAACATTAGTAACTTATACAGTGCTACTCCCTAATGTAAAATTATAAAGTAGTTTGTATTTGGGGATGTAGGTTTTTTTGTTTTTGTTTTTTTTTTTTTTAGAATTAATGTGTACTTATCATGTAATCAGTGGATGATTGGGTCAAGTCTATGACATGATTTAACTAAGTGATCTACCATGGCATTATTTAATGAAATAATTTTAAAAATGCGTTTATTTTACTGTAAGCCATTGAAGAAAAATTTTACTCAAAGTTTAACAAGTTAGTTCATGATGAGGCATTTGCAGCTGTAAACAATCATATTACTGCGCCATCATTTAGTTTTATGGAAAATGAAAACGTTTACTTAAGACTGTTAAAAGTTTGGTTTTTAATAGTGCTTCCTAAGCAATACAGGCTACCACTTACTTTTCACATGGAGGGAAAAAGAGTTACTCAGATTCACTCAAGCTTTAGCTGTATTGATTTCTGTGATGGGTTTTTCTTAGCATGTCAAGTAATTCCTGTTTTATAGTGAAGGCATTACTTTGAGTCAATATCAAAGTGCATGTTCCTCTCAACCTTCTATTGTGTTTCCTGCCTTGTGAGGTGCCAACAATAGCAAGAAGGGGTAATTTAAATTCCACTTTCCATAGAAAAAAAAAAATCCCAGCTGGGTGCAGTGGCTCATGCCTGTAATCCCAGCACTTTGGGAGGCCGAGGCGGGCAGATCACCTGAGATCAGGAGTTCAAGACCAGCCTGATCAACATGGAGAAACCCTGTCTCTACAAAATTAGCTGGGCGTGGTGGTACATGCCTGTAATCCCAGCTACTCGTGAGGCTGAGGCAGGAGAATCGGTTGAACCCAGGAGGTGGAGGGTGAGCCGAGATCATGCCATTGCACTCCAGCCTGGGCAACAAAAGCGAAACTCTATCTCAAAAAAAAAAAAAAAAGAAAAAGAAAAAGAAAAATCCCTTTGGTAAACCATTATATACTCTCTAAACAGGGATTCTCTTCACACCATTTTGAATTGTGTGCTTCTTGCCTTGTTGCACAGATTAAACTGGGAAACAATTTTATCTGTAGCAGGGTTTCTAAACCTCAGCTCTATTGACATTTGGGGGCAGATCATTCTTTTTTGTGAGGGGCTGTCCTGTGCATTGCAGGATGTTGAGCAGGATGCCTGGTTTCTAGCTACTAGATGTCAGTAGCACCTTCCCCTCAGTTGAGACAATGAAAAATGTCTCCAGACATCCCTAAATGCCCTATTGGGTGTGAAGTCATCCTCAGTTGAGAGCTACTAATCTAACAAATTAGCATATTTCTAACAAAATAGTGTAACTATTTTTAAAAATAAGTTTGGTCTAGGATGTTTTTCTCTTTCAAATGAGGTATATTTTAGATTATTATCACTTCAATAACAAATAATAATTACAGAAGCCAAAATACAGGTTTCAGATGTTACCTGTGTAGGAATGTGAATAACAGTGACAACATTTTCTGAAAGAATAATTTGTATGTAGAGACTAACAAAGCTGTTTTTTCTCATTTGTGCATTTAATTATGATACAATGATATGATTATATTTAGCAATAAATGAATAATCTTCATTAGAAAATTATACAAAGAAATGAACAATTCAGAAAAAATAATAGTTTTCATATTTTGTCCTGTATTATTGAAGTAAGCACATTGTACCCACTTGATATGCTTATTAGTTATTCTTAAAAGTTTCCCACATTTCTTGGTAAATTTGAGTGATTCCTGTATTGTCAGTGAAGACATTATAATTTTATTAGTGATTGAAAAGCATTTTGATCTCTAGATTTATTATCATTAAACAATGCAGTCACACACTTTAAACAGACTTAGTAGAAAAATTTTTTTATTTTTCTTATTTGGAACTTTTATCAGACTAAAGCATTTAAAGTGAAACCAACCACTACTTTGTGCTGCATATATGAGAGCACTTCAAAATGTTCATGGAAAAAATGAAATTAAAAGATAAAAAGTAATAAATAGAAACTTTATTTCTCAGCATCAAGCTCAAGACACTTTTGTAAGCAATGATACCAGCTATTTTAGTCCATCTCTAAAGAACTAAGGGTCCTGGGAATTTTACCATGTCATTGCAGTCTTTTTTACTTTATTAACTGAAGACAAATGGGTGCCCTTTAGATTTTTTTTTTTTTTAAGATTAGGAAGCAAAAAGAAGTCAGAAGGAGCTAAATCAGCACTGGAAGGTGAATGCTTAATAATTTCCCATAGAGATTCTCACAAAATTGTCCTTGTTTGATAAGAGGAATGAGCCAGGAGCATTATTGTAGTCATTTTTCTGCTAAAGCTTTGGCTAACTTTCTCAAAATACTCTTTTAGTAAACAGATATTAATTGAGTTTTGGCTCTCTAAAAAGTCAACAAACAAAATGCCTTGAGCATCCTAAAACACTGTTGCCATGACCTCCGCTCTTGACCAGTCTGCTTTTACTTTGACTGGACTACTTCCACCTCTTGGTAGCCACTGCTTTGATTGTGCTTTGTCTTCAGGATAGTACTGGGAAAGCCATGTTTCATCTCCTGTTACAATTCTTTGAAGAAATGCTTCAGGATCTTGGTCCTACTTGTGAAAAATTTCCTTCAGAAGCTCTACTCTTGTCTGCAGCTGATCTAAGTACAATGGTTTTGGTAACTTTAGGGTAGAAAGTTTGCTCGACTTTAATTTTTCAGTCAGAATTGTGGAAGCTGAACCACTTGAGATGTCTATGGTGTTGGCTATTGTTTCCGCTGTTAATCATTGGTCCTCTTCAATCAGGGCATGAACAAGATGAATTTTTTTTCCTCACAAATTGATATGGATGGCCTACTGCTGTGGGTTTCATCTTCAACATCATCTCATCCCTTCTTCTTCCTTTTTTTTTTCTTTTTTTTGAAATGGAGTTTTTCACTCTTGTCACCAGACTGGAGGGCAGTGGTGCGATCTCGGCTCATCGCAACCTCCACCTCCCTGGTTCAAGCAATTCTCCCGCCTCAGCCTCCTGAGTAGCTGGGATTACAGGTGCCCACCACCAAGCGCAGCTAATTTTTGTATTTTCCGTAGAGATAGGGTTTCACCATGTTGGCCAGGCTGGTCTCAAACCTTTGACCTCAGGTGATGTGCCCACCTCAGCATCCCAAAGTGCTGGGATTACAGGCATGAGCCACCACACCTAGCCCTCATCCCTTCTTAAAATGAGTTTTTCATTTGCAAACTGTTGATATCTTTGGGGCACTGTCCTCATAAACTTTTAATAAAGCATCAGTGATTTCACCATTCTTCCACCCAATCTTCACCATAAATTTGATGTTTGTTCTTGCTTCAGTTTTAGCAGAATTCATGTTTCCCTGACAGGGGCTCTTTACAAAATGATGTCTTATCTTTCTTAGTGCCTCAAATTAGATCCTGTTCAGACAGGTTATAACAAGTTAGTAAGAATTTATTTTGGTGCAATATACGTTTGAAATTTTTGCATAGTTCTTTCATAATGCGTATTTTCTATGAACTTTTTGAAGTCCCCTCATACTTTCTCTTTGTTAATTTTACTAGCATGTTTGACTAAGATAAGTTTTAAGGTCAAAAGTATGACTTATATGGTTTTTATAATTAAGTATTTCTGTAATATTCCGTATTATTGCCAGTTCTCTCCAGGGATAAGTTTTTCCAGCTCATTCCTGAATAATTGTTACAAACGATTCATATTCATCTAAGGTATTTCTGATAACTAATATCAAAACCTTCAGAATTTCAGGGTATACTATGCTTAGCAATATTACTTGGAGCTTCTCTTCAAACAGCAGAAACAGATTGTTTTCCTTTATCCAAAATATAAGTTACATCATGTGAAGCAGTGATAACATTTTGGGTTAAGCCCCAAATCACAACTTCTGGGTGAGAATCCTTGAAATTTTAATATAATCAGCAGAAGCATTCTAGTAGAGTTTTAAAAATTTATACCTAAGAAACGGTCACTCCAGATTTGTCAATCTATTGTGCTTAAATACGAAAAAAAAATGTATACATACAACACTCAGGCAAAATTCACAGAATGAGTTCTGTATGAATATAACATTGTGGACAGTTTTATCCTATTTACCACATCAATTGATCAAATAAGTTTATGTGAATGTATGCTATCTTGGGAGGCCAAGGCTGGTGGATCACCTGAGGTCAGAAATTCAAAAATAGCCTGGCCAACATGGTGAAACCCCGTCTCTACTAAAAATACAAAAAATTAGCCAGGCGTGCTGGTGCATGCCTGTAATCCCAGCTACTTAGGAGGCTGAGGCAGGAGAATTGGTTGAACCTGGGAGGCGGAGGGTGCAGTGAGCTGAGATCATGCCATTGTACTCCAGCCTGGACAACAAGAGTGAAACTCTGTCTCAAAAAAAAAAAAAAAAGAAAAGAAAAGAAAACTATGCTATCAGTGTTTTTTTTTTTCACTGGGGGAATTTTGCACCTCCCCCCAGGGCACATTTGCCAGTGTCCAGAGACTTTTGTGGTTATATTTGAGAGGGGTGATTTACTACTGGCAAGGATGCTGCTAAACATCCCACAGTATAGAGGACAGCAACACCCATCACAAAAACGAATGATCTTAGCCCAAATAGCAAGAATGCCGAGATTGAGAAACTCTGTACTGTAGAGATGATCAATAAAATGTTTTCCTTATTCTCCAGTGATTTTCTTGGGATGTTCTTCAGATCTGGGACATTTTGCAAGTGTTAACTTGCATCACTATTTCTGTGGGTATGCCAGCAGTCTTACATATGTCACGTCATGGCAGAAAGAAAAGATAATCTCTTAATTGGCACTTTATCTCATTTTTCAGAGCATCACTTTAACTGCAATTTCTTCACAAAGATTTCTCACCAGGAAACTGGCAGCTCAAATATTTATGGTCAGTTTATTTTTTATTTTTAATTTGTTTTAATTTTTAATTTTTCATGTTTGTGGGTACATAGTAGGTGTATATTAATGCTGAGAGTGCGCCATTCCTGTGGAAAATGTTTTTGAATTTTTGATGCAGACTTGTTTTGAATATCTGCTTTGTGCTTTATTTGTACTTTTTAGAATCTTTTCTTTTTGAATAATATGAAAATTGCTATAATGGCTGTGGCTAACCTATGCATTTTTGATGTGATGGACATTTACAACTTCTTTTAAAACAGGCTTATTTTTAATAGGATAACATTGAATTTGAAAATGTGTATGTATATATGTGTGGCTATTGAAATTCTGGGAGCTAAGATCTGAGAGCCTGCAAATTTAGATGTATAATTTTATTCAATCGTTCATTTTATTGAGAAGTTACTTGTGAGTAGCATTTATTGCACTATTTTTATATCCAAAATATTACTGTTTTTAGAAAAGATACTTATTTTGAAAAATGTTCACTTTTCCTGCTTTTTATACTAACTTTTACATCAAATACCATTTTGCAAATAAATTTGTACCCAACTGAACAAATTTTTAAACAAATTAGAACTGAAGGCCAAATTGTTACATTAGAAAACACTTAGGGCCGGGCGCGGTGGCTCAAGCCTGTAATCCCAGCACTTTGGGAGGCCGAGACGGGCGGATCACGAGGTCAGGAGATCGAGACCATCCTGGCTAACACGGTGAAACCCTGTCAGACGGGCGGATCACGAGGTCAGGAGATCGAGACCATCCTGGCTAACACGGTGAAACCCCGTCAGACGGGCGGATCACGAGGTCAGGAGATCGAGACCATCCTGGCTAACACCGTGAAACCCCGTCTCTACTAAAAATACAAAAAACTAGCCGGGCGAGGTGGCGGGCGCCTGTAGTCCCAGCTACTCGGGAGGCTGAGGCCGGAGAATGGCGTGAACCCGGGAGGCGGAGCTTGCAGTGAGCTGAGATCCGGCCACTGCACTCCAGCCCGGGCTACAGAGCAAGACTCCGTCTCAAAAAAAAAAAAAAATACAAAAAAAAAAAAAAAAAAAAACTAGCCGGGCGAGGTGGCGGGCGCCTGTAGTCCCAGCTACTCGGGAGGCTGAGGCAGGAGAATGGCGTAAACCCGGGAGGCGGAGCTTGCAGTGAGCCGAGATCCGGCCACTGCACTCCAGCCTGGGCGACAGAGCAAGACTCCGTCTCAAAAAGAAAAAAAAAAACACTTAGAAATGGTCAACATTTCTCCTATTTTTTTTCTTCCAGTAAATTTCCTTCATGGCACAATTTACAAAAAGTAATAAATATTGAGCATGTATTTAACATTAAAAACACCACCTACATGCATATACAGTTATGGATCTTAAAATGCAGACTTTTGTATTGTAGTAGTCTATGAGTTGTCTCTTGCAAAATATTTTTCTTTGTAGTAACAGCTTTATTTCAATGTTGGCTGACCACATCTTCTATTCAGTGACTATTTGCTGAAGTATTTGCAACTAGGGGCATTTTGAATGTTTAATGGGAACAAGGAGAACTTATATATAATTGGAATTATTCCATAAAGTCTGAGCATGTGTATGCATATATGTATATATAGGTGTATGTGTGTATATATACATATATGTGTGTGCATTTATATAGATATATATGTGTGTATATTATACACCTGTGTGTGTGTGTGTGTGTGTGTGTGTGTATAAAGAGATATTTTCTTTGAACTGAGCAAAACACACATCTTCCTTTTCTTTGTTAGGGCACAAGTTTTTTTCCTATTCCTTTAACTATTCTGTTCTGATACCATAAAAGCCATTCACAATAGGTTTTAGGTGGCTGTAATTTATAATCATTTCAGTAGTGAAATTCATGATCCCTGGGATTATTCCCTCTCTTGTCTCATGTTAATTCCCGGCTCCAGATTGTCTTTGCTGTGACCTCATCTGTAAAGATTTGCTTCCCTTTTCAATATCTGCCTTTTGCTTTCTGGAGATATAACCTTTGTTTCTCAAGATCTGAATGCATGGAATATGAAGCGTTCCCCAACTCCACCAGCACAAGTGACCTCTCTTTCTCTCAACCCTGCAGCTGTTTATCCATTAAAATTACCAATTAAATTTCCTTTTATACATGTCTTGTCTCCCAGTAATTGGTAACCGCTGAGGTCTGAGAAAGCATAGCCAATATTCTTTAACTTGACCCTGAGGAGATGCAGGTCTAGCTTTTGTTTAGGTTAGGGTTGGCATCTGAGGAACTGTGTTCCTATTTCATGCTGCAGTCATGAGGTAACAGAACCCTTAAATCAAAAGCTGTCAACCTAACATGAAGAGGCATCCACAGAGTTGTCTCTGAGAAGCTTTATTCTTTGACTCACATCTCCAATATGAGTAATGTGGTTGAAACCTAGCAAAGTCAAAATTTACTTGAAGTGATATGATGGATCCGGTGCTGTAGATGGTGATTGTAGACCTGAAAAAAAGAAGTTACGAGAATAACATCTGCTTTTCTGTGTGATATTTTCCCCCCAGCTGTTTAGAGAATTATAAATTGCTCTGTCAAGTGTTTGTTTACAAAAGCCTGGCCAATTTCAAAATGAAGCTGCCTTTGAGTTGTCCCTGTTTCATCTCACTGTTTGGAAAATAAATCTGAATCATTAAGATGTAAATACATCAAGTTAAATCCAAAGACAGGGAAAACCAAGTAAAAGCAAGAAATGTACCACAATTTAACTATTCCCCTGGGAGGAAAAATATACATGGTAATAATTTTTGTATCTTTTATTATTAAATTAAGGGGAGAGAAATTTGAAATCAGCATAATGTCTATTTTGCGTAGTATTTAATACTATGATGTATATTGACAATTGATAATGAATCAAAGTATGTGAGGGTAACTGTATGTTCACTAAATTAGAGTTTGGTAATGAGATAGAAAGAGAGAATGAGAGGGGTATAGGTGTAAGCAGCAGTTCTCAAAGTGTAATCCTGGAACCAGCAGCAGCTGCATCACCCTGAAACATTAGAAATGCGAATTATCAGGCCCTGTTGAAGACCTACTGAATCAGAAACTCTGGGGATGGGGCCTAGTAACAAGCCCTTGTGTTTTAACAAGCCCTCTAAGGGATTCTGATGCGTACTCCAGTTTAAGAACCACTTCTATGTAGATGGATGGATGGTTGGATGGCTGGCAAGATATGTGGGTACAATGACACATACATACATAAATACAAGTATAGATATGGGTAAAAATACAGATATGAATACAAATACAGATATGAATATAGATATTTTGAGATATAGATAGATAGATGGATATAGGTAGATATAGAAATGTGGAGTTACCATCACAGGACTTTTGTAGAGGAGCAAATTATTTCCTTTTACTTATTATATGATTGAATAAAAGCTATTCTTTTCTCTAGGCAATGGCTCTATCACTTATAAACTGAGAAAATCTACTTGTGGTCCATTTGTTGAACCATTTTCCATTAGGTTCACTTAAAGTGTTTGCTCCATCAAGTCTGCCACCTGGATGGTTTCCTTCACTGCAAAACTGGTTTGCTCTTCCCTCCCCTCTGTCTTCTTAGTGGCTGCTGTCTGCCCTGGTTCTATCCATTGGTAGATCTGATTGCTTTGGTGATTGGATCAACAGTTGAATCCTCACAGGATTTTAAGGCCAACAATTTCCTACATCTTGGTCCATTTTTCAGAATTTCTTCATTTGTGTTTTATCCTTCCATTTTTGTTTCTAAGCATATGTAATTTATTTAGATTGGTGCAGAAGTAATTGTGGTTTTGCCATGTAAAGACAAAAACCATAATTACTTTTGCACCAACCTAATAATTTCAGCCAACTATTCATATGCAGCACTGTTTGCAATGGGGATGAAAAAGTAACAGCTAAATATCTGATAAAATGGGATGTTTTAAATATAGTAGATTGCAAAATAATATCATACTTTTTGAGAAGAAAATTTCAATATGCAAAAAAATGTGGGATAATATTCATTAAGATAATATCCATTAAGATAATATTCTTAATGAATATTATCCCCAATGATTGTGGGATTATGGTTGTTTTAATTTTATTCATTTTGCTTATTTTTATATTTCTGATTATATTAGTTATAAGCTCAAATTGCTGTTATAAGCAAAGATAATGCAGATTTATATATATAAAAGTAAAATAAATTGATTGTATTTTTTATCTTCTTCCTTTCCCCACTATACCATGAATTTAAAGGCCAACAATTATGCCAGCTATATCTTTTCATCATTTTTCACATTAAAAGCAATATTGCTGGATAGTAGAATTAAATGACAACTCTGCTTTTGGAAATGACAGGAAGTCTGCTGTAAATAGATAATTGATGTAGATGTTAAAACCAAATAGAATTTCCATTTATGGAGAAGGGAATATTTAAGGGTATGTGACTATAAGAAAATACTTCCTTTTGCTTTTAACACAAGATGTAATATGACTTGTCATGCTCAGGATTTGTATTGAAGTGGATAATGGCACTTTCCCTAATATTTGGAGGCAGAGGACTTGATCCTCTTTTGAAGGCCTTCCTTTGAAGATAAACATAGACATTGGTTTTAGCTTAATTCTTCTTCCCTAAAATTACTTCCTGCTCTAAAATTCTGTAATTCCATAACAAGAGTGTATAAGCAATAATTATAAAATAGGAAAATGAGCCATTCTACTTGCCATCCTTCATGTAAAGCTGCACTATGGAATCCTGATCTAAGGTGGGGCTGGGGTCATTTCTCCAAGCAGTATGATGCCCTGGAAGAAAGCAATGTACAGTGGTCTGTGATGCTAGACCTTGGATCACTTTGATGCCCTTGGCTTGTAATAAAAGCAAAATCCATTTAAACTAGCTTAAATAGGAATTTTAGAGGCTTATGTCACCAAAATCAATAAGTATGTTGGGTTTCATCCAGTGACATGATCTTTTTCCTGCAGTGCTCTTCATTTTATGTCTCTCTAAGTGTCACCTCTAGGCTGATAGCAAGAGAACCTATGGCAGTTTGGGGAAAAATATGACAATGTCTAAGCTAGTGTTTCTCAACTATGGGTGACCACCCCAGGGGACATCTGGCAAAGTCTGGAAACATTTTTGGTTGCCACAAGTGGAGAGGTGCTACCGGCATCAAGTGAGTAAAAGCCAGGGATCCTTCTAAACATCCTCAGTTTGCAGGACAGCTCCACAAGAGAGAATGATCCAACCCAAAATGTCAATAGTGCTGGGTAACTCTGGCATAGAAGAAGAAAGGTTTCCTTTGCCTATAACTCTCACTTACATTCTAGGAAACATTTCCAAAGGCTTCCAGCCACATTTCCCTCACATGCTGCTGCCTACAGTATAGAAGGCTTTAGGCCTGGGTTCTGAGATCAATCATGGGCAGGGAACAGTGTTACCAAGATCAGCTCACTGAGCCCCCAAATGCACGTGGAATGTCCATGCTATACACTATCTACCAAAACAATAAATGCCCATCATATAATAGTACTATTTTGTTATTAGCAAGAGAGGGGAATTCAGGCATCATTACTATTCAGCCCTAAAAAAAGAAGGAATTCCTGTTATTTGCAACAACATGGATGAATCTGGAGGACATTGTGTTAAATGAAATAAGCCAGGCACAGAAAGCAAAGACAAATACTGCACTTTCTCACTTACATGTGGAATCTAAAAAAGTTGAACTCATAGGTGCAGAGACTAAAATGGTGCTTTCCAGAACGTGGGGGTGGGGCTGGGGGTTGGAGAGATGTTGGTCAAAGGATACAAAATTTTACTTAGACAAAAGAAATAAGTTCAAGAGATCTATTGTACAACAGGGTTACTATAATTAATAGCAATGTATTTTATTTTGAAAATCACTAACAGTAGATTTTAAGTATTCTCACCACAAAAAGTGATAGCTATGTAGGTAATGCATATGTTAATTAGTTCAATGACGTCATTTCACAATTGGATATGTATGTCAGGACATCATCTTGTACACAATAAATATGTACAATTTCTGTTTGTTAATTTTTTAAAAATCCTGTGAACTGCTGAAGAATAAACATACTCTCCATAGCAATTTAAATCCTTTCTGTGGGATTTGGGGAAGTGTTTCTTCACCTGTATTTTTTTCTGGGTTATCTGCATTAATATCTTTCTAGAAAAGGGTATGACTGGAAGTGGCTTATTGACAATCTGGATTTTCCCAAGAGAAATTACCTTCAACCAGGAGAGATGACTACTTTAAAGAAGGGCTTTGCAGAACCTGTGTCTTTACTGAGTCATTCGCAATCCAAGTGAGAGATGATGTTAGCTTGGACCAAGATGGAACCATTGAAATTATGAGAAGAGAGGTCAGATTCTGACATATTTTGAAGGCATAGCCAACAAGAATTACTAACAGATTGACTATGGATTATGAAATGGACCCATTGGTGATACAGAGTAGAAGTTTTGGCCTGATCTACTGGAAAAATTGAGTTGCTATTGACTTAAATGGGGAATACTATAGAGAAGAATATTGAGAAGAAGTTGAAGAACTCAGGGAATTCAAGAAAAAAATGTCCTAGTTGGAGATGTAAAGTAGGTAACTATCAGTGCATAGATGTCATTCAAAGATATAAGGTTGTTAAAATCACCAAAGAGGAATTGCAGATGAAAAATAAAGGAGATCCAAGAACAGAGCCATGGTGAATTCCAACATTATGTTACATTCAGAGAGGTGATAGACACTCAAGAGAGTGTGGCATCCACAAAGCTTAGTGTCACATTTGTTAATTGACGTCAAAAACATGGCTGGTTGTTTTGTTTTTGTTTTTAACTTAAACTCTTTCAAATTCTGGAACTTGGGTTTCTTTCCCTAAAAGAGAAAAAAACAGCCTTCTTTGTCTTTTGAGTAAGCCAGGAAGCCTCTTCCTGCCGTCAATTATTAATTTTCTTAACATTATCCACTTGTCATCTAAAACAGGGGTTCCCGACTCCCAGGCCGCAGACCAGTACCAGTCCATGGCCTATTAAAAATGGGACCGCATAGCAGGAGGTGAGCAGCGAGTGAGTGAGCATTACTGCCGGTGCTCCGCCGCCCGCCAGATCAGTGGTGGCATTCATTAGAGTCTCATAAGCGCACGAACCCTATTGTGAACTGTGCAGGTGAGGGATCTAGGTTGCAAGCTCTTTATGAGAATATAACTAATGCCTGATTATCTGAAGTGGAACAGTTTCATGCGGAAACCATCCCTGCTGCACTGTCTGTGGAAAAATTGTCTTCCACAAAACCGGTCCCTGGTGCCAAAAAAGGTTGGGGTCAGCTAATCTAATTTTTTAATTTTTTTTTAATTTTTTTTTTTTTTTTTTTTTTTTTTTTTTGAGACGGAGTCTCACTCTGTCACCCAGGCTGGAGTGCAGTGGCTGGATCTCAGCTCACTGCAAGCTCCGCCTCCCGGGTTCAAGTGATTCTCCTGCCTCAGCCTCCCTAGTAGCTGGGACAACAGGCGCCCACCACCTCGCCCGGCTAGTTTTTTGTATTTTTTAGTAGAGACGGGGTTTCACTGTGTTAGCCAGGATGGTCTCGATCTCCTGTCCTTGTGATCCGCGCGTCTCGGCCTCCCAAAGTGCTGGGATTACAGGCTTGAGCCACCACGCCTGGCCTCAGCTAATCTAAAACATAGCCAAGCTATGGGCTAAGGAACTTACCTTGCTTTTTTTTCCATCTGGGCAAATGGTTCATCCTGCCCCTCCAGGGTGAGAAATGCCTGTCCCTTCTCTCAATCTGTACATGCAGGCTAACAAAATATATTTTTCAGAGATGATTTATTTCACCAGAACGATTATTGATAATTTGCATTTATGGACACTTGGTGATCTTATCAATATTTTTATGTTTTCTGTTTTTTAACTTTTAAGTTCAGGGGTACAAGTGAAGGTTTGTTACATAGGTAAACCTGTATCATGCGGTTTTGTTCTACAGATTATTTCCTTACCCGGGTATTAATCCTAGTACCCATTAGTTATTTTTCCTGATCCTGTCCCTCCTCCCACCCTCTACCTTCTGAGAGGTCCCCAGTGTGTGTTGTTCCCCTCCATGTGTCCATGTTTTCTCATCATTTAGCTCCCACTTATAAGTGAGAACACTCAGTATTTAGTTTTTTCTGTTCCTGTGTTAGTTTGCTAAGGATATATATCATGGAATACCATGCAGCCATAAAAAAGAATGAGATCATATATTTTGTGGGGACATGGATGGAGGTGGAGGCCATTATCCTTAGCAAAATGTTTTCCCTTTTTGTGGGACATTATCTTGAATTTCTCAGAATTCAACCACAAGTTTAAAGAGTGAACACTGGATATCTATTGTAAATTTTTCTAAAATAACATACACCTAGCTATGAGAAAAATAGTTTTCAAATTTTATTTTGCATAAGAGTTTCTTGGAAAGTTTCTTAAAATGCAGATTTCTTGACCTCAGAAGTTCTGTTGTGATCAATTTGGGACTGGACTCCAGCTGGTCCATTTCATCCATCCCACACCATTATCTGATTACAGGGCAGAGGATCCACAAGCCATTCAGGAGCTCATACAGATTTCTGCAAGCTGAAAAGGAAATTATTGACTTCCAAAGTAATGATGTAAATACTTACCTATATATATATAAACATAGCAACTACCAATTTCATTGTCAATTAGTATTTTTTAACAATCTCATCACATGTAAAAACAATTTGTAATGTACATTTTGTTCTCTTAATAAGTATTCCTGAACACGCACAATAATTACTTTAAAAATCACAGCCAAATGAGAATCCAATGAATTACTTATTGCCAAATCATGTCAAAATCAAAATTGTAAAAATTCTTGATAATATAAGGAGATGAACCTCAAAAGTAAGTGCTTAAAATAGCTCAGAGTTCCCGGAACTCTACTTTTGACAAAAAGCAACCCCAGGTGACTCTATATTTGATCTTTTGCCCACACTTGGAGAATCTAAGGTCTATGTGGGGATGCTTCATATCACCAAAGCATACTTGTCTTCCTTCAGTCATTTATCAAAATTCTCAGCACCTAAATCTAGCATCTTAGCATGATGCTATATTATAAAAATACAGTGATAAACAATCTTTCTAATTGTGAAGCCTCTAGCCCAGTAAGAGAGGCAGCCAACAGACAAATGCACAAACAAGTAAAATCAATTATAGTTTGAGATAAGTGCTAAGAAGAAAATCAACAGTGTGTTGAGATCAAGAAGCCAGGAAACATTAACATCAGATTGGGGAAGTCAAGGAAGACTTTTTGAGCAGATGATATTTAAGCAGAAACCCGAAAAAGGAGGAGCCAACCCTGTGACTGACGCCTTAGGAAAGCAGTTAGTTCAAGCACAGGAAACAGCACAGGCAGAAACCCCTAATCAGGACCCAGCTTTCCTTGTCCATGAGTGTTTGAAGAACAGGAGGAAAGAGAGGAGGCATGAAAGGTGAGGCTAAGGAAGTTGGTCCAGATCCTTTGACATAAGCAGGTTCTATGTGGATGGATTTTATTCTAAGTGCAATGGAAGCCCATTGATGATCTTTGCTTGCCTGTTTGTTATTTTTTAAAGGTTGGATATGGTGTGGTACTTTGTGTAGCAGTTGAACACATAACTCTGGAGCCAGACTGCCCAGGCAGGAATTCTGGCTTTGCCTCTTAGAGGCAGAGTAAAGTTGAGCATGTTCCAATGTCTCTTTACTCAGTTCTTCATTGTAAAATAGAAGTAATAACAGTACCTACCTCATAAGGTTGTTTAGCAGATTTAATAAATATGTGATATGCTCTATATATGTCTCAAAATGAATAATTGTCTTTAAGAAGATTACTGTTATTTCCCCCATGAACAAATTGAGTAAGGACAAGAGCAGATGGCTAGGTTGTCTAGAAGGCTGCTAAATTTGTTTGGGAGAAATATGATGGGGGCTGGAATTGGAGTGATGAAAGTGAAGATGGAGAGGAAGGGTCAGATTCCTGATTTATTTTGGATGCAGAGTTGACAGAAGTTGGTAATAGATTAAAAGTAGAACATGCGGTGAAGAGAAGAATAAAGAAAATGACTTAGTTCCTAGCTCAACTAATTGGGTGGATAAAAATAATCATAATCATAATCATCATCATCATCATCATCATCATCCACAATAACGTTGATTAAGCGAGTGCTGCATACCAGGCAGGCTTTGTGATAAATGCTTTATAAACACCTCTAAAGATGTGGGAGGGTAGGATACCAAAACATTTACCAGAAGAGAAAGTCAAGAGTTCATTAGTGGATAAGGGAAGTTTGAGATGACCCTGAGACACCAGGTAGAAGGGTCAAGAAGGCAGCTGGATAATTGGGTCCATAAAACACAAAGATGATTGATTTGGAGATAATATTTGAGAGTTCTGAACGTTGCAATGGGATTTACCACCATGTCTTTTTTGTATAATGGCTTGGGCTGTTACAATAATGTTTTTATCTTTTTGGGTCTAATTCTTTTTAGTTCAAGACCTGCTTTGTAAAAACCTTAGTGTTAATTGAATTTTCAGTCAGTTCTCCGTAGTGTAAAATAAAGTATTGCATTAACATTTCTGACTCTTGAAACAACTCTACCGAACTAAACTACTTAATCTGAAGTTTGTGTTGTGTTGTGTGTGAAACATTTCCTCATCAAAATTCAAAGAAACTTTAGTTCAAGTTATGGCCTGAAATCAACAGAATTATATTAATTCATATGGATATAGAAAATCATTTATTTACAGTATTTAAATTGACATTTAAACAGTTTTTCCAATCCCACACAGTTAGTGGCATAAGGTCTTGAGAAAGCATGAAACATTTTTTTATCAGCCTCATATTTCGTTGAGCTTGCCAAACACAGTTCATTTTCCATAGAAATTTGCAAACCTGAGTAGTGGCCAAATTTTCGGAGTCGCTGAATGTAAGCCAATGAATAAAATTGTTAAACCCTTTGATTTCCCCCCACTTTTTTCCCTTAAAAAGTAACATAGCATGGCATGTGCCTGAGTTTTATTTTTTGACATCTATTACCCACAACACTCGAGTGTGTTTCAGAATCAGCCTGTATGGACATTTCAGTACAAAATGAACACAGCTGGCCCTTTGGGGAACATTCATTTGCAGCTTTGTTATCCTTAGACAGGAAGCCTTCTCCTCCACACTTCCATCGACATTTTTCAGAAGGCAATGGCATCAACCTTTAAAAATGGATACTTTCAAGGGTTTAAAGGTTCAGATTTTTAAGACAAACCCAGAATAAGCAAAAGTTACATATTGGCCAAAAATGTGACTCCAGAAACTGTGTGTTGTAGCAAATCTTTCTTTTGAGACTTTTGTCCTGTTAGCAGAATGCACTGATCGAACTAAACCTTGAGCATGACACAGGATAGAACTAGTTATTATTAAGAAAATAACGTTCAAGGGCATTTGTCCATTGTACCCAGGAATAGTTTGGAAAGATGAAGGATATGGAAACAAGCAAAAAAGAAGAAGAAATAAAATTAATAATTAAAATGTCAGTAACTCTAATGTATTTCTCTTAGTGGATGATAAAATTACATAAGAATGTCAACCTTTAACCCAATGACCACAGTGGCAGTCTCTTCATTGGACTGCTTCCTTCATTGACATCACCTTCTAATTTCATTTTTACTTATAATAGTGAAAATGCACAATGGCCCCTAGAGGCAATACCCTAATTTTTTTGTTTAAGTGCTCAAAAAAGTATATCCTTTCCCTGCAAAAAAGGCAGAGGGTCACAATTTATTACTGAATTTCAGTTATGAAAAACCCACTGAAGTGTGAGAGTCCATTGTGCTTCAGTTGCATTTAATCTCTTTGGAGATGCCAACTACCTGATACATAAGAGCAACTGTAAGTTCCAAAAAAACTCTCACAGATAGGAACCATAGACATGGAGAGAAGGGAGCCACTACTCAGAAATGAAGGAGTCGAGGAGGAGTGGGGCTGAACCATGAAGCCAGAACAGAATTTTTGTCAGTGGCCTAGAAGCAAAGCTGAGAAGAAGGGTCTGAATGTGCTGAGGACCAGTGGTTGTAGCTCCACACTGAGATGGAAGCCTCCTCTCACTGTAGCTTCTGCCAAACCACACAGGTAAATTTGCAGGAGTAATGGTGACCTCCGAAGAGCCTGGTGTAATTGGGGAATGATTGTTGCAAGGGAATAAGAGCCAGTATTTCCTTTGGTCTTTTGTGTCTGGCATTTTTCACTCAGTATAATGTCCCCCAGGTTCATCCATGTTGTAGTATTTATCAGTACTTCATTCTTTTTTGTGGCTGAATAATATTCTATTGTAGGGATATGACACGTTTTGTTTATTCCTTCATCTGTTGATGGATTATTTGGGTTGTTTTGACTGTTTGACTATTATGAATAATGCTGTTATGAACATTCATATGCAAGTTTTTGTGTAGACTTACGTGTTTTTCATGTCCGTATTTCTTGAGTATATAACTAAAAGTTGAATTGCTGAGTATAATGGCAAATGTATGTTTAACATTTGGAGAAACATTCTCACCAGCAGTATGTAAGGGCTCCACATCTTTACCAACACTTTTTTTTAAAGCTATCCTAGTGGGCATGATGTGATAGCTCACTGTGATTTTTTTGTTTTGTTTTGTTTTGTTTTTTTGGTTTTTTTGGGGTTTGTTTGTTTGTTTTGAGATAGGGTCTCACTCTGTCACTTAGGTTGGAATGCAGCGGCACAATCACAGCTCATTTCAGCCTCGACCTTCCTGGGCTCAGGTGATCTTCCCACTTCAGCCTCCCAAGTAGCAGGAACTACGGGCATGCACCACCACACCAGGCTATTTTTTTCTTTTTTTGTATTTTGTGTACAGACAAGGTTTTGCCATATTGCACAGGTTGATCTTGAACTCCTGAGCTCAAGTGATCTGCCCGTCTTGGCCTCTCAAAATGCTGGGATTACCGGCATGAGCCTCACTGTGATTTTGATTTGCATTTCCCCGATGGCTAATGATATCAAGCATCTTTTCATATGCTTATCAGCCATTTGTATATCTTCTTCCGAGAAGTATTTATTCAGATTTTTTTTCTTATTTTCAATTAGGTTGTCTTTTTATTATTGAATTGTAAGAGTTCTTCAGATTCTGGATACAAGTCTCTCATCAGATATGTGAGTGAGCATTTTATTCAAATGATTTGTTCCTCCAGCATTCATACTGCATTTCTACAATCTACTGTAAGCTGGCATATGTCTATCTCATTTATCTCAACTTTTTAACTTTTACACTTTTCTTCCTAGTGGATGCTTGGGGGCTCTCAGCCTTCTGTGCCTAGGGAGGACTTTCAGAACTAAGAGCTCCCCAGGGTGTCTGACTCAGAGGATCACAGTGACCCAAGGCTCTCTCCCTCCGAGAGCCTCTAGTTGTGCATTCCAGACAGGAAGGCTGCCCAGCCAGCTCCTCTAGCGCTTTGAGCAGTGTCCCTCCCTGCCTCCTGTCTCCTTCTCTGTTCCCACACTGCACAGGGGCTCTGCGTTGGGAGCATGGGGGCTCGCTACTGCCTAGAGCTGCTGCTATTGCTGAGATGTAAGAACCCTGGAGAGGTAAGAAGATAGGGTGTGTGTATTTCAGGCTCCGTGTTTCATGCCTACTGCTAGAAGCAAGATAGGACCCAAGCCAGGAAGAAATGAAAGATTCCATGGAGTAATAATCCCAGAGCAGCATCTGGAAAAGGTGAATATAGGCAGGAAAGGAGAGAAGCAATAGCATTGAAGGGATTTGCTCAGTGTGTCCTGGCACTTGAGTCTCTTTTAACATCAAAGCTCAGGTGGTTCAAATGAGAGTCAGACTATCTCTGCCTGTTGCCTTAAGAGTAAATTCAGAGTCTTCAAACCAGGCTTATTGGAATATTACATACCCTTGCCAAGACATTTACATTTTTATTGAAAGTTCAGAGCAAATCGTAGTAGGGACCCACCATTTTTTCTGCACCATTCCTTTTGGCTATTTTCTCAGTATTTGAAAACCAATGGAATTTGACTTTAACATGCACATTGGCTTATAATGTTACTGTTGCATAGGTCTTAGTGATCTTCCAGTCCAGTGTTTTTGTGCTAGAGGTAAGGAAACTGAAGTTCAGAGTGAATCAGGCATTGCCAGGGTCACCAGACTAATCCAGGACAGAACTGAGCCAAAACATCATTGCTATGGAGCCTCTCTTTGGGTCTCAATCGTTGGGTACTATATAATGACTGATGATTGGGGACAAGGGCATAGGTTGCCCTTTTCCTTAGTATGATGAAGGATCAGGATTCTATAACATTGATAAGTGATTAGGGTATTAATATGGAACCACAAAATGTGGTTCAACTCTGTCCTGTGGCCGCTCCATACAGCAAAGACAGATGGCTGGTTCAGAAAACTGGTTTTGTTGTTTTCATACAACAAAGGTAGCATCTGGTGCAAGTTTTATTTTTTTTAATGATTCCAGTGTCTTGTTTTTAATGATTTAATAGAAAGAACCTTAAAACTTATCTTTTCAGAAAATTTAGAATGTTACCAAAGTGTTCACAGAGTCTAATTAAATACTCGGTGGTTTCATATAGCTACAAGTAAAAGCTGCTTTGAATCCTTCCTAAACTCATATTGGTTTATTTGGTGAATTGTGTTTTAACATCAAGAAAGTAAGATCGTTGGCTTTTCTGCAGAATGGTGATCTATTACCTTAAACAATGTGGTCAGACCACATCAATTCACTTGCAGATTTCTTCCTCTCTCTATCATGTGCACATGCCACCATAGGTATAAACTAATTTAAATATATATGAATTATTTAGTTTGTTAAATCCAAGTTGCTTTTGAAGAAAATTTGCTGCTCTTAGATTATGATTATTTACAGTTTGTTGAGTGATTTCGTTTTGTAGGCATAGACTTTTTATTGTGATTCTGATTATTTATAGTAATAGCAATTATCAAATAAACTAATGTGGTGATTACAGATTTTTGGATATCTATTACTATTTATTGGGAACATTTTTTTCACTACCAGAATGGGCGAAAAAAGCCACAAAAGCAGTAAATCCCATTGCTTTCCAAGTGTCATTGTAAATCCTGCTGATAAAAACTGCACATTTTAGCAATGTTTAATAAGCACTTTAAAAATTGACAACTGTCTTAAACAGATTTTGAAGTTGCTCCATTGTACCTATTTCCAGATTAAGAAAAATCATTTGTAGAAACCAAGTTGATCCTAAGTTCCTAGTCACGGGGAGAAGATGGGATTTTGTAAACCTGCAGAGCCTGAATTTGTTATTGCATGCAGCTGTGCAAATTTGCAAACATTTCCTTCCCTAGTTAGGACCCTATGGAAGGAGCCAGTTTGGACTACTGCCTTGATAGCTAACATTTGTAGAGGCTGCAATGCAGGAAGCTACTGGGATATTTGAACTTTGTCATCTATTTTAATCTGGGCATTAGATGCCAGGTAGAGAGAGTATGCAAGTCAATTACTTCTATTTCAATGTCGTGGTAGGGATATATCAGTAGCTTTATTATTCTGGTCATTCTCAGTGAATTTCAGAATGCTGCTTAAAATGGGCTTTCTGTATGTGTTGAGCGTGTGTTCAGTGGGATGTCTGAGAAGGAAGATAGAGGAGGGCTAAGGCCTGGGTCTCCTAAAACACATGATTATTTTATTGACCTAATCAGTGAGAGAAAGACAAAGCCTTCTGGTTTCTACAAGCACTGTACTTTCATTTATTTGTTTTCATTCCATCCTTTGGAACTAGAGAAGGCATGAGGACTATCCATGAGCAGGTTCACACTCAAAGCTGGGATAGATGGTCTTACCCTGGTTGCTATGGCAATGTTGTCCTAGCATAGGGGATACTTGCCCATGTTTGTTGCTGTCTCCTCTCTATCTTTGGCAGTTTAGCACAAGAGGCAACCCCCTCATGCAACTACAAAGCATTTATTGAGTTAGGGATTCTTCATTTTGAGTTACAGTTTGCTCTCTAGTATATTTTTGGGAGGACAAATGGGCAGGAAAAATTAAGTCACAGAAGGAGACAAGCTTCATCACTCTAATGGAGTTGAATTTACATTTGCCATTAAAAATAGCTATAGGTTATTTAATTAGAATCCTAGAGGCAGATAACGAATTAGTTTATCTTTCAAATGGTACTCATAAAAGATGGGGCAGTGTGTGTGTGTGTGTATGTGTGTGTGTGTTTAAAAGAGCCTAATTTCTTGTTAAAATTTAAAGTTCAAACAACCCCTTATTTGTAAATTGGTGATAGAGACAATTCTATAATGTTGTGATAATTAAATGAGCTAATACATGTCATGTGCTTAGAATAGTGCCTGAAATATAATGAGCCCAGTAAATGTTCAGTATTATTATTATCATTACTTTTATATTACAGCATCCTGGGTGTTTAATGCTAATGATGGCTCATTGAGCAGATATTAAACATACTAACCGATTTCCAAGTATTTTTCTAAATCTGCCTCAAGGAGCTCCCCAGCTAGTGGGGAGACAAAAAGTAGAAAGAAGCAGTTGTTTGAAAGAGAGGCATGGTCAACATATCCTGGGAAACCTCTGAGCCTGTGCACTCCAGCCCTGTGGACCAGCAAGAGAGGTTTCTAGAAGAGGTGGCATTGAGATGATGGTCATTGATGGCTGCTCCCAGATGTGTGGATATGGGAGCAAGGAGACAGGGGAACCTCACTTCCAGGAGTGCCAGCCAACGTAGAGCAGTGAGAGAAGATTTCTGTAAGAGGTGGCATTGAGGTGACGGTCACTGATGGCTGCTCCCGGATGTTTGGGATACAGCAGCAAGGAGGCAGGGAGATCCTCACTTCAGAAGTGCCTTGAGTTGGTTATTTGGACAGATAGGGTGTTCGATGGCCTGGGTCTGTCAGATATTCTCAGCTGCCCAAGGTCGGTGCTTAATTATCTCCTCTCTTTACAATACACTGCTTTATAATCTCCATGGCTGTAGGGGTTTTATTCCATAACAATTTTGTAGCAAAAACTTCTTAATCGAATCATTCTTTTGGAAAGTGGTGGTTCTGAAAATCATGAGAATTAAGGCATCTTAAATTACTGCCCACTTTATAGATGGAACCACTAATTTCTCATTATTCTGCCAGATCCAAGCAAATCTCAGAACAGAATTTGTCCCAGACTAATTGAATAACCTTGAATTCAGTAGTTATACTCATGGCTAAATTGATTATTTTTCTCCTCTTTATCACTCAGACACAATCACTTTTAGAGGTTCTTCAGACTGATTTACAATTAACTCCTTAGCACATCTTTGGAAGGTCAAATAAGCAGGAAAAATTAACTCACAGGAGACAAGCTTCTTTGTAACCTCCCAAGAAACAAATAACAAACTCACTTCTAAGTAAGTTCTGAAGAAGCAAATAACTATTCTAACATCTGTCGGATGGTTTTTAAAAAATATGTTTTAATTTACTTTTTATTTTATAGATATAGAGGGTAGACATACTTTCTTACGTGGATATATTGTATAGTGGTGAAATCTGGACTTTTAACAGGATAGTTTTGATTTAGAGACATTAGCTGACTTAATCACCGGACAACACTTTCTTTATTTTGCAAATTCTCCTTAACACCCCTACCACTCCCCGAGCTGTTTTGATTTGTTTAGCTCCCTGTTGTGACTCCAGACATTGCCAAAGGTCCCCTAGGAGACACAACTATACCTGGTTAAGAACCACTCATCTAGAGGAAAGCGGTTTGGTAAAGGCCGGGTGCAGTGACTCACGCCTGTGATCCCAGCACTTTGGGTGGCTGAGGCGGGCGGATCACGAGGTCAGGAGATCAAGACAATTCTGGCCAACATGGTGAAACCCTGTCTCTACTAAAATACAAAAAATTAGCCGGGCATGCTGGTGCCCGGCTGTAGTCCCAGCTACTCAGGAGGCTGAGGCAGGGGAATCGCTTGAACCCGGGAGGCAGTGATTGCAGTGAGCCGAGATTGCGCCACTGCACTCCAGCCTGGCGACAGAGCGAGACTCTGTCTCAAAAAAAAAAAAAAAAAAAGAAAGAAAGAAAGAAAGAAAGAAAGAAAGAAAAATCCTTATAAAATGGAATTAGCTGAACTGTGCCAATGCCAGAGTGACAAGGGAAGGGTCTGAGTTGGGAGTCACTGTACACAAAGGCTCAGCCCTAGAAAGAAGGTAAAAGGAAGACATGCAGAGAGAGGTGGTCTCAAGTTCTAGCCTCCATCTAGCGGAGTGCCCCTATGACACTTGCCTGGTGTTGCTCTCCTGTTACCCTCAGAGTGGTGAATTGAGGATGAAGGCTTGTCTTGGAGGCAGCAAAGAACAGTGTCTGGGGATATCAGGTAGGAGAAGGCAAAGATCATTGAAGGGTTGGGTCGCAATCAGATCAGGTGGCTACATTGTCAGAGTGATGCACTGATAAATGACAGACATGGGCCGGGCACGGTGGCTCACACCTGTAATCCTAGCACTTTGGGAGGCTGAGGTGGGCAGATCACTTGAGGTCAGGAGTTCAAGACCAATCTGGCCAACATGGTGAAAACCCGTTTCTACTAAAAATACAAAAATTAGCTGGGTGTGGTTGCTCACTCTTGTAATCCCAGTTACTTGGGAGGCTGAGGCTAGAGGATCGCTTGAACCCAGGAGGTGGAAGTTGCAGTGAGCCAAGATCATACCACTGCTCTCCAGCCTGGGTGACAGAGCTAGACTCTGTCTCAAAAAAAAAAAAAAAAAAAAAAGACAAACATGATGTACTTCAGTGCCTGTGGCATCAAAAACTTCTATGTCATATCTAAATTTTGTATCACTCCTGCTTCCAACTGGGTAGTGTTCTCTTTGGGAGTCTACAGAGGCAGGACAAAGTTCTCTTTCTCATCATAAGAATTGTAGCCAACATTTATTGAGCTTAGGACTCATTAACATGAAAAGACTCAGAGCATGATATTAGTACATTTTATAGACGGGTGTACTGAGCCATAGAGAGGCCAAAAAAATTGTCCAAGTTTCCACAGCAGATAGGCAGTGGTCATGACTGTGAATCAAATGGTTTGGTTATGGAGGCTGCACCCCCTACCACCACACTGGAAAGCCATCTTTGTGCTTCTGTAGACACTAAACTGACACCCCCAGAGCCTGCATGTTCCATGGCCAAATATGAAGCATGGAAAATTATTTGGAGAGGCAAACAAAATTTGGCTGTTCGAAGGAATTGAGATTTTAGTATTGTTCATTTTTTAAATTAAAAGTAAAGTGAATTCTGGGTGCTATGGTGTTTTTTGTTGACCATAGGACAATGATATTTGCAAATGGGATTTATTGATTTAGATTTTGTGATAGAGGATTCAAGTGTGATTTATTGAGGTAAATGTTTTGAACCCAAATGATCGCTCCTTTCTTCTCTCTTCAACTCCTCACGATTCCCAGCCCAATCTTATTCCTCCATAATTATTTATCATCTGGAAGAGTCAGGTGTTTCAAATGAGGCCAGCATGGACTTTTCCCAACAGGGATGTATTTTTTAGTATCTAAATGTCAGCCTATGGCCCTTGCTGATAAGGCTCCAGATCAAATAGGGGCAAAAGGAATTGAAAGCCAAATCGCAAAAATAAGTAAAAACTCCAGCTAACAAGAATTTCACAACAGACATAAGCTGATGACTATTTTATTAAAGCAATGTGGAGTACTACTAAATGCTACTGTGTTCTGGAAATGTAGGAAATTGGTTGAAGTCATTTTTCTCTTGTTAGTCTCATGTTAAGCTGTTCATAGCAGGATCTCTTGGGTTATTTTTTCTCAATTAATACAGTTGTCTACTAATTTATTTTCTTTTTAAAAGTCTTGGCCTTAAACTCAATTTTGGTAGTTTCAGCTATTGTTTACTACCAAAGGAAGAACTTCAGATTTAGAGAAAAGTCTGTATTTTTATTTTGTGTGGAATTGAGAAAGGAGGTGGTAAACTTGACATTGCTTGCAAATGAAATGCACAGCTTGATCATTTTTTTCTTGATATAATTTTTGTTTTGGAAGAACTGTAGTATGTCTTGGTGGTGATAATGAATACCACAACCACATAATCATTCTCTAAATGATTGTAATGGAAAGAAGTTTTATTTAAAATTTCAAGTTACTCAAATGGCACATGTCTCCACATGTGTCTTTTTACTACAGGTAAACCCAGAAGGCATGCGTGATTATGGGTATGTGAGTGTGTGTAACATGAATGTGTGCCTGCCTCTATGTTATGTTGCACTATTAGTTTGAACCACAAAATAGAAAAGAATGTAAATATCTTCTGAAGTCTGGATACACCTGAACTCTGGATTTATCTGTTCTAAATGAAAACTAGAGGAGAAACCATTTTAGTATGTGAAGTTTGGCCTGAGGAAAAGAATGGCACATCTACAGTTCTTAGAAAATTCTCATACAAGATCAGGATTACTGGCATGCTTGGGGAACAACTTGCTGTGGGTAGTTGAGATTTTCAGTTTCAACCAGCAAATCTGTTTTGTTTCATCTTTTGTTTAAAATATTTGAATTAATAAGAATTATTTTTCAACTTCAAGAAGTAGTACATAGAGCAATGCTGTCTGATAAAACTGAGTGGTGATGGAAATATTCTGTATCTCTGTTGTCCAGTATGGTAGCCATTAGCCTCATGTGACTACTTAGCACTTAAAATGTGTCTACTATGACTAAGGAATTGAATTTTAAGTTTTATTTAATTTTAATTTATTTACATTTAAATAGCCACATAGGACAGGGCTACCATATTTGACAGTGCAAGTATAGAGTATAATTACCAGTTAATGCATGTCTCTGGTTTGAAACATTCCACTGTATTATCACACTGCATATCTGAATTTTGATTTGGAAACTGTGGCTGAATGCTGGGATAGATTCCAGCTCTGCCAACAGGAAAGGAGTGGTGAGGAAAGCTATTGGACAGCTAGCCAAGGATATTTGCCATGTTTGCCAGAGTATTTTGACTGTACTTCTGTCATAGTATTAATACCATTTGGACTTTTTAATCGTTATTTGTGGGCTTATTTTATCCGTTTGGTAGATTCTAGATTCTTTAAGGATGGGGCCTTACTATTTTCACCAGCACATGGAATAGTGCCTTGCCCTAGAGTGTGCTTAATAAATATTGACTCAATTGATTAGAAGTGGTCCATGCCAATTAAGCTTTTCTACCTTTAAAAAATTGAATCTAAATTCTTTAAAATCAAGTTATTTGTTTGAATATTGACACCCTCCCAGTAAAGTTATGTTTATTCATTCCAGAAAATGATTAAGTGGCCTTAATCATAAAGGTACTGGAATAAAGTTACCATGGGTTTGTGTAATATAAACCCTGCAAAGACTGTTTACAATTCTGTGTGGGTGTAAGAAGAAAAAAGGATTCAAATATAAATATGAGTGGGAAAGAAAACTTGTTTTGAGTCCATTTTATGCATTTGTTAACATTTTGAAGACTATGCAGTACAATTTATCATCTTAAAGTTATGAGGTGAAAGAAATTACTTGTATTTAAAATCACTGCAATTCTCTATTTGAAGCTCCATTGATAACATTTTTTGGGGAAAACAAATTACTTGAATAACTTTAAATTCAGTACATTATTATGCATATCACATAATTTCATTTAAAAATCTTTTTCCATAGAGTGAGATCAAAAGACCAGATTTCGATTGCCAATGTGGTGTGAAGTATAAAGCCAGTGTTCCATGTCCTAATTTGTTTCATAATATAAACATTCTTCAAAAGTTTATATTTTTTAATGTAAAGAATTTTTCATATAAACTTCCCTTCATTTGGTTCAGGTTTTAGTTATTGTACATGTTCATAAATTTTCATTTTATCAACTGTTTTAACTGATGTTTAAACTTCATTTTTTAAAAAAGATTTGAGATAGTATAATTTAAATTTTCTCTAAAAATAAATATATTCCTTATTTGCTTGCCAAATGGTGAATTTGTATGACTAAATGAGCAGTTCCTACCTTATTCAAGAATACTCATTCATAATATATCGTCTCAAATGATAGGAAAATTTAAGTTTCATTGAACACAAAGACATGAATGATTTTTAATGCATTTTATTGTCTGCTAATGGTACTTTTTTAGTTACAGAATTTGCTAAGTAAAGTGATTATAAGCAAAAATCATTGTGTTCTTGTGTCATTCCTGAAAGCAACTGAAGTATTCATTCCCCTCTCATATTCTGATCTTTTAATCCTGAAAAAAATAGCAAAAGAACAGTTAAAATAATTTACAAATGTTCCTAGTGAGTACCATTTACTATAACATGTCTGGCTTCAGTTTTGTCAAAACAATGTACAACCATTTAAGCTGAACTCTGTAATTTCCAAAGTTTCTTTGTTATTTCGTTGTCATTAGATATTAGGTGTCCATGAGGACTGCTTCCACCTTCAGGACACTTAAAGCCTATTATTTTATAACAAAATAACAATTGCTACCTTTTCGGGGAGTACTTCTTGCATGCCAGGCTCCAAGCTTATCATGCTATTTTATTTTCCATAAAATTAACTCTAAGAAGCTATCAATGTTTATACTCAAATTTTACACAAAAAGAAACTGAGTTTTAAAGAGTTCAAACTGTCTTCCCAAAGTCACCTTTCCATAAATAGCTTTGTCAAGATGTGAGCACATTATAAACTTCATGGTGTTAATTATTAATAAAGAGATAAATAAATGCATTTTCTATGTACAGAGAAAACATGTGCCTTAGACTAAAATAGTCAATGATAGGCGCCAGATTACTTGGGATTCAATCAATTTTCAAAAAATTCTGCCCCATATTTTCCATAAACATGCTCACAATTATGAAGCCATTTATGACATATATTATGATTTTTTTAATTCAGAAACTACGATATTTATAATTGGATAGAGGCTTGAAAATAATCTGATTTTGTCATTTTCCCCCATTTAAAAGAAAATAAAACACCCATACATTTGAAGTGACTTTCACAATACTGCCTTCTCTTTGAGGGCAAAGCCACAACTGGAACCTATGTGTCCTAGCTTCTTATCCTGGTCATTTCCACCTCACTTCTCTCTTCTTCTCAGTGGCAAATCATCATAACATGTATAAATTGGAATTACAGTTGGATACATATACATGATAGGATCACATAATCTCGTATACATAGAAGTAAGACTTTATGGAGGTAGATTAAGGTTGTTTTGTTGACTATTCCCATTCATTTGTAAGAGCTACCTGTAATGGAAGATTTCGTGCTAAATTGCAGTAACTTCTTGCTAAAAGCTTAATCATCTGTAGAATCCCAGTACAGAAAAGGAATCTAACAGTATGTTTAGTTTAGCCTCCTCCAAGTTAGATTGAAAACTACTGGAAATGGGGAATCTTCCTGTAGGTTTTTGAAGAGATTTCCTGTCTACCTTTTGTAACCTGTTCAGATATTTGCACTCTCAAAATTACCTGCTCCCTCTTTTCTTAAGCCTTCAGTGCAACTCTAGCCTATTCTTGCTAGTCAAACCTTGAAATATAAGGAAAACTGATATTCCCTTATACTGTTGCCTTTAACATTCATGGGGTTTAGTAATATATATTTCTATTAATGGGTTTTGGTAATATATATTCTGGTAGAAATTCAGTAATAGTAAAATTGAAACCTACCATAAAAACTGTGGTCTTAATTACCAAGCCATTTAGATGAATTTGTTTTTAATATAAAGGTATAGCATATTGCTTGGACTAATAGAATTATAGACTTGTAACTACTACAACTCTAGACCCTTGGTTGTCAGAGACCTTAGAACTCTGGGACCTATTTTGCTGCACCATTTTAACAGGATTTGCATTGTAGTGGCTTCAAAATATACTCACCACTTCCTCCCGCTTGGTCTTGTCCGTTGATGGCCAAGCTTCCAGAGTCAGATCAGGAAGCATGGGAGGCAGGGGCTGCATGGGGAACATCGGAGGCAGAGGTGGCTGTGGCGGCAGGGGCTGCATGGGGTGCACAGGTGGCTGGGGCTGCATGGGCTGGTGAGGCTGTGGCTGAACAGGCTGGGGCTGGTAGGGCTGCTGGGCGGGCGGAGGGAGGTTTGGCTGGTGGTGTTGGGTTGGAGTCATGGAGTGTTGGCCAGGAACGGGCATCATTGGTTGCTGGGGGAGCACGGGCTGCTGAGCTGGCACCACTGGGATGTGGTGATGAGGCTGCAGGGTGTGAGTCGGGGGGTGCTGTTGGGACAGCACGGGGATGATTTGGTGGTGCAGCCATCCACCCATGGGCTCGTAACCATAGGAAGGGTACTGGTGAGAAACAGAGAGGCAGGTTTACCATTGGCTCAGGTGACTCCAACCAGAGAAGCAGCAGTGTTTTCTTTGCCATTATGGCTATAGGAGTATTTTATTCATTTTTCCTTTGCAAAAATTTGTAACTGTGTACACAGATATGATTTTTTACAAACTAAATTTCCCATTAATGTCTGTATGTGGAGTAGACATGATATTTCACTTAATATGGGAATTTTAATGCATGCCTAATATTTTCAGGGAATAAAGAACAAAATATCTACATACCGGTGGCCTTATGCTCTGGTACCACTTCAAAGGGGTAAGCACCTTAAGAGAAAAAGATATTAGAACCCATTTGATTTAATTTACTTTCATCCAATATAGAAACTCACTGATGCAGTATGAAATATAGACTCACTAATGCAGTCCTGTCAACATTGATAGCCTGAGAATGTGAGTTCTACAAAAGAAAGAAGAAGGTAAACATTTTTCGGGTGCTTCCTGTGTGTCAGGCACTGTGTTTACATCCATCACACACATTCTTCATCTTTTCTCATATGCTAGGAGGCAAGTATTATTACTCTCACTTTTTAGATAAGATCATGGGGAATTAAAGAGGTTCATTAACTTGACTGAGGTGACAAAAGGAGTAAATCTGTTTAATTCCGTAATTCCTGCTTTTCATTGTAAGAGCAAAACAAACACAAAATTATGACATAATAATATGACATGATGTTAATTTCATTTTTTTCTTTGATGTCACAATGGGAAAAAGAGAGGTGCAAACACTGTCCCTCATCCTGGAAACACAGATTTACTCATCAGATGTGTCAATCTTTTACGCTTAACAGAAAATCTTGCCTCAAATTCTTATTAACATTTGTCTTCAGCTTTTATAAGTAAATAAACTCACAGATTGTTACCTGAACCTGTGAGAAAAGTAAGAATTTTATTCCTTTCTGAACAGTATATATACTTGGTTAGACTTAGGTTTGAGGATTCTTCATACAGTAATATGACATTTAATTGATACAAAAAAATTAGTAAACTTGCTCATATTATACTTGACAAAGTACTTTTCATATTCATTAAGTATATTATTCTCCAAACAATATTTTGATATATGGTTATTATAATTATTTCCTTTCTCCACATGAGGAAACCAGGGTTCCAGAAAGAGGAAATGATTTGCCCAAAGTCACACAGTTAGTAAGAGGTTGAGGAGAACCTCAAACCCAATGTCCAAAACTCATGCATTCCATTGTTCTGCAGAGTCTCTCCTATACCACTTAGTCACTAATATTTCAGCAGAGCCAAATGAGAGACACACATAGAGTGTGACTATCTTAGAATCAGGAGTTTTTGAGCTGGAAAGAGTCTTAAATAACATCTTACCTAATCCTTACATTTTACTAGCTGGGATAGAACCAAGCTGGTCAGAGTTGACTTTTTGCCCTATCATGGAGCCTCCCTGAGTGGTGGTTCATGATGGGTAAGCTTACGGCCATATTTAGGAGGAGAGACTGAGTCAGAGTGGCCAGGCAGGAGGCTGCTGGGACGACACAGGCTTGAGGCCAACCATCAGAGCTTAAACTGGGAAGCTGGTGGTAGGAACTGTAAAATCAGGACCACTTGAGAAACATCTGGGATAAAGAATCAACACACTATTCTTTACAGAGCCCAGGGCATTGTTAACGCAAACAATGGTCAAAATTAGTAAAGAGAAAAATTACCTCATAGCTGAAGTTGATATAACCAGGGTGCCCAGGATGAGGTGGTAGCTTTTATAGGGAGGAGAGGAGGAGAATAGAAAGAGAGAGGAAAGGAGAGAGTGAAGGAAGAGAAGAGAGAGGAAGAGATTAAGTCAGTATGCAATTGTTCACATTAAAGGAGACTGAAGCTACTTTTAAAAATCTATATAGTACAGAATATACTTGAGGTCTGTTTTTAGTTTGAACAAATGTGCTGTGTAGATGAGGAGACCTCTTATTTTAAAGAGGTCCAAAACAGCTATATGACTGTTCCTGGGGTTATAGTCTTATGGTTGGAGACCTGGAAGCAGAAACCAGCACACATTTATTCTCCAGTGATCTTTGGACAACATCCCACCCCCACGCCCAGTGTTTTCGATGAATCCTACCCTATCCTGCCCAACAGTTTACTTGCTGATAAAACTCATCCCATATTGGGGAGAGAAGTGTGCTTCTTTTACACAATAAAGAAATATCAACAAGGAGAGAATTGTCTCACAAATGTTCCCTTGTAGATCAGGAGTTGGTCAAGTACTTTACGTTCAAAGGGATTTCTCATAATTGACATGCAAAGTAAACAACACATCCATACAACAAAAGAAGCCACAAAAGAAACCACAAGGTGGGAATTATTGATAAATGCCAGAACAAGATGGGTGGAGCAAAGTGGAAACATTATAAATCGCATGGAAAATGAAAGAGTTCATTTATGATGTTTAAGCCAATCTTTTTTTATTATTCTGCCAATGGTTTTATGGCAGAAAAATTTTAAAGTTAAAAATAAAAGGCCACCTGAATGATGATCTGAATCAGGACTGTCTATCCTCTCAAAACTGGGGGCCAAGTGTCTGGTGCCTGTATTGTGGAACTCTGGTTGTTCCTGGGGTCCAGGGAGGAGAGACAGTCATGCAGAAAATCTCCCTCAGACATTGGCCTCATTTAGGATTGGCTCTATTATATTCTTTAAAAATGCTCACATTTCATAGGAAGGTTTATTCACTCTCATCTGGATGTGAATGGTTTTAGTCAGGTTGTATGCCCTCTTGATCAATACCAGCTTAGAGAGTGGGAAAAGGGCTGAATTTGTAAGGCAGGGACCCCTGAAGAAACTAGGAATCGCTACAATTCAGGATTTCAGGAAGTCAGAGCACAGAATCTTGGTTTTCTGGGTGAGAGAGGAAGAGAGGAGGCAGGCGTGCAAGCTTGCTGGCTTCTGGTTGTATCAACTGCTCTTTATTCCACCAAAAAGCAGATGCAGCCTGCTTGGCATGCATGTGATCTAAGTTCTCTGTCCTTATGCACCTGTGTCCAGACAGAGTGGGTCTAATGTCCTGATCTTTAATACATTTGAATATAAAATATATCACTATGTATTGGGTGTAGGCAGGATCCCAGGCAACCACAAAAAAAGCCATGTACTTATCAGATGTACCCAAAGAGGTGGGGCCTCTGAGAACAGGAAGATGGCTCAAAAAGTGGATTCCTAGCACAAAAGTCTTACCCCTTGAGGGGTAACAGCAGCAATATATGGAGGGCAGGAAGAGATTTGGAAACCTGAGAGGAATTGGGTTTTAGACAAAACTGGCATCTCTGTAATATTTGTCCAAAGCTGGTTAAGCACTTTCTGTGGAGACCTTTCAAGGGTCTCCTCCAAAAGCTTCCTCCATCTAGATGGGTGGTGATATTTACAAGCTAACAGTTCCAACAGAATCTCCTGGGGTGCTTATAAAAATGCGGAGTCCTGGGCCCCAGCCCAGCTGTACCATATCAGAATTTTTGGTAGAGGCATTTGAGAATCTGTCTTTTTAAAACAAGCTCCTGAAGTGTTTCTTCAACCCGGAGACGTATGAAGACATCTGATCTCATACTGTTTTAAACCCTAATTTCACCAACTGTGGGCAGATTTTTATTTTCAAGCTTGTGAAATTGGACAGACTTATGCAAGGGGTGTTTTACTCACAGGCATGGCAAAAGCTGCTCCCAGGAGGCAGGCAAATAAAATCCAGGTCCCCATTTCTTGATGGTTCTGAAATGTAAATCAACATCCACTTTTCTTATCTCTTCTGAAACATGGATGTAATGAATGCTCCATAAAACACACGTAATCTACATTAGTCTATTGCTAGTAAGAAGGATGGAGCCATTCTTTGTGAATTTACTTCAGTCATATGTGATTTCCAGCTCTCAGCCTGTTTCATTGTTTGTAGAGTCACAATAGTGACAAAGATGCATTTAATTTAGGTTGAGGGCTGAACAAGTTACAGGGACATGAATGATCTATCCTCATATGACTTTGCATGCCATTTTCCTATGCCCATACAGCCCATAGTCATAGAAGCTAAATGATATTTATAATTAATGATTAACAGAATAAAGTTGGCTCTAAAGGTTGGGAAGATCATCAAAGTGCACAGTATTTTATAATTTTAGAACAAGGAGGCACGGAAATGTCTCCTGCACAGTCTACCTGGGTACTGCTACTGTTAAAAGCAAGGACTAATCATTTGAGAAAATATGTTAATTTTCCAAGATAGTAGATTTTAGTTCCAGAAGTTCCTATCTATAGAACTTCAGGCAAGACCCTCCAGTAACATCTCTGAGCTCCAGATTGTGGAGCAAAAGATGTGGCTGAACTAACAGGAGAGGATAGTACTAATTTTATGTGATTTTTCAATGAATTTTGAATACTTTCTGCCTCAGAGGTTTCATTTTCTTTCAATGGAATCTTCGTTTTGTTTGATGTTTCTCTGTAATTATTCTATAAATAAGACCCTTGGGACATTAATCAAAACAGGTCATTCTAAAATGTGCACATTGATTTGTGGCACAAATTATTGACTAACTTGGAAAACTGTCAGAAGAAAGACCTTAAATTTTGTATAGGAAGTGAATATTACATGTAATTATGCTGCCTATGAAAAGTACACTGATTTCCTAACTCCTAAATTTGTTGTTGTTTTTTCTTTGTCTGGGTTAATGAGAAAAATCACTTCATTGATGGTTCTATTTTATGTAATTAAATAGAAAGCTTTTCAAAGTAGTAGATCACAGCCTGTGAAAGTATTATTTTTACTTTAAGTGATAATTAACTAAAATAAATATTTTACTGTGAAATGTGGCCCAAGAAAGAGCTTTGGAATTAAACAAGCACTTTGTTGCATTATAAAGTAAAAAAAAAAAAAAAAAAAAAAAATTATTTCGGTAATCAGAGTCTAATTTAATTATGGGCCAACTAAAAAGTAACTATTGATGGCATATAGTATTAGAAATGTAGAATACATTTGTATCTTTTAAAAGAAATTCAGAGAAAGAAATAAGCACAATAAAAAGGATATCAAATTATAAATAAAATCCACATACCTTTGAATGTATTCAGTGCAAGTTTCTGTTTGAAACTCAGGGATGCTTGATCCTTTAGATTTCTTCCAACTATGAGCTCAATTTATATCATTCATGGCATCTATAACAACCAATCCGGTTTCTAAAGGAAAAATGTGTTGAGTATAACTAAAAATCCCTGTATCATGATTTTTTAGAAGCTATGATCAGACATAAGGCTGTATGTTGTGATTAGTGCATATGGAATCTTTCATTACGGGCAATAATAGGTTTAACAGGCAAAGAGTTTCATCAGGCTATTTTGAAGTCAGCAAATTAGTTGACTGCACATGTTGATATATTCAGATTTATTTTTAAGAAGCTCCTCTGCCGTCGTCTTTTCCTCGGTTCTAGCAAACAACATTGTTCTTTACAAAAATCAAGCTAGGTGGTTGAGATTCTCTAGTGTAATCTGGATATCCTCCAGGATTTTTGCAGCCCTTTCAGATCAGGAGAAATTGATTCAAATTCCCATTTGGGTAAAAACCCAAAGCTCTCTCTAGTATCTCTCTGAGGAATTACAATTTTGGGATCACCACTGCTCTACTTTCTGCTTCCATTGAAGGTATTTTTCTCTGTTCCCTGTGGCTGCTCCTTTATCACCACTCTGGTGTCCACCAAAACAGGGGACAAAGCCCCTTCTCGTCCCCATCCTGAAACCGATCTACCATAAAAACAATCAGGAACTTAAGGTTCTTGCAGTAGCAAAACTTTTACTGATGATCTATACTACAAGGCAAGGAGTGCACACCAGACAGCACATTTAAAAATAAATTTTGTTTTTTACAAACAAACTCATGTCACAGGGGATGTTGTCCTTTCCCTCCCATCTCACGGAGCAACTTGGCCTCTCAGTATGGCCTCCCTTCTTTGCTCACATCCTTCTGGCCCAATCCCACTTTCTCATACAGGCAAATCCAAATTCCTCTCTATTTTCCAGAGCCTCTTAACTGTCTGGCTAGCTACTTTGTTTCCATGTTCTCAGCAGCCTCTCCTTTCCCTAAGCAATAACCAAAGCTATTCACTTTCTAAAAGAAACTCTGATCATATACCTATTAAATTCATGTGTGGTTTACCCCTCTACCTTGGTATAACACATGGGTTTTTTTCTTTTATTCTGGAATTTGATTAGATTGATCTAATTGAGCAAATTTGTAATTAGTGACAGGAGCTAACTGACGAGTCGTCCATCAATATTAGATCAACAAAGGAGGTACTGAATATCTACCCAGATACAGTTGATGCTATACCTGGATCTCTTTGAATACTCAAGTAATATTTATAAAGTTTGTACATATACATATATGTTTATATGTATATATACAAATTACTTAGCCTGTCTGAGCCTCAATTTCCTGATATGTAGAATGGGAATAATAACAGAACCTAGCTCAGGGAATTAGTGTGAAAAGTAGATGACCGACATCTCTGGGGAAATGGAAGACTATTTATTACTCTCCCCAACCCTGTCAGCTGGCATACAGTAAATGTTAAAAGAATGCTAATAAACAAGATTCCAAGATGATCTTTGGGGATAAATCAGTAGGGATGAACATTGCAAAGAAAGGTAAGACCTTCCAATCAGGGAGAGAGAGATTGCAAAGAAGGAAGTGGAAGATTGTAACAGGTAAAATGTATACATGAAAAGAAACATAGAATATGATTCTAAAAGCCACATGTCCTCAGGATTTGCATTTATTTATGAATATATTTATTGGTGAATTTTTTATCAGAGACAAGAAGGATTCCCTTTGAAAGAAGTCAGAAAATGGACCTTAGGAGGATTGGCAGGGGTGTACAGCAAGGTGGTAAGGGAGAGGAAGGAAAATGTGGGTCACATTATGTTCACTTTCAATCTTTTTCCCCCATTTTATATAATTACATATACTGGAGTGCCTGAAAGGACTCAGGATGTTTTTTTTCTACAAAGTTGTGGGTAATCTCTACTAATGAAGGCAATGATGAATTACTAGTGGCCTTGTAGTTTTAGAAAGATTGATCTTAACACTTTTTCTCACCTTTTAAGAATGAAAGGATGATATATTTGGCCATAATGATCAACAGGATGCTTCCTTAATGTGGCGTTAATTCCTCTGGACCACTGAATAGTGAGTTACCGCTAATTCCCCATGGACAGTTGAACAAGCTTTGATGGCCGATTCCATAGAAATAATTGATTTTCCCCTACTGCATATCCTGAGTCATAGGACAGTAAAATAATGGATCTGTGTTTGAAATCTCTTCTACTAATTTAGGCCCCACTTACACAGCTTAAAAATTGCTGAATGTTTTTGAGGAAAATGAAATTTCAATTGAAATATTTTTCCTATAAGTAATTATTTTATTTATGAATAAATTGACTGCATAAAATAGTTCTTTTGCTCATTTTTTGTAGTAGGTATTCTTTTTCTTGACTCGCAGCCCAGTACATTTTGCTGTTCTCACAATGCTTATGCTAGCAACTTCCCCGCTTCTAATTTGCTGCTTCTAATTTATAGTATGCTAGAAAGTCATATGCCCAAGCTTGTTAAAGTATGGATGAACTGAAAGTAAAGGAACACTCTTAAGTGGGGCTGGCCTGGGAGGGCCTCACCTGTGAGAAAACCAAATGAATTTCGGTTTTGTGACACTTATTTTTGACTGCTGGGAGGGTGTTTGTTTTGTTTTGGAGTTCTTCTCCACTGGCTTACTGCCTGGGTTTCAACAGCACTTGGGGTATGAGGGTGGTCTTTGGATAAGTCAGGTATTATGAGTTTGAAAAGCCTTTCCTATCATCTATAAGAGTTCAACTCTTGAGTCTTCTTTTAAAGCATCCCCAGGGTTGTCCAATATTCTAGAATAATTTCAACAGTGAGTCTTCTTAAGTAGCTGGAGCCAAAGTTGGCTTTTAAATATTTTCTCTGTAGATGTTTACTTATAAGAAAACATCATTCTCTAGGATATTTGTTTTTTTTTGCTGGGGTAGAGTTGGAGTTGTATGATCTTCAGATCTTAGGCAAAAAAACCACTGATGAATCCCAAAATACATTGTAACTTTGACTCCATTGCAACCCTTAGAAATCACGTATTGTGTCTTATACTTTCTTGGGTGCTCCTTGGTACCTAGAAAAAGCTCTTATACAAAGTAGGTGCTAGATAAATGTGTTGATTAATTAATGAAAATGTAGAAAAGTGTTCCATGACATTGTAAATATAGAAAATGTGGATTCTGAAAGAAATCCTACAGTGATTTAGATGGATCTTTTTAATAGCTAAGATGGATAATTCAGCATCGCTGTCAACTGCTCCTGTGGATTTTTGTGCAAATGACCTCTGATAAGTACCTGAAAAGGGAGACGCTGTAAAAGTGCTAGGATCTATCATCCTAACATTCTCATTACATTTGGCTCTGACCCTCTTAGTTCAAATTATAATATACTCCAAGCAAATACACTATGATAGATAAATTTGTGGGGTTTTTTTCTTTTTTCTTTTCTTTTCTTTCTTTTTGTGTCTATCCAAATCCTTCACATCTCAGCTCACTGCAATCTCTGCCTCCCGGGTTCAAGTGATTCTCCTGCCTCAGCCTCCTGAGTAGCTGGCATTACAGGCACATGCCACCATGCCCAGCTACTTTTTATATTTATATTTTTAGTAGAGACAGGGTTTCACCATGTTGGCCAGGATGGTCTCGATCTCCTGACCTCATGATCTGCCTGCCTCGGCCTCCCAAAGTGCTGGGATTACAGGCATGAGCCACTGCGCTTGGCCTATGAAGTAACATTTAAAACAAAATGTCTACCAATAGTGGGGCTGGTTCAAATTGATTATGGCACAAATAGCATTCAAGATGAGGATGACACTCTGTATTTGTCAACATAAAAAGATGTTGGTGACACATTGTTAAGTGGAAAAATAGGTTTTTTAAAGTCCCCTTCTCTAATTTTTTTCTCCCTCCCTCCCTGCTCTCCCTTTTCTCCATTTGGGGAGCTATTCATCAAAAGACTAACAGTAGTTATCTAGGGACTCCTTGAAAAATCTCTGGGTAGCCAAGGTTTAAATTTATTTCTTTTAAATAATCTGTGAATGCAACAAATGCAGGGGAAATATAAGAAGTTTGGAGTATGATATTTCTCATTCGTGTTCAGCAAGAGAGATGAGTAAGTGATAGTGCTACTTGCATAGGCTCTGGGTATATCCAATGTTCATTCTTAGGGGGAAAAAAGATTGAACGTAAAATCCAAGACAAAAAAAAAAAACACATGATTTTTTAAAGTGAGAGAGCCCTTTTAAATCATGAGTAGGAAATATTTTAATAATATAAACATTCACAGTAAGAGTTCATACAACTTGTAATTTGAAAATTCCATAGGTATTTGCTAAATATCAGGTGGAACAATTTTCAACAAGGGAAATTATATGCAGTTGAAAAGTGTGTTGTTTGGATTATAATTAACTGGTAACTGTCAGGAGTGAAAATGGTACATCTGTGTTAAAAGAGGTAGGACAGTAATGTAAAAACAAGCATTTTTATTCCTGTTTATTGGGTAAAATACACCAAAGTAAATTCAACTTTCCTGCTGAGGTTCAGTGGAGACATACACAGATTAGTAGTTTTTAAAAATATTGTTCAATCATAAAATGGAATGAAGCACTGATCCATACAACAACATGGATGAACCTTGAAAACATTACATTCAGTGAAGGAAGCCAGTCATAAAATACCATATACTGTATGATTCTATAGGAAATGCCAAGAATAGGCAAAATCCATAGAAACAGAAAGTAGATTCATGGTTGCCAGGGGTTGAGGGAAGCGGGAAATGGGGAGTTACTGCTAATGAGCACCAGGTTTCTTTTTGTGATGATAGAAATGTTCTGGAGTTAGATAGTGGTGGTGATTGCACAATCTTGTCAATGTACTAAAAGTCACTCAATTGTACACTTTAAAGTGGTGACTCTTATGGTATGTGAACTATATCTTAATTTTTTAAAAGACACATATTAACAAATATATATGGTATGGTATCAGCCCTCAAAACATTTACAGCCTTTATACATTATGTAAAATATAGATACATAAAAGGCTAAACATAGTGTAATGGTACAGAACAATAGTGTAAGGGTTGCCACATGATGATAAAGTTGATGATGACAACTATGATGAAGATAAAACTAACCTTTATTGCCAGCCATGGTTCTAAGCATTTTACATGTTTAAATGTTTATTGGTCACCTCCCGCATGCCGGGTATATTCTAGGTTTATGTTTTACATCAGTGATTAAAACACACAAAGACTCCTACTCGCAGTCTCACAGAAAGCAACTATGAACAACGGATATAATAAGTACAGCAGAAGAAGAGAAAGCCTATGGAAAAGGAGTAAGTAGAGCAGCTAAGAAGGATTAGAAGTACTGAGTTGCACATTTCAATAGGGTGGTCAGTTTTAAACAATTTCTTGAAGAAGATGAGGTGTTCACCTGAGCATCTCTGGGATCAGCACAAAGGCACCAGCATGGAAATGTCCCAGTGTGTTAGCTAGCTGGCAGGAACCCAGTACTGCTGGTGTGGTGCAAGGTGGAGGGCATAAGAGGAGCTGAAGGCCAAAAGGTGACATCTTCTTATGCTTCCATGATCTTAGCAATTAAATGTAGAATTCCTTGCCTAAAATAATTCTATTGTTCATTGTGTGCCAGGGGCTTCAGGGTTTGGAGATGTGAAGGATTTGGATAGACACAGAGGCCATTTCCTCATAGGGTTGAGTCATTGGAAGTAAGAGAAATGGGAATGGGCAGAGCATGCTTGGTGTGCAGAAAAAGACCAGCTAGGAGGCAGCAGAGGTTTTAGGTAGAAAAATGGCAATGGCAGATGGCTGTTGGGAACAGAGAGACCCTGGATGTTGGACAGGGAAATCCACTTGTGTCCCCTCTGCAGTGGCAAAGCACTGAGCATTTGTATCCACTGTCCTTGCTTGCTAGGGTTTCTACAAGAAAGTTCATCTGGAAGCTCAGACTTGTGTCAAGAATGAGAAAGTAGAAACACAAAGCAATCAGATGACTTGGCTGTCTTCACATCACATTGAAAGCCAGAGCAGATGCAAGACCCCTGGGCTTTGGCCCTGGCTCAGACACTATTCACCCACTTGCTCACAGATGAATGAGGCATATCTCAGGGCCCCAGATAAAACGATAACATTATGAGAACAACTGGAAATAGATAAGTTCGTAAAAATAAAGACCATAATGTTTTTTCTGTGAAATATAAGGTTGCATTCAAAAACTGTTACCAGAGAATATTCTCCAGAGAAACCTACAGCTATTCAAAACTGCTCTACAATATAAGCTTTTGTTTAGTAAGAAATAAAAGCTAGTTAATGAAAGGTCTATAAAAAATGATTTAATAACTTTATTAATACATAATTCACATACTATAAAGTTCACGTGTTGAAAGGGTACACTTGAGTGGGTTTTAGTATATATATATTTTTTATTATACTTTAAGTTCTAGGGTACATGTGCACAACGTGCAGGTTTGTTACATGTGTATACTTGAGCCATGTTGGTGTGCTGCACCCATCAACTCGTCAGCACCCATCAACTCGTCCAAGTTTGCCACCATCACCATAGTCTAGTTCTAGAGCATTTTCATCACTTGAAAAGAAATCCCATACCCAGTAACAGTCAATTCCCATTCCCCTCCCCTTAGCCCTAGACAACTACCAATCTATTTCCTGTCTCTATGGATTTGCTTGTTTGGGACATTTCATAGAAATAGAGTCATACAACATATGGTTGGAAAATGGGTCTCTGAGAACCTCTACATAAAGGTTTCTCAGTGTTAGCACTCTTGGCATTTGGGGCCAGATAATTCTTTGCTGCGGGATGTTTAGCAGCATCCCTGGCCTCCACCTTCTAGGTGTTAGCAGCAGCCACCCTCCCTCTTAAGTTGTGACTAACCAAAAGTGTCTCCAGACATCACATATGTTTGGTGGGGAATGAGGGGGCAAATTCGCCCCCAGTTGAAACCCACAGATTGGCAGTTACCTAAGAACTGAGCCGGGTGTAGGATTGTATAAAGTGAGGTGGGTGCCTGGACCCAGGGTGCTGTTGTGGAAAGACAACTATTTCAGGGTCTGTGAAGGTTCAAACTTTGTACCCTGAGTTCCAAAACTCTGTGATTCGTTTTAGAAAATAGGAAAGAGATGACTAGGGACAAGAGGCACAACTGTTATTTAGATGAAGTTATTGTTCAAACAATAGCTGGTGGGGAAAAACACTTATTTTTTCGGTCACTAAAAAAGATAGAGGGTGATGATGGGTGCACCAAAATCTCACAAATCACCACTAAAGAACTTACTCATGTAACCAAATATCACCTGTTCCCCAAAAACCTATGGAAATAAAAAGAAATTTTAAAAGATAGAAATTATTTTTTAAAATTAAATAGTATATGCCAGTGGTCTTTATCTTCCTTATAAAGGACTGGAATAATGGTGTCAATAATTCAAAAAGTGTCTAAATTTGGATTTGGGCTGTTTTATGTTACAACAGTAAGAATTAATGGTTCTCAAAGAGTCTTACTTAAGTCAGCTTTAACATTACTCTGCAGACTATAAACACCCCTTGAACAGCAAAAGGAAGCATGAAATTTGATTTATACCGTAGGTAACAAAAACAAGTGGGCAATCACAGTATGATCATACCCTACTAATCTAACTTAGTCTCAGGAATGGAGGAAAAAGAGGCAGCACATGGACTTTAGAAATGTGTAAATTTCAGAAAGTATAAGTGTGACCTCTTTTCTTTTCAGAATTGTGTAAGTAAAGGAAGCTCTCATCCTCCCTGGTAAATCCATTTGTAAATAAATGGGCTAAAGAAATCATGACTATGATCCTTTCTAGTTCTTAGGATCTGTCCTGCTCAGAGTGGGAATCACAAAGTGATTGTGGTAGTAACTGGTATCTTTGTTTTTCTCAGTTTAAAGGAAGCGTTCTCTCAAACTACCTTAGACTGTGCAGCCTTGACCCTCTAGGACTTGATGCCCTGTGTATGGCATTGCTATCAGATGCAAATTAGTAAAGCCAGATTGTGTTTACAAGTAGGTTGCCATTATATAGTGGCTTCTCTGTAAGTACAAAATGTATATTTCCTTTTTATTTATCGTGGACTGTACCAATTACAGAATGTAGCTCTTGTTTTTATCAGGGATATTACTGAGGCCCTTAAACTCAAGCTGACTTACATTTATTTTAAAATACATGTTTCAAAGATGTTTTCAAAATTTAAATGTGCATATTTTTAAGATTCTCCCCTTTACCTGTTCTCCCACCCTGGTATTTAGGATGGGGAATAGACAGAACATCTGAGGGAGTTTGGGTCTCACAGATCGGCTGTAAAATTGAGTAAGAGCAAAATGTTTGGAAAAAAAACAATCTGTGTCGTTGTTCATCTGGAAAGATATGTTCCCCACTCAGTAGCTTACAGAAGGCCCAACATGATATGGATCAGCTTGAATTCATTATCTGACCAAACAGCAACTCAGGAATCTTATGTCCTGTCCAAGGTGTGCTGTGGAACTCAATGATCTCTTTCCAGATCTATTATATCTTCGTAAAAACATTCATGAGAATCAGATAAATTAGTGGCCCTCAACCAGGAATGATTGTGCCCTTCAGGGTACGTTTTATAATATTTGGAAGCATTTTTGGTTGTCACAATTGGAGGATACGGATGTTCCTGGCATCTAGTGGGTAGAGGCCAGAGATGCTGTTAAGTATTCTACAATGCACGGGAAAGCCCCCCAAATAAAGAATTATCCAACCCCAAATGTCAGTAGCATTGAAGTTGGGAAATCTTGCTCAAGCAAATTTCCAGTGCCTCAGGTTGTCTTATAAGATGTGGAGCATGTCAATACCCACAGTTGCCAGTTGTGCCATATAGAATGCTGCAAGGAGAAAATACGGATACACATGAAAATGTGTTTTTGGGTTTTGGGGAAATACATCTATAGATCTGATGCTTTGGTGTTCCAAAGATGTGGCTATTTTTGCCCACAAGCGTTGCCCGAAACCCCAGGGCTATGTGGTGCCTTTTTCACAGAGCAAGTATATAAAGTACAGACTGTTAAACAGATCACTCACTTGCTATAAAATGTCAGTTAATAATGAGGTCCATCATGGATTTTAGTTGAATAATAAGTGCCACTTCTTTCCTCTTACATGTTTATTAGTGTCATCTAATGCAGTGGCTCTCAAAATGTGGTGAGTGGACCAGCAGCATTGGTATCACCTGGGAACTTATTAGAAATGCACGTTGTGAGCCCCCTCCCACACCTACTGAATCCAAAACTCTTGGGGTAGGGCCCAGCAGTCTGTGTTATTTTAACAAGCTTCCCCATGATTCTGATGAACTTTAATGCTTAAATCGGAGAACCTTTGGGGACCACCAGCACCTGGGAGCTTGCTAGAAATCACATGACTAGGCCAGGACCTTGTTGAAAGGCAGATTCTCATTTAATAGGCCTGAGAAAGGGATCAAGATTTGGGACTACAGATATGATAGCTTGGGTAAAAGCTACAAAATTTCTCCTTTTTGAGCCTTCTATTTCCCTCTTCAAAAATTGGGAAGACATTGTGTTGGTTTCCTGTTGCTTCTATAATAAATAACCACAAACTTAGTAGCTTAAAACAACACAAATTTATTATCTTACAGTTCCAGAGGTCAGAAGTCTGAAATGGGTCTCACTGGGTTCAAATCATGGTACCTGGTGACTGTAGGGGAGAATCATTTTTCTTGACTTTTCCATTTTCTAGAAGCCACTCACATTCCTTGGCTCATGGTTCCTTCCTCCATCTTCAAAGTCAGAAATGGCCTGGTGAGTCTTTCTCACATCACATCACTCTGACACTGACCCTTCTGCCTCCCTGTTCCACATTTAAGTTGCTCCTATGATTATATTAGTCCCATATACATAATTCAGGACAATCTCTTTATTTTAACAGCATATGATTAGCAACATTAATCCCATCTGCAACTTTAATTCCTCTTTGCCAGGTAGCATAACATATTCACATATTCTTGAGATTTGGATGTGGACATATTTTTGGGGGCATTATTCTGCCTCCTACACAAATAATTTTACTTTTATTCTCCAGCAAAATTTGTGTCATAGAGAAAAATCTTGGAAGGAATACAGTCAGGACCAATCTCCTACCAATTCAGAAATCTTCCTGCAAAATCCTCCAAACATGGCTATCTGATACTAGCTTCTCAGCTAGACTGTGAGCTGTATGCTAAAGAAGACCCTATCTTATAGTTATTCTCCATCTCCTCAGTGCCTAGAAGAGAATTTAGCTCATAATAGATACTTAGAAAACATTATTTGTTTGGTACACTGCTTTCAGGCATATAGAGCATAATATGACTATATAGACTGTGGAATCTTGACTTTGTGAAACTGAGGGATTGATGCTGAATCTCTGTCAAGCCTTGTTAGCCTCCTATGTAAAATGGGGATATTACATTCTGTATAGGATTGTCATTGAAATCAAATGAAATGTTGTAAATAGAGAACATGGAGATAATAGATATAATTTACATGAAACATCTGAAACCATAACACAGTAGAATACTACCTTGTGATCATTTACTAATAAAACTGCACAAGATAAGGAGAGGTGGTATTGAGTCTCTTTACAAAATGCTTCTTGAAGTGTCACCTCTGGCTTCATTTATAATATAAATTTAGAAGTAGTGTTTCTCAACATAGACTATGTTTTTGAACCATTCATGTAGCTTTTAAATAATATTTTTGCCTGGGTTCCATTCTACCTAGTTTCTGATTTACTTGGTCTAAGCAATGGCTCCAACTCTTACTATGTTTTTGAATCACCTGAGGGAGCTTTTATAAAGATTGATGGCCAGTTGCCACCTCCAGAAATTCTGTTTCGATCAAATATAACATGTAGCCATGGTTGAGATCCATTGAACACAACTTATTCTACCTTATGAATTGTTACATCTGTCAGACCTTTATTGTATATGAGAAGTTGTAGTTTTATCAACTTTGCCTGAATCAGTGGATTTTTTTCTAATTTCCATTCAGTGTCATGGGTGGAATTAAGAACACTCAACACAATGACATTTGCAATTATATAGGTGGTATCACATCCCCAGAGTTTTAGCAGGATGGCAGAACCACAGTGAGCACTCAGAAAATGTTTGCTAATGATGGGCCAAAGAAAGTGTCTTTTATGGTCTCTTGATTTATTTAGGAGTATTGCATTGCAATTGAATCTCTCACAGAGTCCACTTGAGGCTGCTAACATGTTGATTTAATGAATGGGTGCATTTCATGAACCACCCATCTGAGTGGATTACTTTGGGTGTAGCTGTTTTGATTTTTCCTTCCTCTGAGTATATGGTTTTGTTAATTTAATCAAACAAATTCAGTTGTTTTACCATTTTGTAGACGCATTCTTTGTGTGGCCAAGAATCTTGTTTGTGGTGGCCACACCACAACTAGATTTGAATGTAGAGCAACCCAGCAAAGAAGTGCTAATTTGAAACCATTGTTAAGATTGCCAGCAACAAACCAAAGTGACCTCCATCAATGGGTTCAGATAGCAACCCTGAAGGCAAGACACTGCGTTTATTCTATTATTCTTTCCTTCATCTATCAAAAACCCTAATCTTCATGGATGATGAAATAATAACAATCTCAAACTTAAGATATATTTTGTTCATCTTAATTTTCTAAATGTCCTTTTTTCCCTCAGTACAAACATAATACGTATTTGTAAATAAATTCCAACACTATAAAAATTCATTAGGCAGAGTGTCAAAGTCCTACAAATCCCATCCTCAAGTGATAGCCACTAATAGCCATTTAACCTCGGATCTCCCTGTTAAATTATAATAAAGATTTATGTCCGTAATTTATGTTCTGCAACTTCTTTGTTTAACTTTACATATAGTGGATATTTTTCCAAATTTATTCAGAGAGAGCTACTCCACGTTTTCTTCATGACTGCCCAGAATTCCATTGAATAGGTATCCCATAGTTTAGCCAGTTGCCCGCTGATGGACACTTAGGTTTTTTATGTTTGTTTAAGTATATATGTATATAACTAATATAAAATTAATTATATATAAGTATTTATATATTTTTGGTAGATTATAATACACATGTAGAGAAGTGCACATAAGTTTACAACTTAATTTCTGCAAAGTGAACACACCTGTGCCAGATGAAGAACCATCCCTGTCCACCACCTCAGAGGGATCCTCTGGACTCCCTTCCAGTCACTTCTCCCCAGAGGTAACCCCTATTCTGTATTTTTGTAGCACATACTGGTTTTATCTAGTTTTATAGATTACATTAGTGGTATCCTACAGCATGTTAGTTTTTGTGTCAGACTTCTTTCGCTCAACATGATGTCTCTGGGATTCATCTGTATTGTTGTAGGTGTTTGGAGTTTGTTTTATCATTCCCGTTACTGCATAGTTTTCCATTATGTGATATACCACAATTTATTCAGTCTACTTTCATGAACATTTGGATAATTTACAGTTTGGGGCTGTTTTGAATAATGCTGCTATGAACATTCCAACACACATATTTTGGTGAACATATGCTCACATTTCCATTATTTTTATTGGTGACTGGGTTTTTTTTGCTATCAGAAATTATGCTGAAGTGAATGTCTTTGCGAATGTATCTTGCACATTTTGCAAGTATTTCTATAAAGTAGATATTAGAATTGCTGGGTCAAATGGTATTCACAATTACATTTTGAGTAGGTATGGCAGAACTGCTATGAAAAAAAAAATTGACTCTTTTTTTTTTTTTTTTTTTTTGAGACAGGGTCTTGCTCTGTCACCCAGACTGGAGTGCAGTGGTACAATCATGTCTGACTGCAGCCTCGAAATCCTGGGTTCAAGCGATCCTCCCATCTCAGCTCCAAAAGTGCTGGGATTCCAGATGTGAGCCACCATGCCTGGCCTAAATATTTTGACTTTTAGGCTAGGTCTGGACCTCAAGTAACCTATTGTGGATACATCCCTTTGCTAGTACCATTATCTGTGACACAGACACTGTTATTGTGTCTTCTTGACTACAAGGCAAGACTAACAAAAACCAGAATCTTCTGGCTCTTTTCAGTCACGCTCTGGTGAGCTAGTGCCTCTTTCATGTATCCACTGAGGGACAAAAAGATAAAATGACCTAGTGTCCCAGGATGCCAGCTTAAACTTTTGAGTAAATTGATGCTATGATAATATACAGCAAATGGACTCTGTGGCTCTAAGTACCATCCACTCCAGATTGAGATAACCTCCTTTCCCAGGTAGAGAAAGAAGATTCTAACCTGGAGGTGAGAGTCACTTGCATGTCTTACCAAAAAATGTCCTATTCAGAATGCCCTGACATTAGGAGACATTAGATTAGAGCAGTGTTTCCTAACCTTGGAACTATTGACATTTAGGGTGGGATCATTCTTTGCTGTGGGGGCCGTTCTGTGCACTGTAGGATGTTGAGAAGCATCCCTGGACTCCACCCATCACAACCAGCACTTTCCTCCTCAGTTGTGACAACCAAAAATGTCTCCAGGCAATGCCAAATGTCCCTTGAGGGGCAGAATCACCCCAGTAGAGGACTATTGAGCTAGTGCTTATAGAAGACCCCAGCTCTAAATCATATTATGTTCAGATGCTGGCCCAGCCACTTTTCATGTGACCTAGGACAAAGTACCTAAGTTCTCTGCCTCATTTGGCTCATCTGTAAAATACAGATATTAATAGTAATATTTACCTGAATTGGTTGTTGTTGAGATTAAATGAGATTCTTAATGTGATGCACTTGGCATAGTCTTTAGCAAAAAATAAGTGTTCAAAGTTGTTAGGTTTATTAGTCATAATCTTTATTATTATTATAAAAAATTGAGGGGTGGAAAAAAGGGTTCTGTTGTGTATCCTGGAAAAAGGATGAGGATAATGCATATCTGAAAAACATCAAAGGACAAGGGGCTCATAGCTCTTGGAACAGGCAGTGGGAAATGGAAATGTGGAGAAAACATTAAGTGCTATGAAGGAAGAAAATGGCATTTAGTTGTCTCTTTCTGTTCCTTCTCAAATTAACATTTGGAAACTAGAATTTGTGGAAAATAGACTTTGGCAGCACAATTAGGCATTTTTAGAAACAGGATAAATCACTGTGGGGAAATATTTTATTGTATTACTCTTGTTAATATGAAGTTAGTAAACTTTCAATAGTGTATTGAATGCTTGTATTTTAAATAATAAAATATATTCAATGCTAAAGCAGCTGTATTATTTTTGATATTATTGAGTAGAAAAATTTGTCTGTTAGGAGCTTTGTTGGGTTGATTTTTACCTGATACCCTCTTCTCCCACCAAAGATCTAACTTTCATAAATTCTGGCAATAGAAAAACAAGTCATCATATTAAGCTAGGTCTGGACCTTAAGAAACACACTGTGGCTGCATCCCTTTGTTATTGCCATTATCTGTGATGCAAATAAAGCAAGACAGAGTGGCATCCTGGATGGGACTCCAGATGGAGAGTATGAGGCCAGGGTTATGTCTTTGTGTTGCCAAGCTGCACCTTGGCTTGTCACTTCTTCCCATTGTGCCTCAGGTTCTAAGCAGATGGAATTAGAACCATCTGCTTAGATGTCCCAACTATATTCTGGGAAATTCGAGCGATATGGAGAGATGTTCTGAAAATTTAAAAAATAAAAAATAAAAGGAGGTGAGATTATAGCAAGTGTATTTAGGAGGTACTCTGAGTTATAATTTCCCCTCTGCAGGACTTCTCTATTATTCTTAGTTATTGTTTATTGTGACTACTTAAGGTGACGCTACCATGCACAACTTTTTCAAATATATTTGATTATGGAACAGCCTGGCAAATCCTGCATTAAATAATTTATGTGTCCCTTGCAGGCATAAAAATATTCTGATTTCTTTTGAATTAGTCTGTTATCATGGCTGTGACAAATTACCATAAATTTAGTGCCATAAAACAATACACATTTATTATCTTAAAGTGCTGTAGGTTAGAAATCTGACACAGGTTGCACTGGACGAAAATCAAGGTGTTGACAGAGCTGCATTTCTTCTGGAGACTCTAAAACTACCCACACTCCTTAGCTCATGCTCCCCTTCCTCCAGCTTCAAGGCCAGCAATGTTACATCTCTTAGATCATTCCTCTATAGTCACATCTCCTTCAAATTCTGAATTCTGCTGAAAAAGGTTGTCCTAATTTAAGGGCCTGTGTGGTTACATTGGGCTCACCTGGGTAATCTAGACTTCTGTCCCCCTCTCAAGGTTATTAACTTAATCACATGGGCAAAGTCCCTTTTGCCATGTAAGGTAACACATTTCCAGGTTCCAGAAATCGGGGTGTGGAAACCTGAGGGGTGAGGGACATTATTCTGCACTACCTATCCTAGTAGCTTCTTCCATTTCTCAACCCTGGAGGGTGTGGGGTCGTGTTCTGTAGAGCCAGGAAGAAGTTCAGCATTTGTTCATCTGCTTTTGACCCTAGCAACTCATGAAATGTGCAATGACTATCCTGTAAGAGGTATTAAGTTCTTCTGGCTTTTCCTCACCCAGTAAGCAATAAAATCAGAGAGGACAAGAGTAATTAAAGCAAGCCTATTGAATTATTTTGTGTAGCATTTTCTTTTTAGCTTCTCTTCTGATATAGGCAAGAATATCTCCCTGAAAGGAACTAGAGTCTGAGCTGTACTTTAACATGTAAAATTGTCATGCTGGATATCAACAATTAGTCTTTAGAGTTAAAATATAAACATAAATGATTAAATTGGTTAAGCTACTCTTTGTGGTATAGCCATTACAGGGCTCATTTAAAAAAAAAAAAAGAACACTAGAAACCTCTAAATTTTTCAAGCCACTCATATTCATCAGACTGTAAAAAGCGAAAGAAACTGAAGGATTATGTTCCTTATCACAGCTTGGCAAAAGCTCTGATGGCTGATCTGTATGAAGTGGAAACATTGCATGAGTTTTCTTGTAATTGTTGATATCTCATGTGAATGGAATTTAGTGGAAAACAGGTTTTGCACTAAAATAAATGTTTGAATCTTGCTATTTGTCTACGTTTTCTGTTTTTGTTTTTGGCTACATAGTTACCATATGATCCAGCAATTCTACTTCTAGGTATATACCCAAGATCAGTGAAAACCTATGTTCACACAAAGTGTGTACGAATATTCACAGCAGCTTTATTCATAGCAGTCAAAATGTGGAAACAACCCAAATGCCCATCAACTGAAGAATGGACATGAAAAATTTAGTATATCTATACAGTGAATATTATCCTGCCATAAAAATGAAGTAATGACACATGCTACAACATGGATGAACTCCAAAAACATGCTAAGTGAAAGAAACCAGACACAAAAAGCCCACATATTATATGATTCTACTTTTATATGAAATATCAAAAACATGTAAAACCATAGAAACAGAAAGTAGATTAGTGGTTCCCAGGGGCTGGGGTGAGAGGGGAATGGGGAGTGACTGGGTATGGGCTTTCCTTTTGGGGTGATAAAAATGTTTTGGAATCAGTGATGATGGTTATACATATCTACGAATATACTAAATAGAAACACAGAATTGCACACTTTAAAATGGTAACTTTTATGGTATGTGACTTTTATGTCCAAGCTCTTCTATTATTTTACCATAATTTATTTTTGGAAACATAAGTTTCAATATGTTTCATTGCTCAGAGGAAGCATGATTTTCTATACATCAGAGCAAAAGTATTTACCCAGGTCTGTGAAACACTGTGTAATTTATCATTTTAAAAGCCGTATATTGAGGAGAAAACATTTTTGAAAAATAAATCTGAAAAGTGGCAACTAGAAAATCAGATGTGAACCAGTAAGTGCAGATGGCTTGTTTTCGCCTCATACCTGCATTTAGTGTCATTCTTCATGTTGGTTTCTCCCTTTTCAATTTTCCCTTTTACATGTTTGTCTCTTAATACTAAAAATCAGGAGGCAAGATTTTTTTTTTTTTTTTGCATTTTTACTGGAAGTGATTTTAGCTACTTTAAAATAAATGTCCTAAATATAAATATTCCCTGCTGGTCTTGTTTCCATGCTAATAGACAGAAATGATTTTCTGTATAGACAGAATTGCTACTCTCCCTCAAATTTTCTTTCAACCAGCAAATATACAAAAGCACAAAAGGTTAGTGCTGTTTCTATTCTTCCAGAACGTACAGTCTAGCCAGGGAGAAAAGGCACAAATATAGATAATCAAATAGCTTTCCAATGTTTAAATAAGAGTCAAGAAAATAGCTGAGATGGGGCAGGGTAGCAGGGAGATGAGTGTGATGATTACGTAGGAGGGACGTATCTGCGATGTTAGAGTTTTCTGGAAAAATAGCTGACATTTAAACATTCCCACCCCTCCTCTTTCCTCCCTCAATGAGACATCACAAGTGATTGTCTAGACATCTCAAGTGTCTAGGTCATTTGGAAACTTGAAAGAAGCAGATTTGCCTTCTTTTACAAACACAAGGTGAATTTCCTTAGGTCATGTTTCAGTGTTCCTTATAGGTCCATAGTAAACTTGTTTGTGTTTTAGATGGTATGCTTTTCTTGTTAATGTGATGGTTAATTTGTAATGTCCCTGTAGGGGGACAACAGGGCTTCTCAGAGGAGGTGATGCTCAGTAAGCATTACAGGGTGAGTAGGAAGGCATGGAGAAAGCATTTGGGCTGAGAGCACCCCTCACCCTCACCATGAAGTCCTTTGGGCTCTTCCATGTGGCTGAAATTAAGGGATGTGAAGTAAGTGAGGCTTGGTGAAGCCCAAGAGCTAAGCAGTGACCAGATCTTGAGCGATCTTGTGTTTTCACCTCAGAGTTGAGAATTTCATCTGGAAAGCTAGGAGCCTCGGTGATGGTTTTCAGAAGGGAAGGGACAAGATGAGTTTTGCTTTGTAGGGAGAAAGAGCCTACGAGAGTGTGGAAGTGCTGGTGGACATTCCTCAGAGAGGAAGTGTTAAAGGAAAGGACAGTTTTTAATGAGGTGGGATCCACAGAAACTGGTGACTTTCTGAGTGTCAGTAGGAGAGACATAGGAAGTAATGTTAAAAATGATTTTGCTTCAGTTTTCCTGGGTCATTGCAGGGAACCCATACTGATGTATTTGAACCACAGAATCATTGCCCCTAATTTTATTGTGTCTATTTTCATATAATTGGTTTACTTAAAGCAAGATGCATTTGCATATATACCCTTTACCCACTGTGTATTATCACATACCTATTATAAATATTTGTCTATATAAGATGTAAATATGTTACATATATAATTCATCATATAATAAATATATAATAGTCAAGAGATACATATATTACTTTAAATACATTAAATATAATAGATGTAGAGATAGTTAAATCTATTTAATATGGAGATAAATGTATAACGTTTGTAGTTTTTAATTACAAGTTTCTCAGGCTGGCCGTAGTGGATTTGATAGGCATCACTCTAGTGTGAATATCTTTTCTTTCAAGAATACTTGGAAGAAATGCTGATACCTAAGAAGTAGCTCATACCAAATACTAAAATCCATGGTATTGATTTCACTTTTTTTCCCTGAGCTTTTTCTCATTATGTGCATAAAAGAAAATAAGATATTGAGTGATCTCTGTGGACCCATCTGCTCATACATACAGAGATGTCACAATGATAGTTTTAAAAACATGTGGTTCCTGGACACAGGAAGGGGAGCAACACACACTGGGGCCTATCAGGTGGTGGGGTTGAGGGAGGGAGAGCATCAGGATAAATAGCTAATACATGCTGGACTTAATACCTAGGTGATGGGTTGATAGGTGCAGCAAACCACCATGGCACATGTTTACCTATGTAACAAACCTGCACATCCTGCATATGTACCCTGGAACTTAAAATTAATTTTAAAAAGAAACAGAAAAAAACATGTAGTTCCTTTGCTGTTTGAAATAGTGAAATGCTTCACCATGAACTGTGAACATTGTTGTCCCCTATGTCATATGTCTGGTGATTTGTTTTCAGTGGGTCCAGATCTGGGGTCAGCAAACTTTTTCTGTAAAGAATTAGATAGGAAACATTTTAGGTGTTGTGGATCATACTGTCTCTGTTGCAACTACTCAACTTTGCTGTTGTATCGGAAAAGCAGCCACAGACAATAGGTAAATGAGTGGGTGTGGTTGTTTTCCAATGAAATTTGATTACAACAATAGGCCTCAGGCTGTCCTTTGCTGACCCTGCTTTAAGTCAACAGTTACCACCTCAAGATCAAGGCATGCATGCCTCAGTCAATGTGTTAGAAGTAATTTATTACCTATAATAATTAAGTTACAAACTTTAGAATCTTTATAAGAAAACTATATGAGAGAGAATTAGAGGTGAGCCTAGAACCACCTCATACAGTTATTTTGATGAATTTTCTTGAGTAGGAGAGCAAGGTGCAGAAAAGTAGCATAGGATAGTGGTTAAGACCACAAACTCAGGACTAAGGTCCCTGAGTTTGAATTTCAGCCATGCCACTTTTAATATGTTTCCTTGGACAAGTTACTTCACTGCCCTGTGCTTTGATTTCTTCATCTATAAAATGGGCATATTAATAAACTTCACATTTTCAGATTGTTTAATGATTAAAACCATGAGTACACAATAAGGGACTGGAATAATAATGGGTACACATTATATGCACAAGAGATGTTAGTCATTCCCCACATATCTAAATCTTTTGGATTTAGATCCAGGACATAGCTCTCAGCTTATTTTATCTGTGCTGTGAGTCACTGATGAATAATCCTTACTGTGCACCACTAATTAATAGTTGTGGTGACTACAAATTTTTATGTTGCTAATGGGTTGTAATTTTGTAGTTTCTTACATTAAAAAAAAATCTACCCATAAATGGATACTTAACAAGAAAGAAGCAGCAAAACTCAGTGTAGAAAATGTGAACATGCACGAACCAGTAATGCCCATGAGTGAAAATGACATGGGAGCATGTTGTTAGGGTACAACAGTTAAAATTACCAAAAGGTCAACAAAGCGATTATGTACTTGAACATTGGACATCATGTTCTTTATGTTCATATCACTGAATTCTGGAATTCTGAGCCTGCCTTTTTTTTTTTAACAAATGAAATAAAATGTAGCTATGTTTATAGCATGCCTTTTCTTGTCCATCCTATTAATATTAACTGGTGGCATGGAAGTAAAGAAAAATGAAGACTCACTAAAATAAAAATGTTCAATATTTTTTAAAAATCAGATTACCATGTAATTGATTTTTTGGTAACTGTTTTCAAAATGGTCTTTATATTGCTATATTAATTTATCAAATACTTGGAATGTGATTTTAGGGATTTCATGACTTTCTCCTTCAAAAGTTGGCCCTGCTATTTGCTTTATTTACCAAAAACATGGTGAGGTGTGGGGAGGGGTGTAGGGGGAAAGCAGTCAAAACCTGGGTCTAGGAGTGCATGTGACACGTTCATTTATCTTAAGTGTTAGATGCATAGCTGTCTCCTCCCTACAGGACTATTTTATCTCACTTTACAGAGCAGGTAATTGAGGCTTGAAAGGGTTGGATACTCACATGGCTAGTTATATGCTGAACTTGAATTCAAACACAGGCAGCCTGAAGGAGAGTCCTCCCTGTAACCACTGTGCTATAACACTGCATCCCATTTGAACAAAACAGTGGCAAAATGAACAGCTAAGATGAAAGCTGCTTAACTGTGCTACTGTTTAAAATATTCCCCATCACATCTATGGCAGAGCTTGTGGAAAGTGACATCTGAATCAAGCTTGTGCACGTGAAAAACAATTTTAAATTATGGATGTATGTGCTTGGAGACTTAATTTCTTAATTGGTAGCATTGTTAAGTTTTCTTTCCACTGCTAGTGGAAGAGAAAGGAAAAAAGAGAATCTGAGCTTTGAGATGAGGGCACATTATGCTCTTGGTGTGGGAGAAATCTGGCAAAATCAGTCAATGAAGGAACATATGGAGAGTTCAGTCATCACATGAGTATGTGGAAGGGTACAAGAAGTGAGGAGTGGAGGCAGGAGGGAGGGAAGCAAAGGTACATGACAAATTCTTAGTGGAATTTGTAGAAAAGTTATGGATCCTAGAAAAAGTTCAAGGAATTTGTCTTCCCTGATAGTTTCATTAAGCCCTGGTCATTGCAATGGTTCTCAACCTGGACTGCACCTTAGAATTTTGGGGAAAGCTTTATAAATATATCATTGCCTGAGCCCCAACCCCAGACAGTCTAATTAACTTGATCTATACCTGTGCTGTCCAATACAGTAGCCACTATCCACCTGTGGTAATTTAAATTTGAATCAATTAACATTAAATACAATCACCAATTCAATATTCAGTTTCTCTGGCCGTATCTCTAGTGCTCATTAGCCACGGGTGGCTAGTGGCCACCTTAGCAGTTAGTACTGTTAACAAAAATGTCCATTATTATAGAAAATGCTGTTGGACTGTGCTGTTCTTGGGGAGAGGGACATGGTCATACAAATTTTTGAAAACTACAGCAAGTAATTCTAACGTGCAATGAGCTTAGAGAACTGTTGATCCTTAGAGAATACATTTATTCTAAAATGTACCACCACTTATGTCTGAGGTAATTTTGCTTTGGAAGATGATTCTGAAAATATCATTAATGCTAGACTTTTTCTGCAGCCTAGAAATGTAGCTGCATGTATTTTTATTTAAAGCAGCTTGCTTGCTCATTTACTCTACAAGGTTTAGATGAGTTAACTACCAGACTGCAACTAAAAATGCATAACTTGCTTTGCCCCACTTAGAATGAAGTGGTACAACAGTTCGTGCTGATTTTGAATTACTTATTAAAAGAGTTTAATAAGATAAATTATCTTATAGGAAAACTGAGAGGCTCATTGTCCGCAGCTCACATTTTAGGCAACAGATTAGGAGCAACTGATTCTATATATTTGATGATATCCAAAATTAATTTATTAACTTAATATGTTTATGAAGTCTCATGCAATTTTGAGGAAATTATTTTCCTTTCTCATTAGAGAAGAACCCCACTGAGAAGAGACTTTTGCAAAGTGCCAAAGTGCAATTGATGAAACACAATGTCACCAAATATAGCATTGAAATGAGAAAGTGGAAAGGAATTCACTTTGGCATTTTTTATTTTGCCTAGCTTGTTTGACCTAAGAGTTTTCAAACTCCTAATATGATATTCATCTATCCTTAAGGCTTGTTTTATATCCTGCTGATTTGTAAATATCTGACTTGGGATTGGGTTCTTCAGTTTGAGGTGACAGTACTTCAGCATCCCTGTATCTTTTAGGTAATCTTGCTCTGAAATCCATTCCATGTTTAATGAGCAGTGAATATACCCATAACAGAATAAATAACCTGCCCTACAAAGAGTTCACATGACATCTCATCTATAATGAGTGCCCTCTTATCTGAGTTTCCTTCTTATTGCAAGAAATCTGAAGCATCCAACCTTGTAACTCAGTGTTCCTCACTACATGAGTAGAAAGAGCAGCTACAAAATACGTACCATTCTCTGCAGTGTGCTAGAACAAGCGATATCCAGATTTCTCCATGAGAATCAAGATAAAATGCTTTTCTCTAGGTCAACCCTCCTGGGCACCTAAAATGAGATGCAAATTTCACACTCTGTACTCAAAGGTATTTCTCCAGCTATAATCTTGGGCTTAATTTTCTGGGGATTCATATTTATTGGAAAAAGAGAGGAAATCTGATAAAGAAAGAATTCCTAGCGTCATCTTGTTTTATTGCTGCCTAGACTCACTTCTTACCAGTTCATTCCACACGTGGGGCCTCCCTTTACCAGTTACATTGTAGACTCAATGTTTGCTTCCTCTCTTTATCCCCTTCCTATCAGTTCTGCACCATTCGGCCTCATTCATCTTTCCTAAAACACCTCTTTCATGGTGTTACACCCCTACCCAAAACTGAGAGTGGCTAGTTCTACTTGTAAAGGATTTGGCATCCAGGAGGTTTTCTAACATGGCTGTTCCTTTTTCTTTAAATGAAATACCTGTCCCTCTCCTTACTCCTGGAGGTCATTGCCCCATCTGTTGGCTTTCTTTTCTCTGTTTCATCCTGGTGCCCTGTGTCTATTTCTGCATATTTCTGTGTCTCAATTCCACAGGGCTTTGAGCCCTGAGCTGTCCTCCATGTTTTTACCAGAATTCTCCCAGTTGCAGAGAGGCCTTCCAGTCTCTGTTGGATGCTCTGTGTCATACTTACTTTGTATGTAGGTCTTCCAAGGGAGTGAATAAAGAAAACGTTGCTGGCATGCTGTGATATTGCCTACAAGTTAAAATTATTGCATTTGAAAACAGACTGCCTGGGTTTGAGTGCCAACTCCTTACTTCCCAGTTGTGTGACTTCTAGCAAGCTCTTTACGCTCCCTTTGTTTCAATTTTCTTGTCTGCAAAATGGGGATAATTCTAGTACCTGCTTCCTAGAGGATAGCGAGTATTCATGGAGACAATAAGCACTCAGTAAATTTTAGTTATTCTTTATTGTGGTTTTGACTGTTTCAGATTCATGGTCTTAAATAGCTTACCAGTTGCTAGATTTGCTTTGATGGTAGAGTTTAGATCTGAAGGATCCAAAACATTCTCTCCATGCAAATAGGTCACAGTAGCATCAGAAGGACGCTAGCAATTAGATGAAGGTCAGGGTGCTAGGAATGGGAAAAGGATGGACAGCCACAGTTAAGGAAGTGCAAATGGCAGCAATGAGAGAATATACTTTGGCTTATCACCTAGCCCCTGGAAGTTCTGAGCAATACAAGTATAGAGTCTGATGGTTAAACTGATGGCACCACATTTTTCACTGAGCACTGTAAGGCAGCAGATGAACTAAAATGTCCCTCACAATTTGCATTTTTATATACAGTCTTAAGAAAATATTAAGACCTTACATGTGAACTCTATGCTACACACTCAAAAAAGGTTACCAGGACCAATGGAAGGTTTATCAGTAATGAATGTAATCTAAATGAAATTTCACTGTGCCATTAGATTCAGTCATGATTCTGACAGATAAATGATTATTTCTAACCATTGGCTATATATTATTGAAAATCTGAAGGATGTCATTAGAAATATATTTGTCTTACATTAAAGACTTTCTACATGCTCAGCAAAACAATGTATAAAGAGCAATTTTTACTTTACCATCCAGTTGATCAACTACTCTCTTTCCAAGTGAGAATGTAGGAAGGGAAGAAATGAGTCGTGATGTCATTCAGTGGGAAGTATAGGAGGAGTTTCAAGCGCAAGGGCTCCAGATCAGGCTGCTTAGATTTATTATCTGTATTCATATGGGAAATTCAGGAAAGTGAGGTCAGCTGCTACATCAGATACATCCCCAAATCTCACAACATAAGTCTATTTGTCATTCATACTGTTAGATTGGCCACAATTGGTGGGACAGCTGTGCTCCAAGCAATGATTCTGAACCTAGGCTGCTGCTTCCTTTCATTCAGCTGGAGGTAGGGTAGGCTGGATTTAGGTTGAGACATTGGGGCAACTAAACCTTTCACACTAGCTATGTCACCTCTCCACATGGTCTTTTCAACATAGTGGCTACACCTATGACGTGGGGGCTCAAGGGTCCTATGAATGCAAAAACAGAAGTTTCCATGCCTTCTTATGTCTCAGGCCCAGAATGGGCTTGGCATCCCCTTCTGCCACATCCAGTTGGTTAAAGTAAATCATAGAGCCAGGCAGGCTTGAAGGGCAGGGGACTACACTAGGCAAAGAACACTGAAAAATGTGATCCACTCCTGGGACTGCCACACATGGCTATGCAGGTTGCCTGGATGCTGTCTCCAGGTTTGTATGGACTGGGGCTAGAAATGAAGCTTGTCACTTCCTCTGACATTCCATTAGCTAGACTCCAGTCATATGACCACTATTAACTGCAAGAGAGGCTGGGAAATGTACACTAGCTGAATGTCCATGAAAAGGGGGCTATGGCCTTCATGAACAGTCAGTGTTTTCCTCTCTGTGTGCCATCCATTTCTGTGCCTCCATCACTTCCTCTATAAAATGAAATTGTTAGAGGCAGTGAATGCATGGCACACATAAAGTGCTTAGCACCTAATACATGCTCGGTAAACTTCTACTGTTATTATTCACTATTATGTAGTGGCTATTTGATTTTATTCCATCTAAGTAAATGCACACGGCAATGAATACCAGGCTAAGGAATTTGGACTTTGTCCTGGAGCTAATGAGGATACATCAAAGGGTTTTAGGCAAAAGAGTGCTATAATCAGAAATGTGTTCACTCAAAAAGTTTGACAGTGATTCTATGATATTTTTGCCTTAAATGTGCAAAATATCACCAGTGATATAAACAGAAATAATCCAGAATAAGAGCCAAGAAGAAGGTAGAATTAATGCTTAATGGCATAGATTCTGAGGCTGTAAATTGTTTCTTGGTATGCTTAGCTATGGAGGGTTAAATGGGAAAAAATGACTATTGTGCTCTCAGCTATTTTTGTGATTAGCAAAACTCTTCCACAGCTTGAACCTTTTAATTGCTTCCTGATATTTATTTCCAAGGCTCTTTCGGTGGCTATTTGGTCTCTTACTGGTTTTACTTAAAAAGTTTTTATTTAAATCTTAAAAAGGATTCCTTATCTTTATGTTTTGTTTTCCTGATTTGAATGCATTTTCCAAAGAATAACAAATATACACACCTTCTCCATTATTTCTGCATTTCCTCTCAAGGCCTACCTTGCTTCCACTCTTAAAACAGACTAGGAATTTCACAAGATGTTGTCTCTCGAGATTATTTGAGATTATTCACTTAAATAGTCACCTTCTTATGAAACATTTATTGACCTGACAGTGTATGTCTCCATCAAATAATTGATTTAACAGACCACTCTAGTCTTAGATAATTATTCTTATTTCATCACTGTCCCTTCCTTATTAGATACTTATAACATGGCTCCTATTAGTACTGACTCTGAACTGTGGCTTTGTCTTCCAGTTAATTTGTAAGCTCATAGTGGTTGGGATGACAACCGCATTACTTATGAGCTGTGAATCTTTGGGCAAGTTACTTAACTCCTCTGAGCTTCTGTTTCCTCATCTGTAATATGAGCATAATAATGTAGCCTACTGCTAAGAATTATTTTGAGGGTTAGATAAGTCAGTACCCATAAAATGCCTAAAACAATGCCTGACACTTAGTAAGTGCTCAGTCAGAACTACATGTTGCTGTCATCTATTCATAAACTAAAGGCTCATTTGCCTAATAATAAAAAATGAATTATATATTAATTTCATGTGAAATAATATATTAAGATGTTAGATATCTTTAAATGAGGATGTAACTTCCATTGATGAGTATCCAGTATGAGCCATATTGACTGTCTACTGGAATAATGTGTATTTTCAACCTCAGAGTTTTTGGGGTAGTGGTGGTGGAGGTATGTGCAGTAACAGGTAGATTTTACTCTGAATCTCTGTTTAAGTTTAATCATTCTAGTAAATAAAACCACCTGGAATATTTTACTGCTTTAAAATTCCTTCCGCAGCAGCAGCAGCAGCAGAGGCTATGTTGCCAACATGTGGCTTACATGATTAGCTTCACAGAATCCTGGTAAAAGCATACCAAGTCCTTAATTTTGAATCAGTAAGATCTTCCATGAAATCATTTCCTGGTTTGTCAATTATAATCACAATGATTCTTTTGTTGGAATTCACTTGAGACCCATGAGAGAACTATAACTTCCTATTGACTGGGAAACAAATATGTCTTTTCGAGTTGTATTTGGTTCAGTGCCATGTGGAATACATGGAGATCAAGGTAATTCACGATTGGAATTAATCTTCCCTTTTCCCTGTGCTCTTCATGGATGCCACCCCCAACCCCCACCCTAAGCTGAACCCTCTTAGATATGGCCATGTGGGCATATTCACTCTGACCTCCACACCCTCGGTTCAGGAAATGAATAACTTCTCAAGGACTGCTGTCCCACAAAGAGGATAAAATACAGAGCATGTGTTATGCTTCGGTGTAAAAGAGAATGAAAACTTTTTCTTTTTAATGTGTGTGGCTAGTGTTAGAAAAATGGAGTCAGTAGTTTTAAAACATAATTTAAGAACTGAGAATTTGTCCTAAACAAAGAATGCATCCTATGTGCTTTATCTTGCTCTCAGGGGTTTCACTAGTGGCTTCCAACATTCTTTGGTTGATTCCTAATAAGGACAGTTTGCACAGTTACAATTCAATTACCATTTGTAGATGCCTGTGGAAAAGAGGATTTTTTTAGAGCAATCCTTTTCTAACTCGAGTATATTTCTTCAAAATGGTCTTATTAAAATAAGAAACAGGAAATCCAGTTTCAATTTCTCATTCTTTTTGTCCCTTCCCTCCCCTCTTTCCTCCTCCCCAACTCTCTCTCTCTCTCTCTCTCTCTCTCTCTCTCTCTCTCTCTCACACACACACACACACACACACACACACACAAACGCACTCACTCATTTGTGCACTTACTCAGGGACACAGCCTGTCTTCGTTCTGAAAGGACAGGAACTTCTCAATGATCCGATGAAAAGACTGCATATTTTTGGTCCCAAGATTCACAGTAGCGGAGGTCTTTGGCAACAAAAGGTATCGTGGGAGTCACAGCTATGCCAGCTAGGCCATTTCTCAGACATTCGATATGATCTGCCATTTCAGGATGCATTTTTTACCAAAAAAATAATTTTTTAAAAACAGACTCAACTTCCTACTCCAAGCTTAGTTCAGTTAGATTAGGGAGGACAGCAAAGACGTAGCTGATTATAATTTATGGGTAAGCAATATAAATATCTACATTTACACTTCTTTTTCAGAAAACAATTGTAATAAAATTTTGTGATTCTTTCACATCCATCTTGTGATTTAGGAAGAAAACTGGATTGATCAGTGTCTGAGATGTGTGACAGCTAAAAACTGTCTGTGTCGATATGGATTTATGAGAACCTTATTTTTAGATTAATGATGTTGTGGCAGCTTGAAATGAGCAAACTCAAGCAGAAAGGATTGTGTTGTGATTAACAGAACAGCATAATTGGGCTGATTTCTGTAAAAGATTCTGGCACAGGCTATTTTGAAGTCTGAAAGGGTGGTTTTCTTTCCCTCTTAGCTTCTTGAATATGGGTGCAACATTTTAGTTGCTGTGGCTGTGATAAATATGGGTTTGGGGGAACAGTTTGGATATTATATAAGGCTAATAATAAATCTGATGTGCTTGTACTGTCTTTTACAAAAGAGGAAACTTTAAGCCTCTGAATTTTTAAACACTGTCTGGCTTTCATTATTATAAGGGTATGTCTCATAATGAAAGGGCTTGGTGGTGGAAAGAGGGGAACATGACCCTGATGTCCCAGATCCCATTATGCCACTGCAGCTGCTTTGCTCATTTGTAAAGTTAGAGGTTTGAATTGATTTATCATGAAATGTTATGAAATACATATAGTGGTTATGAGTCTAAATTCCAGAACCTAAAGCCTGGCTTCAAATCCTAACTCTGCCACTTAATTGGTGTGTGCTCTTGGCAAGTTGCTTAAGTTCTGTGCCTCAGTTTCTTCATCTGAAATATGGGAATAATTATGGTAACATAGTCCTTAGGTTGTTGTAAGAATTAAATGAGATAATATAAATAAAAGGCCTAGAACAGTAACTAGCAGAGAGTGGACCATCTATAAATGTGAGCAGCATCTTCAAGGTCTAAGCTATCTCTGGAGGTCGTTCTAATTTCAGTGAACTAAATTTAATTAGAGAAAGACAAGTAGAACCATTAGCTGCTGGCCCTGTCATTGAGAAGTTTCAAATTCATGCCAGTGTTTCCACTTTCTGCAACCCTGAGATTTGTGCAGGCTGTCTTACCTTCCTCCCATCCAAGACTCAAGAGAGCTTAGAACTAAGAATTAAATTGATGGCCAATTAGAAAAGTCCACAATTCAACTGGGACTACACAGAAATGAAATTGACCTTTTGCTCTGACGTTTTTGCCCTTGAGGATTTCCAGTATGTCCCCTCTATGCTAACCATTGGAAAGGTTCTTTCCACTGGAAACAAGATGTAAGTGACATTTGTTTTTTTAGATGGTGTTAGCCCAGCCCTGGGTTTGACAATGTTCATTTCTACTTCTTTAGTTTATCAGTAACCCAGGTGAACAGGTCATTTGCAGATAACCACTTCTATTTCATGCTAGCATTTGCATATTTTAAAATATGCTAAATCATTGTTATGTTGTGTGATTTTTTTTTTTTTTTTTACAGGCTCTCTGGGATGTTTCTCAGAGACAAAATCTTAGGAGAGGAGGAAAATGGTGATGGCAAAAGGCAGATCCTAATCATAGATGTGCCTTTACTTTTAGTCCAGTCCAGGGGTCAGCAAACTTTTTCCATAAAGGGCCAGATGGTTAATGGCCCTTTGCGGAAGGGCAGCTTCGTGGACTGTGCATTCTCTGTTGCAACAACTCAACTCTGCAATTGTGGCCTGTAGGCTGCCATAGACAATAACAATGAATGAGTGTGGCTGTAGTTTTCATAAATCAATAAAACTTGATTTATGAAAACAATAAGTAGGCAGTCCTTGGCTCCTGGGCTAGTCAGCTTGTATCAGCAAAATCCCTATCATCATCCCCGTTTCATAGATGAGGAAATTGGGGCATGGGGAGTGTAAGTAGCTTGCTAAAAAGCCACATGGCTGGCTAGTAAGTGGTAAAACTGGGACTCAAACTCAGGCAGCCCAGCTTGCCACCCCTTGCTTTTAGCCACCATGCTATGCTATACCTATGTCAACCAGTCTCTGCCTGGGCTACTGGGCTTCCGAAACCCGCCTGGCTCATTCCCTCACCTCCTTAAGGGTTGGTGCAAAAATCATGTTCTCTGTAAGGCTTTCCTGGTAGCTCATGCAGCACTCCTATTCCCCTCACCCTGCGCTACCTCCTTCTCTACCTCTTATCACCTTGTAAAACTTGCTGTGTAATTCAGCACACATTTCTTAAGAGTTTTTGGTGTCTCTAAAACTTCCAAGTTAAGATGCTGTGCTAGGTCCTTCTTGTATCACCATAAAAATACCTGAGACTGGGTAATTTATAAAGAAAGGAAAAGAGGTTTAATTGGTTCACAGTTCTGCAGGCTGTACAGGAAGCATGGTGGTGTCATCTGCTCAGCTTCTAATAATGGCCTCAGGTAACTTTTACTCAGGATGGAAGGCAACAGGGAGGCAGCCTGTCACATGGTAAGAGCAGAAGCAAGAGAGAGAGGGAAGAAGTGCCATGCTCTTTTAAACAACCATATCTCACATGAACTCGGAGCAAGAATTCACTATTGCAAGGACAGCACCAAGACATTCATGAGGGATCCACCCTCATGACCCAAACACCTCCCACCAGGCCCCACCTCCAACATTAGTGATTATATTTCAACATGAGATTTGGAGGGGACAAACATCCTAACCACATCAGATGGGGATGCAAATTTAGAGTGGTGATGATTAATATTAATTATAACTTAAATTTCCATTTATTCAGGTCTTGTGGGAGATTATAAGCCTTCCACAAGAAATTCATTTGTATTGTCTGATATTATCCCTACAAACTGAATGTTAAGTCTTGTTTTTTCTCCATCTTATTAATGAGAAAACCGATGATCAGAGATTTTCTGAATCTTACCAAAGAGCTGCCTTCTATTTGAATCCAAGTCTTCACCACCATACCAGTGAGACTCAACCTTTATTATGCAAAAAGTAAGACTCATCTGGGGATGCTGCTTTATAATGGAGGTGCTTGGGACCTATTCCTTGTGACTCTAATTCTCTAAATCTACCTTACAGCCCAAGGAGCCTACATGTTTAACAATGATCATCTGCCCAGGTGTTTCTGATGCCTTGGGTCCACAAACGACATTTTGAACAGCCCTGCCTCACCCCTTGTTTGGCCTTGGGGAGTTTACAGTTGGATGAGATTAAAGAGATGCTGCAATTAGAGACTAGCCCCAAGGATGTAAGAAAACAATGTGGTGTAGAACAAAACCAAAATTATTTCAATTTTATTTCATGGGAAAATCAAGTCTGTTTGTAAAAATGCAACTTAGCTCAAAAGAATGACTTTCTGAATAAAGCATAGATATTGTATTGCTTGGGTTTTAGTTTGTCTTTTGCTTCTTTTTTTCTAAACATAGAGACATATACTTCTGGTGGGAAGGAAATCTCTTTAGTTAACACTTTTGGTGGGTTGTTCTCCAGTTAATCAAGACTCTATTGTTTTCAAACTTTTTTTGGTTTGCTTCTTTTAATTAGATTTGTAGCATTTGTGCCTCTTAAAACTAGCTTAAAATAAGCCCTATGATTTTGTTTATGTGTACAATATGTAGAAAAATACATATAAAATACACATAGTAATGCATGATATATATATGAATATATAGTGCATATTTTTATGATAAAATATATAAATAATTGTTAATATTTCCCAGCACCATCATTTTATGGAGATGCTATGTAATTTGGGCTTAACAGCAGACTTATTTATGCTAAACCAAGGTTTCTCAACCTCTGCACTATAGACATTTTGATCCAGATAGTTTTTGATTTTGGGCAGTAGTCCTGTGCATTACAAGGTGCTTAGCAGCATCCCTAGCCTCTGTCTTCTAGCTGCCACTATCAAACGCTGCCCCAGTTATAACAACCAAAAATGTCTCCAGACATTGCTAAATGCTCACTGGGGGCAACATTACCCCACCAAGGACCATTATCCTATATCGTTTTGTCATATTGCTGCCCTTTATTAATGCTGTCACATAGTACACTAGAATAGAAAGATATTTTTACAACTGCCAAGGTCTTTAGTCTATCCAGAGACATTGGGTGAATTTCAATTTCATCTACATTTATAAAATCTAAACAAATTTGAAATCATGTACCCCATAAATATATAAACCTACTATGAACCACAGAAATTTAAAAAGTAAAAATAAGGAAACAAAAAATACGGAGATTGTCTTGGTCAACTGGGTCTGCCATAATAAAATAACCTCAGATCTCTCTTTTGGTTAACAATTCCAAATATACCAAAGAAGTTTAAAAATCCAAGAAGTTAAGAACCATGGGCTGCAATATATAAGGAACTAAAGTAAACTTGAAGCATCCCACCTCACTTTTTATTATGCTAAGTGTAGTCATTTGTAAACAGTTTGAAAAAAACATATATATATATATATTTTTTTGATTTATTTATTATTATTATACTTTAAGTTGTAGGGTACATGTGCATAACGTGCAGGTTTGTTACATATGTATACTTGTGCCATGTTGGTGTGCTGCACCCATCAACTCGTCATTTACATCAGGTATAACTCCCAATGCAATCCCTCCCCCCTCTCCCCTCCCCATGATAGGCCCCGGTGTGTGATGTTCCCCTTCCTGAGTCCAAGTGATCTCATTGTTCAGTTCCCACCTATGAGTGAGAACATGCGGTGTTTGGTTTTCTGTTCTTGTGATAGTTTGCTAAGAATGATGGTTTCCAGCTGCATCCATGTCCCTACAAAGGACACAAACTCATCCTTTTTGATGGCTGCATAGTATTCCATGGTGTATATGTGCCACATTTTCTTAATCCAATCTGTCACTGATGGACATTTGGGTTGATTCCAAGTCTTTGCTATTGTGAATAGTGCTGCAATAAACATACGTGTGCATGTGTCTTTATAGCAGCATAATTTATAATCCTTTGGGTATATACCCAGTAATGGGATGGCTGGGTCATATGGTACATCAAGTTCTAGATCCTTGAGGAATCGCCATACTGTTTTCCATAATGGTTGAACTAGTTTACAATCCCACCAACAGTGTAAAAGTGTTCCTATTTCTCCACATCCTCTCCAGCACCTGTTGTTTCCTGACTTTTTAATGATCGCCATTCTAACTGCTGTGAGATGGTATCTCATTGTGGTTTTGATTTGCATTTCTCCGATGGCCAGTGATGATGAGCATTTTTTCATGTGTCTGTTGGCTGTATGAATGTCTTCTTTTGAGAAATGTCTGTTCATATCCTTTGCCCACTTTTTGATGGGGTTGTTTGTTTTTTTCTTGTAAATTTGTTTGAGTTCTTTGTAGGTTCTGAATATTAGCCCTTTGTCAGATGAGTAGATTGCAAAAATTTTCTCCCATTCTGTAGGTTGCCTGTTCACTCTGATGGTAGTTTCTTTTGCTGTGCAGAAGCTCTTTAGTTTAATGAGATCCCATTTGTCAATTTTGGCTTTTGCTGCCGTTGCTTTTGGTGTTTTAGACATGAAGTCTTTGCCCATGCCTATGTCCTGAATGGTACTACCTAGGTTTTCCTCTAGGATTTTTATGGTATTAGGTCTAACATTTAAGTCTCTAATCCATCTTGAATTAATTTTCGTATAAGGAGTAAGGAAAGGATCCAGTTTCAGCTTTCTACTTATGGCTAGCCAATTTTCCCAGCACCATTTATTAAATAGGGAATCCTTTCCCCATTTCTTGTTTCTCTCAGGTTTGTCAAAGATCAGATGGCTGTAGATGTGTGGTATTTATTCTGAGGACTCTGTTCTGTTCCATTGGTCTATATCTCTGTTTTGGTACCAGTACCATGCTGTTTTGGTTACTGTAGCCTTGTAGTATAGTTTGAAGTCAGGTAGCGTGATGCCTCCAGCGTTGTTCTTTTGACTTAGGATTGCCTTGGAGATGCGGGCTCTTTTTTGGTTCCATATGAACTTTAAAGCAGTTTTTTTCCAATTCTGTGAAGAAACTCATTGGTAGCTTGATGGGGATGGCATTGAATCTATAAATTACCTTGGGCAGTATGGCCATTTTCACGATATTGATTCTTCCTATCCATGAGCATGGTATGTTCTTCCATTTGTTTGTGTCCTCTTTTATTTCACTGAGCAGTGGTTTGTAGTTCTCCTTGAAGAGGTCCTTTACATCCCTTGTAAGTTGGATTCCTAGGTATTTTATTCTCTTTGAAGCAATTGTGAATGGAAGTTCATTCCTGATTTGGCTCTCTGTTTGTCTGTTACTGGTGTATAAGAATGCTTGTGATTTTTGCACATTAATTTTGTATCCTGACACTTTGCTGAAGTTGCTTATCAGCTTAAGGAGATTTTGGGCTGAGACAATGGGGTTTTCTAAATATACAATCATGTCATCTGCAAACAGGGACAATTTGACTTCTTCTTTTCCTAACTGAATACCCTTGATTTCTTTCTCTTGCCTGATTGCCCTAGCCAGAACCTCCAACACTATGTTGAATAGGAGTGGTGAGAGAGGGCATCCCTGTCTTGTGCCAGTTTTCAAAGGGAATTTTTCCAGTTTTTGCCCATTCAGTATGATATTGGCTGTGGGTTTGTCATAAATAGCTCTTATTATTTTGAGGTACGTTCCATCAATGCCGAATTTATTGAGCGTTTTTAGCATGAAGGGCTGTTGAATTTTGTCAAAAGCCTTTTCTGCATCTATTGAGATAATCATGTGGTTCTTGTCTTTGGTTCTGTTTATATGCTGGATTATGTTTATTGATTTGCGAATGTTGAACCAGCCTTGCATCCCAGGGATGAAGCCCACTTGATCATGGTGGATAAGCTTTTTGATGTGTTGCTGAATCCGGTTTGCCAGTATTTTATTGAGGATTTTTGCATCAATGTTCATCAGAGATATTGGTCTAAAATTCTCTTTTTTTGTTGTGTCTCTGCCAGGCTTTGGTATCAGGATGATGTTGGCCTCATAAAATGAGTTAGGGAGGATTCCCTCTTTTTCTATTGATTGGAATAGTTTCAGAAGGAATGGTACCAGCTCCTCCTTGTACCTCTGGTAGAATTCAGCTGTGAATCCATCTGGTCCTGGACTTTTTTTGGTTGGTAGGCTCTTAATTATTGCCTCAATTTCAGAGCCTGCTATTGGTCTATTCAGGGATTCAACTTCTTCCTGGTTTAGTCTTGGAAGAGTGTAAGTGTCCAGAAAATTATCCATTTCTTCTAGATTTTCTAGTTTATTTGCGTAGAGGTGTTTATAGTATTCTCTGATGGTAGTTTGTATTTCTGTGGGGTCGGTGGTGATATCCCCTTTATCATTTTTAATTGCGTCTATTTGATTCTTCTCTCTTTTCTTCTTTATTAGTCTTGCTAGTGGTCTGTCAATTTTGTTGATCTTTTCAAAAAACCAACTCCTGGATTCATTGATTTTTTGGAGGGTTTTTTGTGTCTCTATCTCCTTCAGTTCTGCTCTGATCTTAGTTATTTGTTGCCTTCTGCTAGCTTTCGAATGTGTTTGCTCTTGCTTCTCTAGTTCTTTTAATTGCGATGTTAGAGTGTCAATTTTAGATCTTTCCTGCTTTCTCTTGTGGGCATTTAGTGCTATAAATTTCCCTCTACACACTGCTTTAAATGTGTCCCAGAGATTCTGGTATGTTGTATCTTTGTTCTCATTGGTTTCAAAGAACATCTTTATTTCTGCCTTCATTTCGTTATGTACCCAGTAGTCATTCAGGAGCAGGTTGTTCAGTTTCCATGTAGTTGAGCGGTTTTGATTGAGTTTCTGAGACCTGAGTTCTAGTTTGATTGCACTGTGGTCTGAGAGACAGTTTGTTATAATTTCTGTTCTTGTACATTTGCTGAGGAGTGCTTTACTTCCAATTACGTGGTTGATTTTGGAGTAAGTACGATGTGGTGCTGAGAAGAATGTATATTCTGTTGATTTGGGGTGGAGAGTTCTATAGATGTCTATTAGGTCTGCTTGCTGCAGAGATGAGTTCAATTCCTGGATATCCTTGTTAACTTTCTGTCTCGTTGATCTGTCTAATGTTGGCAGTGGAGTGTTGAATCTCCCATTATTATTGTATGGGAGTCTAAGTCTCTTTGTAAGTCTCTAAGGACTTGCTTTATGAATCTGGGTGCTCCTGTATTGGGTGCATATATATTTAGGATAGTTAGCTCTTCCTGTTGAATTGATCCCTTTACCATTATGTAATGGCCTTCTTTGTCTCTTTTGATCTTTGATGGTTTAAAGTCTGTTTTATCAGAGACTAGTATTGCAACCCCCGCTTTTTTTTGTTCTCCATTTGCTTGGTAAATCTTCCTCCATCCCTTTATTTTGAGCCTATGTATGTCTCTGCGTGTGAGATGGGTCTCCTGAATACAGCAGACTGATGGGTCTTGACTCTTTATCCAGTTTGCTAGTCTGTGTCTTTTAATTGGAGCATTTAGTCCATTTACATTTAAGGTTAAGATTGTTATGTGTGAACTTGATCCTGCCATTATGATATTAACTGGTTATTTTGCTCGTTAGTTGATGCAGTTTCTTCCTAGCCTCGATGGTCTTTACATTTTGGCATGTTTTTTCAATGCCTGGTACCGGTTGTTCCTTTCCATGTTTAGTGCTTCCTTCAGGGTCTCTTGTAAGGCAGGCCTGGTGGTGACAAAATCTCTAAGCATTTGCTTATCTGTAAAGGATTTTATTTCTCCTTCACTTATGAAACTTAGTTTGGCTGGATATGAAATTCTGGGTTGAAAATTCTTTTCTTTAAGAATGTTGAATATTGGCCCCCACTCTCTTCTGGCTTGGAGAGTTTCTGCCGAGAGATCTGCTGTTAGTCTGATGGGCTTCCCTTTGTGGGTAACCCGACCTTTCTCTCTGGCTGCCCTTAACATTTTTTCCTTCATTTCAACTTTGGTGAATCTGGCAATTATGTGTCTTGGAGTTGCTCTTCTCGAGGAGTATCTTTGTGGCGTTCTCTGTATTTCCTGGATTTGAATGTTGGCCTGCCCTACTAGGTTGAGGAAGTTCTCCTGGATGATATCCTGAAGAGTGTTTTCCAACTTGGTTCCATTTTCCCCCTCACTTTCAGGCACCCCAATCAGACGTAGATTTGGTCTTTTTACATAATCCCATACTTCTTGCAGGCTTTGTTCATTTCTTTTTCTTCTTTTTTCTTTTGGTTTCTCTTCTCGCTTCATTTCATTCATTTGATCCTCAATCGCAGATACTCTTTCTTCCAGTTGATCGAGTCGGTTACTGAAGCTTGTGCATTTGTCACGTATTTCTCGTGTCATGGTTTTCATCTCTTTCATTTCGTTTATGACCTTCTCTGCATTAATTACTCTAGCCATCAATTCTTCCACTTTTTTTTCAAGATTTTTAGTTTCTTTGCGCTGGGTACGTAATTCCTCCTTTAGCTCTGAGAAATTTGATGGACTGAAGCCTTCTTCTCTCATCTCGTCAAAGTCATTCTCCGTCCAGCTTTGATCCGTTGCTGGTGATGAGCTGCGCTCCTTTGCCGGGGGAGATGCGCTCTTATTTTTTGAATTTCCAGCTTTTCTGCCCTGCTTTTTCCCCATCTTTGTGGTTTTATCTGCCTCTGGTCTTTGATGATGGTGATGTACTGATGGGGTTTTGGTGTAGGTGTCCTTCCTGTTTGATAGTTTTCCTTCTAAGAGTCAGGACCCTCAGCTGTAGGTCTGTTGGAGATTGCTTGAGGTCCACTCCAGACCCTGTTTGCCTGGGTATCAGCAGCAGAGGCTGCAGAAGATAGAATATTTCTGAACAGCGAGTGTCCCTGTCTGATTCTTGCTTTGGAAGCTTCCTCTCAGGGGTGTACTCCACCCTGTGAGGTGTGGGGTGTCAGACTGCCCCTAGTGGGGGATGTCTCCCAGTTAGGCTACTCAGGGGTCAGGGACCCACTTGAGCAGGGAGTCTGTCCCTTCTCAGATCTCAACCTCCGTGTTGGGAGATCCACTGCTCTCTTCAAAGCTGTCAGACAGAGTCGTTTGCGTCTGCAGAGGTTTGGGCTGCATTTGTTATTGCCCTGTCCCCAGAGGTGGAGTCTACAGAGACAGGCAGGTTTCCTTGAGCTGCTGTGAGCTCCACCCAGTTCGAGCTTCCCAGCAGCTTTGTTTACCTACTTAAGCCTCAGCAATGGCGGGCGCCCCTCCCCCAGCCTCGCTGCTGCCTTGCCGGTAGATCACAGACTGCTGTGCTAGCAATGAGGGAGGCTCCGTGGGTGTGGGACCCTCCCGGCCAGGTGTGGGATATGATCTCCTGGTGTGCCTGTTTGCTTAAAGCGCAGTATTGGGGTGGGAGTTACCCGATTTTCCAGGTGTTGTGTGTCTCAGTTCCCCTGGCTAGGAAAAGGGATTCCCTTCCCCCTTGCGCTTCCCAGGTGAGGCAATGCCTCGCCCTGCTTCAGCTCTCGCTGGTCGGGCTGCAGCAGCTGACCAGCACCGATTGTCCGGCACTCCCCAGTGAGATGAACCCAGTACCTCAGTTGAAAATGCAGAAATCACCGGTCTTCTGTGTCGCTCGCGCTGGGAGTTGGAGACTGGAGCTGTTCCTATTCGGCCATCTTGCTCCGCCCTCGAAAAAAACATATATTATTTGATTGTGTTGGAACCGTTTTAATTGAGAGAAGAAAATCAAGGCTCAAGAAAAATATAAATTGGCCAGGTTCTGTTTTGCCAGACTTAGTAATGTTTTAATTCTATTTTTTCAAAAGAAAATACCATTTTCACCATGTCCAAAACTAGGTGATCTTCCTTCTCCCCCTGCAAACCTAATTCCCTCTGCCATTCCCCATCTTGGTGATTAGTGTTACTATCTGCCCAGTTGCTGAAACTAGAAACTCAAGAGTCATGCTAGATTACTCCTTCTCTTCCCCTCACTGCATCCAGTTTATTCTCCAGCATCTATGTGGTTCTAAGTGTCTCCCATGTCTGTTCAAATTGGAATCAGCATCCTACTTAGCACAGAGTCTTTTCTCATCCCCACATCTTTGACTTGCTCTCCCCTTTAATTCCTTAGGAAACTTGTTTCCAGTCATCTTCCCTATAATTCAAATCTTCTCATGTTCCTCTCTAGCTCAAAGTTCCTGAATGACTAGCCATCACCTATGGAGGAAAATCTAATCTAGTTTGCATTGCCAACAGAGACAGCCCTACAGAATCTGGCCCTGACTTCTGCTTGGCTTCACCTCTTGCCATTTTCCTCCTTCCGGCCTTGTAATTCCCTGAACAAGCCTGTTTTCTCAAACTCATTTGCCTTGGCTCCTGCTGCTAAAGTTGTATTGCTACTGGGCGCATCCTGCTCCCTCTTACTCAACTTTCAAGCCTCCGTTGAAACACTACCTTCTCTATAAAGCTTTCCTTGATCCTCCAGATAGATAACAAAGCCTTCTCTCCTAGGCATTCATTGCATTTAGTACTTATTTCTAGTATCACAATCTCTGTGTTTTATGGATTGCTTGTGTTCTTCCTACCTGAAGGTTAACTCTGAGGACAAGGATTGTGTTGTCATCTTAATAGTCCCAAGCCTACCACAGAGCTTAGCATCTCATCTGTGCTTATTAAATATTGTTTGAATTAATTAACCAGGAGGACTTAGTAAATAAGAACAAAATGTCCCTTCTAGGAATTAGTTGATTTCAGTCATAAGCTATAGTTCACAGGCTGGGAAACTCTAGCCCGCCAGCCAAAACCAGCCTGCTGTTTTTGTAAATAAAGTTTTATTGGAATATGGCCACACTCACTAATTTATCAATTATATGTGGCTGCTTTCATGCCACCAAGCGAGAGTTGAGTAGTTGTAACAGAGATCACATGGCTCACAAAGCCTGATATATTTTCTATGTGATCTTTACAGAAAAAGATTGTCAAACCCCTACTACAGATAATTAAGCCCATTGGAGGTCACATCTTTAAACGCTTTTAAAGAATTGGTATGTAATTCTGCTTTGACACTTCAAATAGCAATCAGCTCCCTTAGGTACCTAAGCTTCGTATCTAAAATTTATAAACTCATCTGGGGACTTTCTATCTGGGAGAAAATAATAATAAAAAAAATTCCCCAATAGTGTTCCTTGTGCTCTAAGCTTAGAGTGTGAGTGAGGGTTACACCCAAGGCCTGAGTCCCCAACCGTAATATCTACATGTCCTATTTATTCTTAGACTGGTTATACCAAAAGAAAAAAAAAGAAAAAAGAAAGAAAAAATTCAAAATACACTAGCCCCAGAAGAATTTTCTTCTGTTCACTGAATGTGACTGCAGCCTCCTCACTTTGACTAGATTTGCTCACTCACTCCTCTCCTCACATGCCCTCCTGCATCACCCTCCCTGAGCTCCTCCTGGGTTCCTGCTAGTCTTCATCATTATCCACTGGATGTAATTCATACATGTCAAGGCAAAGAAACTAAAAGCCATAACTTCTTTTAGCACTTGCTCAAATTTTACCTTCTCAGTGATGTCTTTCCTGACTGCTGTCTCTAAAACTGCAAATTCCTTTCTTTTACTTCCCCTTTGCCTTTTTCTTCTCCCTAACAGTTATCATTATTTAACACACCATTCTTTTTACTTACCCCGTTCATTTGCTGCCCCTACCAGAGTATAATGTACTCATATATTAAATGAATGAATGAAATCCCAGATAAATGGAAAATATCAAGGAATTAACATAGTGCCATTGACTTTTGGAATGAATACACTAGGCAGGAATTTGCTACCAGTGTGAAACAAAGTGCTATGGCACTTTGTTGCTGGGACCAGTCTTTCTGTCTCCCTTCTTTAAGGTGAGTGACTTCTTTTTTTTTTTTTTTTTTTTTTAAGACAGAGTTTTGCTCTTGTTGCCCAGGCTGGAATGCAGTGGTGCAGTCTTGGCTCACTGCAACCTCTGCCTCCCAGGTTGAAGCAATTCTCCTGCCTCGGCCTCCCAAGTAGCTGGGACTACAGGCATGCACCACCATGCCCGGTTAATTTTGTATTTTTAGTAGAGACTGGGTTTTGCCATGTTGGCCAGGCTGGTCTCAAACTCCTGACCTCAAGTGATCCACCCACCTCAGCCTCCCAAAGTGCTGGGATTACAGGCATGAGCCACCGCGCCCAGGCGAGTGACTTCTTTAAGATGGTGAAGTCTTATGGGATTCTGTAAGTGTTCCGTTTATTGCAATGAGTCCCTGCGTGTGCCAGCACCTCTCCTTCCCCAATAGAACTTTTCTTTTCTTGATCATTGAGCAACAGCAGCTGCCTCTTCAAATCTGTTGCAGCATGACTTATATATGAGATTCACAGGAAGTCTTCTTTAGTAAGGAGACACTGGGCTTCAGAGGATTGTAAAGTACTTTTTCTTTGGGCATGACTTTCCCACTGTCTGCACTGAGGGTGGAGCCATTCACCCTCAGTAGGCTGCAAGGGTGTGCATGTGTACACATGAGTACACTTTTAAGATTGTGGGAATCTTTGACTCTTTGATGTGGAGTATTTTAGCATCAAATGTCTCTATAAATACTAAACATCTTCCTATTGATCATATCTCTAAGCTTATTGTGTTCAAAATAACTCATGAGAGTATATAAATAGAACCTCAATGGTTACAATATTAGCATAGAGTTTAAAGCCCTACATTCTTAGCTTGAGTCCTCATTCCAAATCTTGTAAGTTTTATGATTTGGGGAGAATTACTTAACCTCCTCAAGCCTCAGTTTCATCATCTATATTATATTACTATATGTATAGATACTATATGTCACTATACTATTCATGTAATATACCATAAGTATAAACTTTACTATCTATTATATTGTCATATACTAGATTATATTATTAAATTTTATATGAGATAGGTAAAAAAATGTTAACCACTTCATAAGGTTGTTGGAGGGATTAACTAAAAAGCCCTTGACAATAGTTAACAGCAATACATAATCTCAAATAGCTAGAAGGAGGATATTGAATGTTAGCAACCAAAGAAATAATAAATGTTTGAGATTAGTTACTAATTACTAGAAATACATATCTAATAACCATATGTATAGAAATATCACCATGTGCCACATGAATATGTACCATTTTTATTTGCCAATTTTTAAAAATGCCCGTGGTGCAGTCACTGGCACACAGCAGGCTCTCAATACACACTCATCCCCCTATATCTGATGTGCATGATGGCAATTAGCAGCAGCACAGTATTTCACAAAAGTTAAAAGTTCCCGTGTGTTCCCATAAAAAGGAAGAAGTAGGACCCTCACAGTATCTTTCTACATATTTTCCTTAGGCCTATATGCATAATAAGATGAGATCATGTGACCCAGCAGATACTTGAGATTTTGACATTTGCAATTAACTGAGAAAATCCACAGTGAAATAAAAGAGGATTTGACTTTGGGAATTGAGACCCAATTTTGGAACACAAAGGTGGTTTGCTTGACTTTATTACTAAGAGAGGATGAGATTTGTGAGAGGTAGGTGAACTCTGTAACTCTTGATTTTTTTTTTTCTTTGGCCTACAGGGTGATTTCACCTGGAACAGCATGTCAGGCCGCAGTGTACGGCTGAGGTCAGTCCCCATCCAGAGTCTCTCAGAGCTGGAGAGGGCCCGGCTGCAGGAAGTGGCTTTTTATCAGTTGCAACAGGACTGTGACCTGAGCTGCCAGATCACCATTCCCAAAGGTAAGGCCTCGTCTGCCTTTCTGCCAGGGAACACTGCAAGTCAAATATTGGCTCTGCCAAAGCCATGAGCTGTGAACTCTTCTCACACCTAATATTCACACAGGAAGGAAACTAAAGCTTCTTGGTTGTTGGCTGGCATTAGTGTCCATTTGAAGGACATGTTCAAGAGGGACAATTTGCATGTCAGCTAATATGTTTATTTAAAGGGAAGGTCAACTTGGAGCATTACAAAGGAAAGCTGTATGTATATCAACAGTCTATATGGATTCAGAACAACCAATTAAAAATAATTTTCAGAAAGGTCATCTTAAAGGGTCAGAAGAATAGCTGTGAATACCTCAGTCTGGTTTTAAAATAACTCATTTGAAAAGAATGCCATAACACTCGGTTAAACTTGTCATTTGACCCTATGCCAACTTGGAATCAGGGATTTTACCGAAGTTAACTCCTTTTTAGCCAGTTTTTCAGCTGGTGTGTTCTATGTTGCACTGGAGCCAGTGCACACCTGATTGGCTGATGTTTGTTTTTTAAACAGATCCTGATTCCACTAAAGATGAGACACATGTACTTGAATTCCTTGAATCCATAAAACTTTGTCTCTGTATGTTTACTATTGTCTATAAAGGCACTTTTTTTTGGGGGGGGGGATGGAGTCTCACTCTGTTGCCAGGCTGGAGTGTAGTGGCACGACCTCGGCTCACTGCAACCTCCACCTCCTGGGTTCAAGTGATTCTCCTACCTCAGCCTCCCGAGTAGCTGGAATTACAGGGGTGCACACCACCACGCCCAGCTAATTTTTGTATTTTTAGTAGAGATGGGCTTTCACTCATGTTGGCCAGGATAGTCTCAATCCCTTGACCTTGTGATCCACCTGCCTCAGCCTCCCAAAGTGCTGTGTTGGGATTACAGGCATGAGCCACTGCGCCTGGCCTATAAAGGCCCTTTTTAATTTGTATTAGTTTGTAGCAGACAGCTACTTTGAGACAGAATGAAAAACTATGATATTATACACATAGAGTAAATCTGCTATGAAGAACAACATTGGGCAGTGTGCCCGAAACTTAAAGGACAGCAGAAGAGGGATAGGAAGCTTCTAGAAGCTAGAATATTTCCACAGAGGATTTTGGTATCTGCAAAACTTCTCTTATACTTTGTTTTCTTTTGGAGGAGGTTGAGGGGATGCTTCATGAACATTTATTCATAAATAGTTCATATATATGTATATACACACACACAACATATGTGCATATATACGTATACACATATACACACAAATATGTGGTTCTCAAGCAGGATTGATTTTGCCCCCCATGCCCTGGGGACATCTGGCAATGTCTGGATTTATTTTTGGTTGTCGCAGCTTAGGGGATGGATGCTCCTAGCATCTAGTGGGAAAAGCCTGAGGATGCTGCCCAACACCCTATAATAAATAGGACAGCCCCCTGCAACAAAAATTATCAGGCCCCATGTGCTGAAGTTGACCTCCCTTGCTGTACACACATATGTTCACATTCTGTCACCCACAGTGCCAGTGGTGGAGGTCTCTTGGCTCAGCTGTGGCTAACAGAAAGAATGCTGGCTTGGAGGTATAAAGACTAGGACTTGTGAACTCATCCTGTCACTCCTCACATGTGTGAACTTGGGCAACTTGCCTCTGCAGTAGGAGGCTCAGTTCTTTGACCAGAAAGAGTAGCACAAAAATGCTGACAGAGTTTTTCTTTGGATAGTGAGTCTTAGGGCCATGTTTTTTCTTGAAGCAGGAACCTGAGACTCCATTGGAGGTCATGACAGAGTTCAGGAGAGAGAGATAGGCAAGGCCAATGGGCTGACAAGACATGCATATTTTACTGGCATATGCCTTGCACCTTTGGCTTTCTTGTCACACTTTGTTCACTAGCACAACCACAGCATGTTCTTTCCAAGAGGAAATCCCCACCCTGTTTTATTTTTTCATGCTAATCTCACACATAGAGACCCTCAGCTCAAATAAGAAGAAAATCACTTAGGCAATTGTGAAAAATGAATACTAGTGACTGTCAGGCCATGTCGCTCTTCTCCTTAAGAAAGGCCCTCCTGCCTTACCTGGTATTGGTTTGGTTGTAGGGTGGAGATGAGGCCTGTTCTCCCTCCAACTTAACTCACAAAGTGACCCATGCGGGGCCCGGGCCAAGAGTTTTGTCTCCCTTTAATGAGCACAGACATTCTTTTCATTCCTCAGGGGAAAAAAATGGCAATATTGTTAGCAAACTTAATTTGTAGTGAAGGGAATGATGACTTTGAAAATTTTTTGAAACTTGGATTGAATGCGCATCAGATAAGATATCAGGGAACAGATGTTCTCTGTGGCTTTGTTTTTAAATCCAGTTGATTTTTCTCTTTGTTCCTGCTTTTTAGAGAGTCCACTAAACAAATAACCTTTACCAAAAACAGTTTTATAAAACTTGTCTACTAGAAGCTTTGTCTCCATTGATTATTTCTGAGGCTGTGTGGTTATCCGCACATCCAGGGAAAGATTTGTGCTATCGAAATGTTTGAAGATATTCCTAGGCCACAGCAGTCATTTTCATATTTTCTATCAAAATAGGAACTAATGATTTACAAATAATTTTCTCACTTATAGATGAGAAGGAAATTGTGTGGCTGGTGAAAGAAACAGACATCACCTGAGGGTTTCTGAAGCTACTGAATTGGGTATATGAATATAGACATCAAATATTTACTGAGATCCTTGGAATGTGTGGCTGGTGGCAAGCTCTATGACAGTAGCTTTGGTCTAAATTTGGCCACTTGGTCCCCATGCAAATCTTCTAATGGAGGTTCTAAACAGGATCAGATTCACTGTGTGAATAACTTTCACAGGAAGATAAATACTGTAGCCAGGACCTAACGCCTAAAGAAATGATGTCAAGCCTAATAGGATATAATGAAAATCATGATACAATGAAAATGGACACATAGTCAAGCTCACATTTCTGTTCTCTGTCACATTAGGATGATCACAGGGATTTATTTGTGGTTATCTATTTGCAGAACCCTCTCCTGTGAGTCTGGTGCTTCCAGGGTTCAAATGAATGCTATTATAACATAATCATCAGCTGCCAGAATTTACCATAGAGAGGAAAGAAATGAGGATGGGGAAGTTGGGAAATTACTGGGTGATTTCCTAGAGTGGACCACAGGGGTGGGATCCAGAGTACAAGTGGAGGGTTTGACCTTCTTTTACACTATAATGATAGATGGACATTCGTTATATGGACACTGATGCAAGTGAGTTAGAAGATGGTGGGAGTGCACGTGGGATTTTACTCCAGATTGCTTCTCAGCATCCAACAAAATAGGAAGCAATTTAATCCACTAGGAGTGAGGATGGAGAAGAGGTCCTGGAGGTTTGAGGAAAGAGGAGAGGAGTGGAAGACAGGGCAGCTAACGAGCCAGCAATGTCACAGGATTGCAGGACAGGCCAGAAGGTCCATTTGAGGTTAGTAACTGGGAATTTTAAATGAAAAATAAACATCCTGGTAGCTAAACACTGTTAAGCTAAATACATCATTTTGGACTTTTAATTCCCCAGCCTTAGTTAATCCAAATATCCTCTTTTGAGTTAGGATTTTTCTAGTTCAATTCAATGAAGGTGAAGAGAGACATGGCAGTTGAGAATATATCTGTAGTAGGCAAAATAATGGACCCCCAAAGATGGCCACATCCTCATCCCTGGAACTTGTGAAGATGACACCTCACAGGCCAAAAGAAACTTTGCCAATGTGATGAGTTAAGGTCCTTGAGATAAGGAGATTATCCTGGATTGTCTAGGCGGGCTCAAACTAATCACATGGGTACTTTAAAGTGCAGAAACTCTCCCAACTGTAATCAGGGAGAGATGTGACTATGGAAGTATGGTCAGAGAGATGCAATGTTGCCAGCTTCAAAGATGGAGAAAGGGGCCATAAGCCAAGGAATGCAGATGGCCTCTAAAAGCTAGAAAAGTCAAAGGGACAAATTCTTCCCAAGGGGCCTCCAGAAAGGAACAAAGCTCTGCTGACACCTTAATCTTAGCCCAGCAAGACCCATTTCAGACTTCTGGCCTCCAGAACTATAAGATGATAAATTTGAGTTGTTTAAGACACTAAGTCTCTGGTCATTAGTTATAACAGCACTAGGATGCTAATACAGTATCCAAGGGAATGATTCTAATCCCACAACACAGAGCCTAAATTGGATAACAAAGGAAATTAGGAAGAAATACGATAATATAAAGATGTCAATTATGTCATTAATTATCTATAAGCTGAATGTGATTACAAAATAAAGTACCAACAGAATTTTTCTTTTTGATAATTTTACTAAATTAATCTAAACATCTGGTAAAATAATTAAGTGAAGGTAGTCAGGGGAAATCTGATAAAGAGATAAAATGGAGATTAACCCTGTCCATTTATTCAAATGTGTCACAAAACTGAAGAATTAAAAATGAACCAAAATATATATGAAAATTTATTACATGATAAATAAGGTATTTTTTGTAAAGGGAAAAAGATAGGTTATTATTGTATTTGAGATAGTGAGACAATCATCATTAAGAAAATAATAAATTGATATGGAAGAAAGATTTGAAGATTAAAAAATGAAACTATAAATGATGCACCAGAAGAAAACATAGGTGGATATATATTTTTTTACACTAGGGAAGGCCTACCCAGAAAACATAAAGAGAGGAACAAGTTTCACTACATTTGAAAAAACAGAATCATCTCTGACAGATAAGCAAATAAATAAACTTTATAGCACATTTGACAAACTAAAGGCTTACTTCTCTACTACATAAAACTTAATTACAAATTAATATAAAAAGAAAATCTAAAATATAGACAAATTACAGGTGGCTCACAGAAAAATACAAGTGGTATAAATAGATTTGAAAAGATGCTCACCCTCACATTCATTAAATAAATGCAAGCTAAAAACCAAGGAGATTTTTTTTCTCTCAGAATGGCATGGCTCCAAAAGTTGGATGATACACTTTATGGGGAAACAAACACTCTCATACACTGTTGGTAGAGGTATAAATTGTTGCAACAAGGTACAAGGCAATTTGGCAACATTTATCTAAATTGTATTTATGTATTTATTATTTCCATGGTTTTTTTTAGGAAAAGGTGGTATTTGGTTACACGAGTAAGTTCTTTAGTGGTGATTTGTGAGATTTTGGTGCATCCATCACCCAAGCAGTATACACTGAACACAATTTATAGTTTTTTATCCCTCACCCCCTTCCCACCCTTTCCCCCTGAGTCCCCGAAGTTTATTGCGTCATTCTTATGCCTTTGCATCCTCATAGTTTAGCTCCCACCTACTAGTGAGAACATAAAATGTGTGGTTTTTGGCCGGGCGCGGTGGCTCACGCCTGTAATCCCAGCACTTTGGGAGACGAGGCGGGTGGATCACGAGGTCAGGAGATCGAGACCATCCTGGCTAACACGGTGAAACCCCGTCTCTACTAAAAATGCAAAAAGTTAGCCGGGTGTGGCGGTGGCGGCGGGCGCCTGTAGTCCCAGCTACTTGGGAGGCTGAGGCAGGAGAATGGCGTGAACCCGGGAGGCGGAGCTTGCAGTGAGCCGAGATCGCGCCACTGCACTCCAGCCTGGGGGACTGAGCGAGACTCCGTCTCAAAAACAAACAAACAAAAAAAAGGTGTGGTTTTCCATTCCATTCCTGAGTTACTTCACTTAGAGTAGTAGTGTCCAATCCCATCCAGGTCGTTGTTAATGCCATTAATTCATTCCTTTTTATGGCTGAGTAGTATTCCATTTTATATATATATATATATATAGAGAGAGAGAGAGAGAGAGAGAGAGAGAGTTTCTTTATCCACTCATTGATTGATGGGCATTTGGGTTGGTTCCACATTTTTGCAATTGCAAATTGTGCGACTATAAACGTATGTGCAAGTATCTTTTCCATACAATGACTTCTTTTCCTCTGGGTAGATGCCCAGTAGTGAGATCGCTGGGTCAAATGGAAGTTCTACTTTTAGTTCTTTAAGGACTCTCCACACTGTTTTCCATAGCAGCTTTACTAGTTTACATTCCCACCAGCAGTGTAGAAGTGTTCCCTGTTCACCACATCCAAACCAACAGCTATTATTTTTTGATTTTTTGATTATGGTCATTCTTGCAGGAGTAAGGTGGTATCACATTGTTGTTTTGATTTGCATTTCCCTGATCATCAGTGATGTTGAGCATTTTTTATATGTTTGTTGTCCATTTGTATATCTTCTTTTGAGAATTGTCTATTCATGTCCTTAGCCCACTTTTTGATGGGATTGTTTGGTTTTTTTCTTGCTAATTCATTTGAGTTTGTTGTAGATTCTGGATATTAGTACTTTGTCAAATGTATAGATTGTGAAGATTTTCTTCCACTCTGTGGGTTGTCTGTTTATTCTACTGACTTTTCCTTTTGCTGTGCAAAAGCTCTTTGGTTTAATTAAGTCCCAGCTATTTATCTTTGTTTTTATTGCATTTGCTTTTGGGTTCTTGCATTTTTCTAAATGTTAAATGACCCAATAATTCTTAGAAGGCATCTCACAGATACATACTTGTATTTATTGGGTTAGGCTAACCACTCAGTGCCTTAACACTATAAAAGTATTTTTCTTACTGAAGCACTATCTAATGCAGGTTGGCAATGGGGTGAGAAGGGCAAACTCTCTTCCAGGCTGTTATTCAGGGACCCAGGCTTCTTGCATCTTGTGGCTCCTCCCTTCTCTATATCCATTTAGCCTGGAGATGTACACACTGAATAACTAATAAGATAAAATAGCTAATGAGCTTAATTTGTTACCCCTTCTAAACTTAACATGGTTCAAAAAGAGACTTTTGAAAATGCTTTTGAGAATCTGGAGAAATCTTTAGTGGTTGAAATCAGGAACCAATGATTTTCCCTGCAAGCCCAAGATTACTCCATGGAGGCAAGCATGGACTGATTATTCAAATGACTGCTCTTGGCATAGGCTCTTGGATCAGACTATCTAGTTTGTAAATGGCCAACTCTTAGACATAAAGCCAGGAAACAAATGTAAAAAATTGTCAAGAAATTAAGCAAAACCTAGTGGTCTACACAAACTTCTCACTTATTCAAAACACATCAGAAAAGCACTTTTTATATACCAAGTAGTATATTAGGTCCAATTAATATTATTTTGGTAACATTTTAATACAGATGGTCAAAATCAGGGATTAGCAACTGAACCACAGCCAAACCCAGCTTACCATCTGTTTTTGTAAATAAAGTCTTACTGAAACACAACCACACTCGTTCATTTACATATCATCTATGCCTCTTTTCACTCAATGTCAGAGTTGAGTAGTTGTGACATTGTCTCAGAAGTTTACTCTCTGTCCCTTTACAGAAAAAATTTGCTGATGCCTGATCTATGGTAAAATGAAAGAAAGTAGTAACTTATTCCTGCCACAATCACTATAGCACGTTAGGCAATATGGCTTAACCTCATTATATTGTAAACAAATATTTACAGTTGAATGGTTCTATAAGAGAGAAATGCATATTTGTGTTTTATTTAGAGTTGGTTTTTTTTTTCTTGTATCAGTTCATTTCTGGTATGACAATTGAGAAAGGCTTTGTTTATGCATTTTGAAAATAGTATCATGGAATGAGGAATAGCTGATGGTTTAAGAAAATATGGACAATAGTATCATAAAAGAGTGCCCCAATGCCTCAAAATTGCTCAATTATATGACTTTCTTATAAAGTGATCCCTCACCATTATCCTTTAGGGAATGTCAAATCCAAGTACACAAATCAATGAAATAAGGAAAATTATATTCATGCTCGACCAACACTGCAGCTGTCTTCAGTTTGTGATTTAAGTGTTGATTTAGAAAATAAAAGTAACCTGGTGGGCAAGGAAATTGAGATTGAGTGTTTATATAACAACCCTCAACAGAAAAATGTAACTGTCCTATTTCTGTTATTCTTTTCGGCAATGCCCAGTTGAAGAGGTGATGTGCTAGAACTGTCTGCCAAAGCCTTTTGTGTAAGTGAAAATAAGGTTGAAACCTGGTGCAGAAGCCACAAAATCCACTGTAGGTAGAAATGCCAATGGGAAGCAAACACCACCAAATAGGGATGATCACGGAATAATGAAACTGCTGTGCTTAGAGGCCCTCAATAAAGGTCTCTATTGTGTGAACTGTGGAGCTGATTGTACCTTCTGTGTGTCCACAATCACTTTTTCTGTGGTCTTCACACAAAGGATGGTGATTGGGGTAGGGCTACATCTTATTGGTCTTTGATCTGGAACACCAGCTGTACTGCCTAATACACCAGTGGCCCTCAGCAAATCTTTGAGATGTGAATGGATGCATGCAGGCATATTATCTATTAATAAGCTTTTAAATTAAGCTCCTTCTCTCACTCTTCCCTATATCTCTAAAGAGCATCAATCACCTTTCTCCCACTGTCCCCAGTGTCTCCAGTAATGATTTTAAAACAACCTCAACACTTCCTTACTGCTTCACTTCATGCTCAGTTTCCAGCTTTCATTGATGGTCTCATAGGGTTGATGTGAGATTTAAATGAAATAATAACCATAATGAGCTTAAATCACTTCCTGACATCCTATATACTCTCCATAAAACTTATGCATCACCATTATCATCATCATCGTTGTCATTTTTGCCATCACCATATCACTTTGTCCTGTATCTCCCCTCAACCCTATGTCACTACATCATTATGCTTGATTTTAATTATAGTCATAGACCTCCTACCTACTTTCCTCAATTCAGGACTTCTCCTCTATTCTGTCTACCACACATAAAATCCCCAGAGTGAATCTTCAACCACAGTGGCTACTCCTTTGTTGGAAAAACAAAAAACAAACAAAAGTCCAAGTCTCCCTATTGTCTACTGATCTCACTATCAAAGCCATTTTATATGAGATACTATTTCATAAAAGGAAGAAATCCATTTAGTTTGCAGCCTGTTCTCAGGATGCACCACAGACTTTTATTTGTTTATTTGTCTTAGAACAGCAGGTTGCAGATTTTTTGTCCACAACCTATCTGCAGTGAGAAGTACATTTTACATCTCAGCCCAGGAAATGCATGAAGCCAAACAGTGTATCTTTATCAGAGATACATTTGGGTATTCTTTATAATATTCTCTCCTGTCCTCTTCTGTCTGATTCTCTTTCATTTTCAAGATATGTTTTCATGATCCACTAAATTTTCTTGATCTATTGATAGGTTATAACCCACTATTCAGTAACACATCTTGGAAGGTACATGGAATAGAGAACAGGGAATCACAAAGGAAACAACAGAAATATCAGTATGGAAAAATTAGTTGTTCTTTGCTGTGGCTCTCAGGGCCTTGATAAGGTGGATGGGAACTTCTTTTTCCATAGGGCCATGGTGATGAACCTAAGGCTAGAGCCATACCTGAGTATCTTATGCCTTCTCTCTCTAGAGCCAAACTGAGGGAGTGACACCCTGAGGGCTTCCTACACTGCCTCACAGCTCTTTCCTCATAATACCAAGGGATATACAACCTGAAGGAGATATATATGTGAGGTTTTAAGTTCTAGCTGTGATAGAGGATTCAACACTATGTCAAAAGGAGTTCCTATCATCAAGTAGTTCCTAGTCAATAGACAGAGTAAACACAAATACATCAATTATATTAAAAGATAGAACAGTGGATATGATCTGTCCAAGGTGACTTTGGTGATCCTTATAGATAGAAGCTACCTCATCCACCCACTCGGGTAAAAAACAAGAATGACAAAGACATTTTCTTACAGGTTATTTTGTAATTTTCTTCTTGGATGCTCTTCTTAGCACCCCAGGGTTTTTACCATGTAAAGTTCTCAAGTGTCTGCTGCCACTATATGGTCCTGTGTTGGTGCCAAGCAGGTGTGGGATTCTTTAAGCCATGTGCTTTGTACCATGGTATTCACAAATGACTTCCTTTATGTTCTCAGACAATATCATTTTCTATCCAAGGTCTTGTCTCAACTGGTCACATTTACATATATTTATATGTCTTGTTGGAGCAGCAACTACTATTGCACAAGACTTTGGCATCTTGACCAAAACTTCTGTCATTGCAGTTTCTGAAATATTCTGGCACCTTTCAAAGATTCAAGACTGTGCTATATTCTCTGTGGGGATCATGGCCCAAAGTAAACTTGATAATTATGAAGAATGTCCCATCCTTCAAATATGAACAATTTTTGCCTTTTTTCTTGGTTTCCCCGTGGGCAAAATAAAAGCAAATATGTATACATTGAAATTAAATACTGAGTGTATTTTTTAACCAATCAGCCTTTTTAGGTTATTTGGAATCAAGCCCTCAAGATTATTTAAAAATTCAACTAATGGGTGTTACTAGAGCTTTACATATGGAAAGCTCTGGAAGAGTAGTTTAACAGGTTTTCACTTAAGATAGATGTGGGCAAACTAAGCCCATGGGCCAAAGCCAGTCCATTGCCTGTTTTTATATTTTTATTAAAACCCAGCCATGTCCATTTCTTTCTGTATTGCCTGTGACTGCTTTAGTGCTACAGTGGCAGAGTTGAGTAGTTTTGACGGAGACTTTATGGCCCACAGGATCAAAAGTATTTATTCTCTGGATCTTTACAGAAAAAAGCTTGCCAACCCCTAATTTGAGATTAATATTATAGTAATTCGTTGTTATTATTTATGCAGTTGATCAACTATACTATTCCTGTTCATTTCAATTTCTTCATTATTTTAATTTCATGATGTAGTAATTATGTGCTTTTTAATGATCAGACCTTTGTTATTCTTAGATGTTTTTGTGGTTATATTACAGTCATGCATTGCTTAATGACAGATTCATACTGAGAAATGCATCATTAGATGATTTCAATATTGTGCAAAACACATAAACCTAGATGGCATAGCCTACTACACACCTAGGCGATATGGTAGAGCCTACTGCTCCTAGGCTATAAACCTGTGCAGCATGTTCCTGTACTGAATACTGTAGGCAATTGGAATGCAATGGTAGGTATCTGTATATCTAAACATAGAAAAGGCATAGTAGAAATATTGCATAAGAGATAAAAAATAGTATAGCTGTATGAAGCACTTCCATTATAATCTTGTTGGACCACTGTCTCATATATGGCCTGTTGACCAAAGCATTGTTATGTGGCGCATGACTGCATATGTGACCAAATATTTTTTCAAGGTGAGATGAGTTCCTTTGGTGGCACTAAGCAAAAAATAAAAGTCAATATTTTTATGACTGGTTTAGACAACTGATGCCACCATGCAGTCTATAGGCACTTAAGTTATGCATTAAATGGGTGACTTTAATAAGTCAATCTTCAGTACAATTTATTACTTTTACTATTACTCTCTTGTTTGATGACTGAGAAGTTACCAATATTCCTTTCTCATGTCCTAGAATTGCAACACTTGCCAGTGCCCAAATCAATACTGGGAAGTAGAAATAAATCACTGGGATTGGCTTGAACTAAGGTTCGTTTCCCGAGGTTGGGGTGATAACTCATCCCAGGATGAGTTGCATGGAGGGTGAGCAACTGACAAAATGGAGCAAGAAAGAATTGCAGCAGGTAGGTGGAAGGGAGCAGGATAGAGATGGATTTAGATTAAAAACCACTGATATACGGAAGAACATTGTCATCTTCTGCCATTGCAAACAAGTGATGCTTTGGTGTCTAGCACAATGCCTTATACATGCCTACAGCACAATAAATATTTGAGAAATTAAATGAGACACATTAAAAATTCAATCATAGCACATTTATTTATATAGTGTTTCCATATAGAATTGTTTTGAATGGCTCAAAGGATAATCAAAAGCATGGAATGGAAAAGAAAAGGATAGGTAGTATAATAGTTTTATTTAATTGCATCATCTTTTCAGCTACTGAATCAGAGACAGCTGTTTTCATGGGAGCAACTGGCAGGAAATTTTAGGCATTTCCAAGACTTTAACAAGTAATGATAAGACTCCCAAAATTTGGGTTTTAATTTTCTTGAGTTAACCACCTAGGGTATTTATTTGGGATAAATGATTTTTGTATTTTTGTTCTCCTACCTACTTCCTTTCCTTTACACTCCAGGAATGAAATGTAGCTTAAAGAAATGACTTGGCAAAAGCCATTTTCCCTGCCCTGATATTTGGAAACTTCTGTCTCTACAAAGACAGTGCCTACCTAGACTAAGCTAAAAGTATTGTTTTCCATTTAAGCACTGTTCAATGAGAGATACAAATTCAGGAGCCTGGAAGGACATACTGGCTCCTAGATTATGAAAAGTCAGCAGCAGAGCTGCCCCTTTGGGACATGTGCATATAGCTTTGAAAACAATATTTTTTAAAAAATCATATAACTGTGGAAAAATAACAGCAAGTAAAAGATCCTTCTAGGGCATAATTTGATCATTAGCAGTTATTACGGCAAGCAGTGATTACAAAGAACACCTAGTTAAGGAAAAACCATAGTTGAGCCTTTAAAGCTATGGCATCTAAAGCATGAGATCAGCTTCCCTACCTCACGTTTTTATAGAACAAGGAGACATGTTCAACAAATCAAATATCTTAAAGATTTTTCTGTAATAGAAAACCACTTGCTCTGAGGTTCAAGGATTTTTTTTTCTCCTCTTGAAGATGATATAGAAAAATTTTAGAACTAATCACCCTGCCAGAATAATTTACACAGAACAGAACAGGTTTCTTCTTAGTGTTTAACTGAAAGCATGGTGACCTCCAAGAGCTGACTTTCTTTACAGCAGTGAGACTCACAGAATGTTCTTATTTTCTGACCACAGCTTTGATAATTTCACCACCACTTCAACATGTAAACTGTGGGGATTAGTACATTTCACAAGTACTTTGGGGAGCCTCCGCCCTAAGGAGAGGCATCTCTATTGCTTAAGAATACCATAAAACATTTTCTTCCCCAGGGAAACATAGACACTTTGGAAAGAGATTTTGGAAATCCTAGCCCACAAAGTACTAGCAGGAAAAAGAACGTGTTTAATTCACTGGGACTTATACCAAAAAAAGTGACCCAATCACCCTGTTCCTACCTGCCTTCGTCTATTTCAATTCAAGTTAATGGAAGAACTGTTAAGTATAAGTTAATAAGCAAAAGCTTTGATAACATGAGTTTGGTTAAATAGCCAACATTCTAGGGTATGAAAGATTTCTTGAAGATGACACACACACACACACACACACACACACACACACACACACACACACACGTATCCAACGTTGCCTGAATGATGGGACCAGTTTGGGCATGAATACGTTTTCTATTATTTTCCATATAGATTGTTTTCTTCTACAATTATTATTTTCCCCTCTCTTGAACCTTGGTTCCCACTTAAAGAACTAGCAATCCACTCCTGAATTTGCAATTTTCTCATCTTTTTCACCAATAGAATGCTTACTTGTTAAAGGGTTGGATTATAAGGAACCAAACATTAAAAGGGATAGGGTAATCAGGAAGGAAGGATGTCCTAAACTAAGCTGGTGGAAACCCCCACCAAAATTCAAAGACCCCAGAGAGGGATAACTTCATCCTTTAAGATTGAACTCAAATATTAGCCTTTGCAAGCAGAACTGGAAGCAGTCTTCTCTCTTCTGTCCTAGCACCTAGTAAATGTCTTCTCCTCACTGAAGCATTTCTTCATATTGCTTTTTTGTTGTTGTTGTTACCCAGGCTGGAGTGCAGTGACACTTACTCTGTCGCTCAGGCTGGAGTGCAGTGACACGATCACAGCTCACTGCAGCCTCAACCTCCCAAGGCTCAGGTGATCCTCCTGCCTCAGCCCCCCATTCCACCCCACCCAGTAGCTGGGACTACAGGCACATGCCACCATGCCCAGCAAATTTTTGTATTTTTAGTAGAGACAGGATTTCACCATGTTATCCAGGATGGTCTCAAACTTCTTAGCTCAAGGGATCCACCTGCCTTGGTGTCCCAAACTGCTGGGATTACAGATATGAGCCACCATGCCTGGCCTCATTTTGCTTTAATTAGGTTTCCACATGTCTATTTCTAGCACTGAATTTTGAATTTTTCAAAGGCAGAGATAGCATTCATTCATCTGGGTTCATAGCACCTAGCTCAGGATCTCACCTATTGATCAATCAGTGGGTAGATGGATGGATGGATAGATCAGCATATGGAAGATGACATTTAAACAGGGAACTATTATATTGTAAATAATATTCTCAAGCCAAGAATAGTCATCATGTTCTATGGTACAACATCCCTGGGCAGAGAATACTTGCTTAAGAATAGAGAAGAGATCCCTGTTTTGGCTCCCTTCCTAAATCTCTGGGATTCATCCCAGGTTAACTCTTAAACCAGAGCATTGCATTGGTCCCACTGTTTTCCCTTTCCTGGTCCCACTGGTTTCCTTTTCCTAGATTACTATTCCCCTTTCCTATCAGAGCTGCTGTCCCTTCAATTTCTTGGGATAGACTTTGAATATAAAGCAGGCAACTCAAAGTAGAAGGAGCAATTTTTAATTTATTCCACTCGGGGTGGCAGTGGCAGTAAGTGGATCCTATGTCCAGCCTGAGTTGTCCTCAGATAACACCTGTCTTCCTATGTAAACTTACTGGGCCAATTTAACTTACGTTGCTGGGATTAATCATTAGAAAGCACCAAACATGGAATACAGGCACAATGAATGGCTCCCAAGTGCCCAGGAGTCATTAATAATATTGTTACTTCTTTAACAAACCTCCTGTTCCAAACTGGAAATAAAATATCTGGTTCAGTCTTTCTCTTGATTTTTTGGGAGGTCTGTGGCTTGAAAGCCACAAAAAAAGCCTTCAAAGTGAGAAATAATGAGATGAAATAATGAATTTTAGTTTTAATAAAGGATAAAATATGGTATTAGTAAACCTTTTTACAAGATGTCCACAGATTGTATAACTCACTTAATTCACATTCATATGTACATATATATGTAAAGAGATGTTTTATTTTAAAAACAATATTTTGTTTTACAGAATAGGCATTGGAGCTTAAAAATAAAAAGATTTCTGTACTAATCAAATAATCAGTGTTCATGAATGCAAATGAAAAATACTGTCTGGATAACTTAAGCAGAAAAAGGATTTAGAGAACCTAAGATTTAGAATCTTACAACAACCTAATAAGCCACCTATAAAAAAAAATTACCAGCCCCATAAAAACAAATCTGGTCCATCTTAGCTGCCCACTCCCTTTCTAGCAAACATGCTCCACCAGAATGGCAAACATAATAGATGTTTCATGTCAGCTTAGGCACATGTTTTCTTTCAGATCCAGGAGATGCAAATAGGAGATTATTTCACTAGTTTCAGCCTGGCTTGTGAGTCACCTCCCTTCTTGTCACTAAATTGAGCTTTCAATTCTGTGGAGCACTTCAGTGAGCAGTGCAGGCCTCCATTTTCTTACAGGCTTGATAAATGAGTTTCCAGCCTTTGCTTGAATACATCTGGTGCCTGGGAGAAAGGACTTTTTTTAAATTTTGGAATAATTTTAGAATTACAGACAGTTATGAAGATAGTATAGAATTCCCTTATGCCCCTTACCCAATTTGCCCTGTTAACATAATAACATAACATCAGTGCTATTATGGTAATATTAATAACATAAATGTATTACCCTGGTACATTTATCACAGCTAAGAAACCAACATTGGTGCATTGCTATCAACAAAACTATAGACTTCACTCAGATTTCACCAGTTTCCCCACTAATGTTATTTGTCTCTTCCAGAATCCTATTCAGGATACCACATTGCATTTAACTGAGCATCTTTTCTTTTCTTTTTCTTTTTCAAATAACAAACATTTATCCTGTAAAACAGCTTCTGTGAATAGCTTAGCTTGGGTGTTCTGGTTCAGGGGCTCCTGTGAAGTTGCAGCCAAGCACAAATGGGGCTGCAGTCATCTTAGGGCTTGACTGGGGCTGGAGGAGCAGTTCCCAGGCTCACTAGTATAGCTTTTGGCTAGAGACTTACCCCTTAGCCTTTTGCATAGGGCTGCTCCTGACCTGGTTTCTCACAAAGTGGAGGGATGCAAGACAGAATACAACCAAATGGAAGCCACAGTGAATGATGCTTTTTTTTTTTTTTTTTTTTTTTTGAAGCAGCTCATTCCACTGGTTCCATTTGCTGGCTAGACTGTCTTCCTAGGATATCTTCCTGAATTTTCATTCAGGCCCATGGAGGGCTGGTCAGTAAGTCTCTTCATCCACCATGTTTAATCCTCTAAATAAAAGGAAAGAACCACAGTGTCTCCTGAGTCTTTCCTGAATGCTGAACATCCCTTCATATAACCGTTGACCATCAGAGGCTGTTCCATACCTGATCCTGCCCCACCCAAGGAGAAAAAAAACAGTTCATACAAAGAAATACAAGGTTATTTCCTTAAGAAACTTGGCTTATTCCCCCATCTGTAGTCTTAGAAATTTGGTAGAAAGGTAATTATATGCAGACTCCCATTTCTTTGTAAATTAAAGAAAATTGTTATTGTGCCCCAAAGTCAATGTGATACATAAAGGCTTCATAATTTGTAAACACTCTTACATTGCTCTGTTTAAAACAGAAACTGAGATAAAGTATAAATTGAGCATTGTGACAAGTGGGATATGTGCATGTTTTGTTCACATTTACATGGTTTGGGTTCATAGCTGCTCTCTAAGTTGAGTTATACATAGACCAGTGGTTCTCAACTGGAGTAAGTTTAGTCCCTGGAGGACATTTGGTGGTGTCCAGAGACATCATTTGTGGTCACAACAGGGGTGGGGTGCTCTGGCATCTAGTAGATAAAGGCCAGGGAATGCTGCTAAACATCTTACGAAGTACAGGACTATTCTCTACTGAAAAGTTATCTGCCCCCAAATGTCAGTAGTGCCTAGGCTGAGAAATCCTGGCACAGATTATATGCGGTTTCTAAAGGACCACTTCCCACTCTGCCACCCTAGTGTATCTTTTTTTTTTTTTTTTTTTTGAGACAGAGTCTTGCTCTGTCACCCAGGCTGGAGTGCAGTGGCATGATCTTGACTCACTGCAAGCTCCGCCTCCCAGATTCACACCATTCTCCTGCCTCAGCCTCCCAAGTAGCTGGGACTACAGGCACCTGCCACCATGCCCAGCTAATTTTTTGTATTTTTAGTAGAGACGGGGTTTCGCTGTGTTAGTCAGGATGGTCTCGATCTCCTGACCTCGTGATCTGCCCGCCTCAGCCTGCCAAAGTGCTGGGATTACAGGTGTGAGCCACTGCGCCGGGCCCCAAGTATATCTTTTTAAATCATTTTCCCCTTACTTTTTCATTGAGCTCTCCTCATTGCCTGTGAATTTCATTGGTTTGCTTTCTCCAAGAGTCTATTATTTTTCTGGTCAAAGTACATAGTAAGGCAGCTATGGCTAATGAAACAGGAGATGGTGCCAAAAAGTATTCCTTCAGTCTTTTCTCGGCAGGATTTTTTTCAAAGCTTTGGATAAACTAGGACCTTCCTTTTAGGCTAAGGTGGGGTCACAAATTCTGAGGCATGCCAGGTAATGTAAGTGGGTACAGTGGTCCAGGGTTAGGTGCCTATGCTGCCTTGGGGCACATGTGAGGAATGTGGGACCCAGTGCTGCCAGCTCTTCCACCTTCCTCAAGAGGCTGGAACTCTAGATATGTATGTATACTTTCCAAGATTTTGCATTAGGACTCAACTTTTTATAAAACTTTGCGTGGGCTAAATACCACCTGAATAGTAGGGGACTGGATATGGCCATTTTGCACCCATGAGGCTAGAAATTTGCCTGTGTGTGTAGCAACACCAGAGGAGGGCTTTGTCTCCAGCAGACATTTAGAGATTCTTTTCCACCATCATTTCATATTTCAGTGCATGTGATTTCCTTTCCTTTCCAGTAATGTAATCTTTATTGGGCTCTGCAAGTGAAGAAATTTAAAAGGGCTTAACTGTTGATGCCATATCCCATGTTCAGGTGCACCTGTGAATTGAGGCTGTTTACACTCATTCCCCATGATTGCCTGGATAAGAAACAAGCCTTAGTGCTTCTTGCCCATCACCCAGACTTCTGAGAGGGCAGAGTCTAAATGCATTGCACAAATGGATGTCCATTGTTTTACAAAACCTCCTGGATAGGAGAGCCCTGAACCATCTTTCATGTTGCAGAGGCAAAGTGACCTTAAAGAAGGACTTCCAGCTTCTCCTCATAGGTATCTGGGTTCTGCTCTTAGCCACACCTCTCAAGACAGAACTGTGCTTATTGGAAAGAACTTGAATTTGGCATTGAACGTCAGCCCTGCCACCTACCAGTTCTGTGATTTTGAGAGAATTTGCGTTAATTCTCAGATTTTCAATTCTCTCACTTGTAAAACAAATAAATCAAAATCCCAATGGATTGTGTGTTGACATGTATTAAGTATATGATATAAATATTTCATATCATTAAAAAAGTACTTCTTCCAGTCCTGGTACATATTTAGAGCTTGGAAATTGTTAGTTTCTCATTCCCCTCCCTCTCTAACTCTATGTTACCTTGGGCATGCCAGTCCATGTATCTGGCTCTTACTGTCACATCCCTGAAACAGGCACCACATTTCCTCCACTACAGCATGGGTAGAGATTAGAGCATGATATGGTTTGGCTGTGTCCCTACCCAAATCTCATCTTGAATTGTAGTTATGGGAACATAATCCCCATGTGTGGTGGGAGGGAACCAGTGGGAGGGACCCAGTGGGAGGTAATTGAATCATGGAGACAGTTACCCCCATGCCGTTTTCATAACAGTGAGTTCTCACACGAGCTGATGGTCTTATAATGGGCTTCCCCCACTTCACTCTGCACTTCTCCTTGCTGCTGCCATGTGATGAATGACATGTTTGCTTCCCTTTCCACCATGATTGTAAGTTTCCTGAGGCCTCCCCAGCCCTGCGAAGCTGTGAGTCAATTAAACCTCTTTCATTTATAAATTACCCAGTCTCAGTTATGTCCTTATAGCAGGGTAAGAATGGACTAATACAGTAAATTGGTACCAGTAGAGTTGGGCGCTGCTATAAGGATACCCGAAAATGTGGAAGCAACTTTGGAGCTGGGTAATAGGCAAAGGTTGGAACCATTTGGAGGGCTCAGCAGAAGACAGGAAAATGTGGGAAAGTTTGGAACTTCCTAGAGACAGAGGGCTCAGAAGACAGGATGATGTGGATAAGTTTGAAACTTCCTAGAGACTTGTTGAATGGCTTTGACCAAAATACTGATAATGATATGGACAATGAAGTCCAGGCTAAGGTGGCCTTAGATGGAGATGAAAAATTTGTTGGGAACTGAAATAAAGTTGACCCTTGCTGTGCTTTAGCAAACAGACTGGTAGCATTTTGCCCCTGCCCTAGAGATCTGTAGGACTTTGAACTTGAGAAAGATGATTTAGGGTATCTGGGAAAGAAGTTTCTAAGCAGCAAAGCCTTCAAAAGGAAGCAAAGCATAAAAGTTCGGAAAATTTGCAGCTTGATGATGCAATAGAAAAGAAAAACCCATTTTCTAGGGAGAAATTCAAGCTGGCTGCAGAAGTTTGCATCAGTAACAAGGAGCCAAATGCTAACCACCAAGACAATGGGGAAAATGTCTCCAGGGCATGTCAGAGACCTTCACAGCAGCCCCTTCCATCACAGGCCCAAAGGCCTAGGAGGGAAAAATGGTTTCCTGGGCCTGGCACAGGGCCCCTCTGCTCTATGCGGCCTCAGGACATGGTACCCTGAGTTCCAGCTGATTCAGCTCCAGCTGTGGCTAAAAGGGGCCAAGGTATAGCTCAGGCTGTTGCTTGGTGCAAGCCCCAAGCCTTGGCAGCTTACATGTGGTGTTGGTCCTGTGGGTACACAGAAGTCAAAAGTTGTAGTTTGGGAACTTCCATCTAGATTTCAGAGAATGTATGGAAATACCTGGATGTCCAGGCCAGAAGTCTGCTGCGGGGGCAGAGCCCTCATGGAAACCTCTGCTAGGGCAGTGTGGAAGGGAAATGTGGGGTTGAAGTCCCCACAGAGAGTCCCCACCGGGGCACTGCCTAGAGGAGCTGTGAGAAGAGGGCCACAGTCCTCCAGACCCCAGATGTCATCTATATAGCAGGAATCATACAGGCTACAGCCTCTTCAGATTGGCTTCTTTCACTTAGCAATATGCATTTCAGGTTCCTCTTGATCATTTTGTGGCTTGCTAGATTATTATAATTTCTGAATAGTATTCCATTGTACCATAATTTATTTATGCACTCACCCATTGAAGGATATGTTAGTTGCATCCAAATTTTGCCATTGATAGATAAAGCTGGTTAAACATTGGCATACAAGTTTTTGTGTGGACATAAGTTTTCAATTCATTTGGGTAGTTACCAAGGAGTGCAATTGTTAGATTGTATGGCACCTCTGCGTTTAGTTTTGTAAGACTATGTTTATTTTTGCAGCATTTGGCAACCCTATTCTCAATGAGTTGCACCTGTTTTGAAGAGGCAAAGAACAAGCATATACTTCAATGAGAAAAGCTGTAAAGGACACCTGAAAGTCATGTTCATTCATTTATACATTCATTCATTCATTCACTTGATATTTATTGAGTACAGTTATGTGCTAGATCCTGGAAATACAAAAAACATATGTAATGGGAAAAATGCATGCTTTAAAACAAAGCAAAGCAGCATAACAAGGGCAGTAGGAAAAGCTCCAAATATGCAAGTGACATAACAAACATGGAGAAATTTTCCCTGTAGCCGCTTCGAGAGAGGCTCAGAAAGGTAATGAACTAGTGAAGTAACACATTTATCCAATCAACATATTTTGCCCTTCTCCTACACTGGGTCTGAGGACACAGCTGTTGTGAAACAGGGGACCCCACCCAGGATCCTACAGAAAAAAAACTAAAGCACGTTTTTGAAACTCAGAACTACAAGCTCTTCCTCATGATTTGGACAATAGATGCCTTCAAAGAGTGGTTCTTTTTCCTATATTTTCCTCCCCTTCTCTTAACGGAGAATTCCTTCTTCTACCCTGAAAAGGAAACATGACCATCAATTTCCCAAATACAAAGAGGGATGTGTGTATAAATGGTGGTTACCACCTAGGAGGATTTTAAGCCTTTGTTTAAGGATATTTTCCCCCTAAGGATTGCAATTTCCTAAGTTGAGTCACCATTCAGAACTTCAGTTACCATTGTCCTATGTGAGATTTGTGTGTCTTGTATCCAATGCACTAGTTAGGTATTTCTTTATAGGCTTTTTAAGATTTATAGGTGTACCTAATCAAAAATAGCTGGAAAGATCTGAGATGCTTTTTACTGGATAATTTATTCCATGTGTACCCAACAGCCAAGCGCTTGGCAAATGACCAAGAAATAAGATTTTAAAAGCCAGAATAGCTCATGCAAGAAATAAGTAGCTGACAGATAAAGAAAAAATGGCAACCTTATGCTTTAATGGCAATGTAAACTATCTAGAAGGGACATTTATCAGTTCAACAAGAATTAATTTTCTTCACTCTCAACTCCTATTAATAAGTCTTCTCTTTCTAAAAGGTAGGAATGTCTGCCCCAGAAATTAATTTGTTTCTGTGTAACTAGTACATCAGAAAAATCTCTATAAGACATCTTTCTCTGGCACATATTTTATCTTTATATTGGATGGAAGACAATGATAACCAAGTGACCTGTTTGTTGACTAGGGCACACTTCAAAGCCAGGTATGGATATTTGATTTAATGTGCATTAGCAGGACATCGATGCAATTGTTGTGTGAGCACTGAGGCAAGTAGGCAAATGGCAGGGTGAACTTCACTCCTTAAAATAGTGAGCTCAAGAGATGTGAACTACCTAAGCTGTTTGAATTTGTTCCACATGCTCTTTTAAAATGATATAAGACAAAAGAGATTTAACTGGTTAATTAGTGAAAATCTAGTAACAAAAAATGGTTATTCATGGAAAATGGGAAGTTTGAATAAATTTCAAGATAATGTTTGAATTAGGCCAATAAAGTTAATTCTTGTGTTTGCATAAACACATAGATTGGAGAATTGCTGTGTATTCAGCATTTACTCTTTCAAATGACCATTAATTTATTGAGTACGTGTGTATTGTGCACCTCCTGTATGGCTGGGAACATACCCAGTTTCCAAACATAAAATTAGGATTATGATAAAGTTTTTACTCTCAAGGGTATCAGTTAAGTAAATAACAGCCACAATATGGGGTTTGAGGGGTACGGAACCACTAAAAGAGAGGAAAGGGGGTGCAATTTTGTTTGAGAACTAACAGATTCCAGAAAAGGTGAAGAATAAGGTGTCCTTTGACACAAGTCTTAAAAGAGTAAGTAGGTACTTGCCACACATAGATGAAAGAAAGTGTAGCAGATAAATAGACAGTCATGATTATTAACTATCAACTAGTCCCTCTTTTTTATTTTTATTTTTTCCCTTTTTGAGATGGAGTCTCCCTCTGTCGCCCAGGCTGGAGTGCAGTGGCATGATTTGGCTCACTGCAACCTCCACCTCCTAGGTTCAAGCGATTCTCCTGCCTCAGCTTTCCTGAGTAGCTGGGACTACAGGCGCATGCCACCATGCCCAGCTAATTTTTTTTTTTTTTTGTATTTTTAGTAGAGACGAGGTTTCACCATGTTGGCCAGGCTGGTCTTGAACTCTTGGACTCAGGGTATCTGCCGGCCTCAGTCTCCCACAGTGTTGGGATTACAGGTGTGAGCCACCATACCCGGTCCATCTTTACCACTTACTTGCTTTTCATTCCTGGACAAAATTCATCTCAGGGAGGTAGTGAGTAGAATGGTGGTTACCGGAGGGTGGAAACAGTAGCAGGGTTGACAGGGAAAAAGAAATGCTGGACAATAGGTACAAACATACAGTTAGAGAAAAGAAATAAGTTCTAGGGTTCAATAGCACACTAGAATAACTATAGTTATCATGTATTTCAAAATACCTAGACGAGATTTGCAATGTCCTCAACAGAAAAAATTGATAAAAGCTTAAGGTAATGAATATCCCAACTACCCTGATTTGATCTTTATATATTCATGTATCAAAATATCACATTTACCCCATACATATTTACAACTATTATATATCAATAAAAGTCATGAAGATATTGATAACTAACATTGGTAGCTAACATTTATTCAACATGTACCATATGTCTAACCTTCTCACTATCATTGTTTCCTCTGACACTCACAGTAACCCTCTGACACAGATACCATCATCACTGTTTTACAAATAAATAAGAAGAATTATTTCAATGTGCTTTGGGTGAGTAGCACTGAGAGAGCCCTAATTCACCTGGATAAGAATGCGAGGTGCTGCCTGGCTCAATTTTACATCTCAGAGCTTTTGTACTGTGAGTGCAATAAATCAGGTGTGTGCACAGAAATCAGGGCAGAGTTAAGCTCCTCCTAAGGAGTGAGTCAAGTATTTTGTGATTTGACTGGATCACCTTAATTTAGATATCTTCACAAAGATATAAGCCTATCACTCCAAGATGAAATTTTAACATCAGGGAAATGAGATGGTCCTTTCCCTCCAGTATCAGGAGAACTCCTCTCCAAGAGGCAGAGAGGCAAGAGACTCTGTTTCTCCTTGGTTTTAGTTGCTGAAATAAAGGACTTGCCACTGGTCTGTGGGCAAACTTTCTTGGGTGCTGTCTTTGTGTATGACCTCTGAATTTTGTTCAGTACATCATTGCTCTAAGGATATATTTAGTGCTTTGTGACTGGACATTTCAACATTCAGCTGGTGAGTGAGACAATATTAGGAGATATGATGCTCTTGATACCAGCCATTCTTCAAAGTGGGTGTTTATTATGGAATAAAATAAAATATGTGCTTCAGTCTAGAATTTAAAAGCACTAACTGCAATTTTTCAAGCATATGTATGTAAATAAAAGTTACCTGTCTTACCATTTTCAGGAGAAAAGTGAATCTTTACATTTGTTTTAGTGCTACTTGTTTCTGATATCCTAACCTAAAATTTCATGGTCACAAAAAGTATAAATTAAATGTTATCTTAATGAAAAATAAAACAGGGGCTATAGCACAGGTGACGTGAGGAAAATAATCACACACACACAAAAGGAACCAAGAGTGAACCCTGAAGTAACTTGGGGTGATAATGATGTATCAATGTAAGTTCATGGGTTATAAGAAAGGCACCATTCTGGTGGGGGATATGGATAGTGGGGAGTGCTATGGTGGGAGAACAGGTGGTAAATGAGAAATCTCTAGACCTTCAGATCAATTTGTTGTGAACTAAAAACAATTCTAAAAAACAAAGTAATATATATGTGTGTGCGCGCATATATTCACATATACATATATGCATATATATGCATATAAGCTATATACATACATGTATATGCATATACATACACACACACACACATATATACACATATATACACACATTTATGTACACACACACACACCCCTAATAACTTTTAAGGGCAAAAACTTTCTTCCCTTCAGAATAGCTGCCAGAGTGACTTCAAGTACACAGTTACTCATTTGAGGTAATAAGAGGTGACATAAATAGCAACTGTTGGCTGGGTGCGGTGGCTCACGCCTGTAATCCCAGCACTTTGGGAGGCCGAGGCAGGCAGATCACGAGGTCAAGAGATCGAGACCATCCTGGCCAACATGCTGAAACCCCATCTCTACTAAAAATACAAAAATTAGCTGGGTGTGGTGGCATGTGCCTGTAGTCCCAGCTCGGGAGGCTGAGGCAGGACAATCGCTTGAACCCGGGAGACGGAGGTTGCAGTGAGCCGAGATCGTGCCACTGCACTCCAGCCTGGTGACAGAGTGAGACTCCATCTCAAAAAAATAAAAATAAAAATAAATAAATCAGCTGTTCCATCACTAAGTACATTGTGGTGTCTTTCATATCCTTCCACTATAGAATAAATAGTCAGATAGCCCAGTATGTATAATAGAACTCTCACATGGACCTCTGCAGTGCTTATTTTGCCTCTGTAACTACTGAAAGAAATCTCAAATAAGGATCTTCTTAGAAACTTGAAGTAGTACTTAGACTTACACATCAACACATGCTTTGAGTAAAAGGAAAATCCTTTATGAAAATGCAAGCTTTAGAAATTAAATGCTGCCCATAAGGATTCACTTATTCCTGTATATTCACTTACTCAGACTGCAGGCAGAATCTGAATGAACTTTTTTTTCCTTTAACTTGGAAAACCTTGAAAAAATAAGAGTGGTATATAGGGGCCAATTAAAATGAAAAGAACCAGGGAAAATGAGAGTAAGTCGCTCCTCTCCTCTCAATGAGGGTATTGTGTTTTTGAACAATTCATGAATGGAATTTCAGAAACTCAGCAAAAGAATACATTTAACTGACTTACTCCAAATATATTCTGAATTTCATATTTACTAAAGTGTTTCCAAATGAACATTTTGTATGTTATGTACAAAAACTGCACATTACAAAAGGAAAGGTAGGAGAATTCATCACTTAAGTTTTTAGATGCATATATATACTTAAACTTCCACATACTCCACAAATACTAAACTTGAAAACCAAAGCACTCTACATAATTTACCTTGCCATAGATGTGAAATAATTGTAAGCATGCATAAATTTTAATATAATACTTTGAATCAATGCCAAGGGGAGGTATCATTGAATGGTGGACCAAAACAAACTACATGGCATTTTGATGTCTTTGGAAATATGGCATACCCACAAACCAGTGGCTCGGCAATGCTATTAATATATCTTGCTCAGTTGTCTTAATCATTTATAGAAGTTTAATTTTTTTTCAAGAACACAGATGTTAAGGTACTTTTAATAATTTTGAAAGGCCATAGAGTATATATATTTTTTGAAGTCATACTTTCATTGGAATTGTCTCTTTAACCTAATGAGTAAAATAAAATAAGTTTTGTCTTCTTTTGTTAGAGAAAAATGTACTTTTCCATGCCCATGCTTTCTACATTTTTGGAACTGATACAGATCCACAGAGGCCAAACCTAAAACTGAATTATCTTTAATGTTAAAATTTAATTGACCATGTATATAACTGTGCAATTGCTGCTTTCTCACAGAACTGTCTAGGGTTCATTCAACAGATCATAGTAACAAGGCCTGGCATTTAATAAACAGACTAATGATAGAGGAGATATACTAATTTATACAAGAATTAATTAACTAAATACTGTCATGTGGTTTAGTGTAGCTCAAGTTATGCTTGTATAATATAACATAGGTTCAAGTTCTTTAGTCAGCCATCAGAATAACAGAGGTTAAAGAGACCTCTGAATAAGTGCCAACTCTTGCTGCAGTTGTCTCAAAAAAAGAAATTTAAGTAATTGCAATACACATTTCTACAAATAAAATATTCCCATGCTTATATCAATTCTGAGTTTTTAAGATTAAATATCCACTACTTACAGTCTCTGACACAATTTTATTTTGGAACATGGTGATGTATTTTTTAAGTTGACTTTCTTCACCAAAAAGAGGGCTTTCATTATACTCTAAGTCCTCAATACTCTAAAACAAAAAGTCTAGTTCACTGACAAACCATCACTTTACATCTGGGTAAATTAAATATCAAAAGGAAACAGCTTTTAATATTCAAAGGATGCTGGTTATTTATTTCAAATTTTAAAACTGTAATCAATACATGGAGCTCCAAATACTTAAAATTTTAATTCCAGATTTCAGTGAAATATTATTATAGCAGGTCCAACAGTCATGTAGTTTGCTTGAAGAAAATGGTTTGATGAACATGTTACAGACAAGATGGACCAAAGACAGAAAAAGACTGTCAGTCTTATATCATGAAATACTGTATTTTTTCACCAGGTAGTGACCATTTGTTATCACTAATGGTCCACATAACATGGATTTCATGGAAGGGACAAAATGGTCTGTGATATGACCTCATCAAGTTAAAGAAAACATAACTACGTTTGAAACATATACTATTCCCTCAACAAATAGTTCGGCAGTTCCTATTCCCTAAAATGTTGTATGTTAATGCTGAGGAAGATGTAAAACATGAACACGCAATCTCTTCCATATTCCTGTGACATGAGCAAATGCACGAATAAAAAAACAAAGTAATACAAAACTTGTGTTACTGCTATGGAAGAGCAACTCACTCGGACACGTAGCTAAATATGGAGACTGATGTTGACTTAGTTGGCACAAGATTTCAATCGGTCAAAAAAAAAAAAAAAGAGATTTTAAAAGCATTTGGAAGGAAGAGCGTGAGCAAAGCATGGGAGTGACGGTGAGTTCCTTCAGGGAAGGCTGTCAATCTGGAGAGTTGGGAGGAAAGACAGAGGGTGGCAAAACAAGCCTAACAGGGGGTCATGTAAAGGGGAGAGTCTCTCAATATCTAAGAACTGAGACATGGGCACCACTGACAGGCTGGGAAGAGGGAAGGGCTGGGGAGGGTTTTAGGAAGATAGTATTGCTAATCAATGAAGGATGGCTCAGAAGGGAAGAGAGAACTCAGAAAAGGGTTTAATAGTACAAGCAAGGAAGAATGAGGTCTTGAACTAGGGCAGCCTCAGTGAGAATTTAAAGAAATTAAAGGACCATTACAGAGGTAAAACTTGCCTCGCAATAACTGCATGGATAGGATAATGGACTCAGAAGAGTCCAAGATGATACCAAAGTATCATGTAGCATTAACATTGACAGGATAACTTTTCTAGTTTAATGTTCATACCAATTAATAAATGGTTCCTGAGGAACATTATAGCAACATGTTCTCTTCTCGTGACTTCTATATAAATAACTGTTTGTGTACAGATCATCAAGTTGCTTGAAAATTTTATTTTCAAACTCTTTTCCCAGTATATTTAACGCATCTCAGTTAGTGTAAAGGAGTGACATATGAATATGTCTCTTCACAAGGTTATTAAAAAGAATACCTCCCACAAGAAAATTACATTGTTTCCTAAATAATATACATCTACATTAAGAAGAGGTCATTGTCCAATAACGATTAGCTAATGTGCTATATGACAGCAGATAATTCACAGTTCACAATGTGTTAATAATCTGCTGGCTTTCCCATTCTGTTATACATCTGAACCATCTCTTATGATTACAAATTTCATGTAAAACCATTACTAGTCACTAATAATTTTGAAAGTGAATATGCCATAAAACACTCCTACATTCCAGCAGGAAATAAAAGAGATACTCAGTAGTTAACACTTGCCTACTTCCTATTTAACTAAAACTGTTTAAACAAGACAAGTGAAAAAGACATCCAGAAAGGATTTATGGATTTCCTGCCTTCCACTAAAGATCTGTTGCTGATCTCCTAAAAACTGAATATGAAATCTTCATTAATGTGTTCATAAAGTATCAATTTTATACACAAGATTTCTATTTCTAGGTAAAATTTCCAATTTGCCTTTTTCTGTTCTAAATAACTCCCAAAAAACTATTCATGAATCCTAAAAATACATTTACCAATTATGTAAAATCTGGAACAATATATTCAAAGTGAAAATGGTAGGTAATTTAAAATGTATAACCAAAAGGTCTTTCCATACATTCAGAAACCAGCAGACTGTCTTCTATTTTGTTCACGAGTTGTATTTTATAAGAATGTATTGGGGAGCAAGATGGCCGAATAGGAACAGCTCCAGTCTCCAACTCCCAGCGCGAGCGACACAGAAGACCAGTGATTTCTGCATTTTCAACTGAGGTACTGGGTTCATCTCACTGGGGAGTGCCGGACGATCGGTGCTGGTCAGCTGCTGCAGCCCGACCAGCGAGAGCTGAAGCAGGGCGAGGCATCGCCTCACCTGGGAAGCGCAAGGGGGAAGGGAATCCCTTTTCCTAGCCAGGGGAACTGAGACACACAACACCTGGAAAATTGGGTAACTCCCACCCCAATACTGCGCTTTAAGCAAACAGGCACACCAGGAGATCATATCCCACACCTGGCCGGGAGGGTCCCACACCCACGGAGCCTCCCTCATTGCTAGCACAGCAGTCTGTGATATCGCCGCAAGGCAGCAACGAGGCTGGGGGAGGGGCGCCCGCCATTGCTGAGGCTTAAGTAGGTAAACAAAGCTGCTGGGAAGCTCGAACTGGGTGGAGCTCACAGGAGCTCAAGGAAACCTGCCTGTCTCTGTAGACTCCACCTCTGGGGACAGGGCACAGTAAAAATAACAAAAACAGCAGAAACCTCTGCAGACGCAAACGACTCTGTCTGACAGCTTTGAAGAGAGCAGTGGATCTCCCAACACGGAGGTTGAGATCTGAGAAGGGACAGACTCCCTGCTCAAGTGGGTCCCTGACCCCTGAGTAGCCTAACTGGGAGACATCCCCCACTAGGGGCAGTCTGACACCCCACACCTCACAGGGTGGAGTACACCCCTGAGAGGAAGCTTCCAAAGCAAGAATCAGACAGGTACACTCGCTGTTCAGAAATATTCTATCTTCTGCAGCCTCTGCTGCTGATACCCAGGCAAACAGGGTCTGGAGTGGACCTCAAGCAATCTCCAACAGACCTACAGCTGAGGGTCCTGACTGTTAGAAGGAAAACTATCAAACAGGAAGGACACCTACACCAAAACCCCATCAGTACATCACCATCATCAAAGACCAGAGGCAGATAAAACCACAAAGATGGGGAAAAAGCAGGGCAGAAAAGCTGGAAATTCAAAAAATAAGAGCGCATCTCCCCCGGCAAAGGAGCGCAGCTCATCGCCAGCAACGGATCAAAGCTGGACGGAGAATGACTTTGACGAGATGAGAGAAGAAGGCTTCAGTCCATCAAATTTCTCAGAGCTAAAGGAGGAATTACGTACCCAGCGCAAAGAAACTAAAAATCTTGAAAAAAAAGTGGAAGAATTGATGGCTAGAGTAATTAATGCAGAGAAGGTCATAAACGAAATGAAAGAGATGAAAACCATGACACGAGAAATACGTGACAAATGCACAAGCTTCAGTAACCGACTCGATCAACTGGAAGAAAGAGTATCTGCGATTGAGGATCAAATGAATGAAATGAAGTGAGAAGAGAAACCAAAAGAAAAAAGAAGAAAAAGAAATGAACAAAGCCTGCAAGAAGTATGGGATTATGTAAAAAGACCAAATCTACGTCTGATTGGGGTGCCTGAAAGTGAGGGGGAAGATGAAACCAAGTTGGAAAACACTCTTCAGGATATCATCCAGGAGAACTTCCCCAACCTAGTAGGGCAGGCCAACATTCAAATCCAGGAAATACAGAGAACGCCACAAAGATACTCCTCGAGAAGAGCAACTCCAAGACACATAATTGCCAGATTCACCAGAGTTGAAATGAAGGAAAAAATCTTAAGGGCAGCCAGAGAGAAAGGTCGGGTTACCCACAAAGGGAAGCCCATCAGACTAACAGCAGATCTCTCGGCAGAAACTCTCCAAGCCAGAAGAGAGTGGGGGCCAATATTCAACATTCTTAAAGAAAAGAATTTTCAACCCAGAATTTCATATCCAGCCAAACTAAGTTTCATAAGTGAAGGAGAAATAAAATCCTTTACAGATAAGCAAATGCTTAGAGATTTTGTCACCACTAGGCCTGCCTTACAAGAGACCCTGAAGGAAGCACTAAACATGGAAAGGAACAACCGGTACCAGCCATTGCAAAAACATGCCAAAATGTAAAGACCATCGAGGCTAGGAAGAAACTGCATCAACTAACGAGCAAAATAACCAGTTAATATCATAATGGCAGGATCAAGTTTACACATAACAATATTAACCTTAAATGTAAATGGACTAAATGCTCCAATTAAAAGACATAGACTGGCAAACTGGATAAAGAGTCAAGACCCATCAGTCTGCTGTATTCAGGAAACCCATCTCACACGCAGAGACATACATAGGCTCAAAATAAAGGGATGGAGGAAGATTTACCAAGCAAATGGAGAACAAAAAAAAGCAGGGGTTGCAATACTAGTCTCTGATAAAACAGACTTTAAGCCATCAAAGATCAAAAGAGACAAAGAAGGCCATTACATAATGGTAAAGGGATCAATTCAACAGGAAGAGCTAACTATCCCAAATATATATGCACCCAATACAGGAGCACCCAGATTCATAAAGCAAGTCCTTAGAGACTTACAAAGAGACTTAGACTCCCATACAATAATAATGGGAGACTTCAACACTCCACTGTCAACATTAGACAGATCAACGAGACAGAAAGTTAACAAGGATATCCAGGAATTGAACTCATCTCTGCAGCAAGCAGACCTAATAGACATCTATAGAACTCTCCACCCCAAATCAACAGAATATACATTCTTCTCAGCACCACATTGTACTTACTCCAAAATCGACCACGTAATTGGAAGTAAAGCACTCCTCAGCAAATGTACAAGAACAGAAATTATAACAAACTGTCTCTCAGACCACAGTGCAATCAAACTAGAACTCAGGACTAAGAAACTCAATCAAAACCGCTCAACTACATGGAAACTGAACAACCTGCTCCTGAATGACTACTGGGTACATAACGAAATGAAGGCAGAAATAAAGATGTTCTTTGAAACCAATGACAACAAAGATACAACATACCAGAATCTCTGGGACACATTTAAAGCAGTGTGTAGAGGGAACTTTATAGCACTAAATGCCCACAAGAGAAAGCAGGAAAGATCTAAAATTGACACTCTAACATCGCAATTAAAAGAACTAGAGAAGCAAGAGCAAACACATTCGAAAGCTAGCAGAAGGCAAGAAATAACTAAGATCAGAGCAGAACTGAAGGAGATAGAGACACAAAAAACTCTCCAAAAAATCAATGAATCCAGGAGTTGGTTTTTTGAAAAGATCAACAAAATTGACAGACCACTAGCAAGACTAATAAAGAAGAAAAGAGAGAAGAATCAAATCGACGCAATTAAAAATGATAAAGGGGATATCACCACTAACCCCACAGAAATACAAACTAACATCAGAGAATACTATAAACACCTCTACGCAAATAAACTGGAAAATCTAGAAGAAATGGATAATTTCCTGGACACTTACACTCTTCCAAGACTAAACCAGGAAGAAGTTGAATCCCCGAATAGACCAATAGCAGGCTCTGAAATTGAGGCAATAATTAAGAGCCTACCAACCAAAAAAAGTCCAGGACCAGATGGATTCACAGCTGAATTCTACCAGAGGTACAAGGAGGAGTTGGTACCATTCCTTCTGAAACTATTCCAATCAATAGAAAAAGAGGGAATCCTCCCTAACTCATTTTATGAGGCCAACATCATCCTGATACCAAAGCCTGGCAGAGACACAACAAAAAAAGAGAATTTTAGACCAATATCTCTGATGAACATCGATGCAAAAATCTTCAATAAAATACTGGCAAACCTGATTCAGCAACACATCAAAAAGCTTATCCACCATGATCAAGTGGGCTTCATCCCTGGGATGCAAGGCTGGTTCAACATTTGCAAATCAATAAACATAATCCAGCATATAAACAGAACCAAAGACAAGAACCACATGATTATCTCAATAGATGCAGAAAAGGCTTTTGACAAAATTCAACAGCCCTTCATGCTAAAAACGCTCAATAAATTCGGTATTGATGGAACGTACCTCAAAATAATAAGAGCTATTTATGACAGACCCACAGCCAATATCATACTGAATGGGCAAAAACTGGAAAAATTCCCTTTGAAAACTGGCTCAAGACAGGGATGCCCTCTCTCACCACTCCTATTCAACATAGTGTTGGAAGTTCTGGCTAGGGCAATCAGGCAAGAGAAAGAAATCAAGGGTATTCAGTTAGGAAAAGAAGAAGTCAAATTGTCCCTGTTTGCAGATGACATGATTGTATATTTAGAAAACCCCATTGTCTCAGCCCAAAATCTCCTTAAGCTGATAAGCAACTTCAGCAAAGTCTCAGGATACAAAATTAATGTGCAAAAATCACAAGCATTCTTATACACCAGTAACAGACAAACAGAGAGCCAAATCAGGAATGAACTTCCATTCACAATTGCTTCAAAGAGAATAAAATACCTAGGAATCCAACTTACAAGGGATGTAAAGGACCTCTTCAAGGAGAACTACAAACCACTGCTCAGTGAAATAAAAGAGGACACAAACAAATGGAAGAACATACCATGCTCATGGATAGGAAGAATCAATATCGTGAAAATGGCCATACTGCCCAAGGTAATTTATAGATTCAATGCCATCCCCATCAAGCTACCAATGAGTTTCTTCACAGAATTGGAAAAAACTGCTTTAAAGTTCATATGGAACCAAAAAAGAGCCCGCATCTCCAAGGCAATCCTAAGTCAAAAGAACAAAGCTGGAGGCATCACGCTACCTGACTTCAAACTATACTACAAGGCTACAGTAACCAAAACAGCATGGTACTGGTACCAAAACAGAGATATAGACCAATGGAACAGAACAGAGTCCTCAGAATAAATACCACACATCTACAGCCATCTGATCTTTGACAAACCTGAGAGAAACAAGAAATGGGGAAAGGATTCCCTATTTAATAAATGGTGCTGGGAAAATTGGCTAGCCATAAGTAGAAAGCTGAAACTGGATCCTTTCCTTACTCCTTATACGAAAATTAATTCAAGATGGATTAGAGACTTAAATGTTAGACCTAATACCATAAAAATCCTAGAGGAAAACCTAGGTAGTACCATTCAGGACATAGGCATGGGCAAAGACTTCATGTCTAAAACACCAAAAGCAACGGCAGCAAAAGCCAAAATTGACAAATGGGATCTCATTAAACTAAAGAGCTTCTGCACAGCAAAAGAAACTACCATCAGAGTGAACAGGCAACCTACAGAATGGGAGAAAATTTTTGCAATCTACTCATCTGACAAAGGGCTAATATCCAGAACCTACAAAGAACTCAAACAAATTTACAAGAAAAAAACAAACAACCCCATCAAAAAGTGGGCAAAGGATATGAACAGACATTTCTCAAAAGAAGACATTCATACAGCCAACAGACACATGAAAAAATGCTCATCATCACTGGCCATCAGAGAAATGCAAATCAAAACCACAATGAGATACCATCTCACACCAGTTAGAATGGCGAACATTAAAAAGTCAGGAAACAACAGGTGCTGGAGAGGATGTGGAGAAATAGGAACACTTTTACACTGTTGGTGGGATTGTAAACTAGTTCAACCATTATGGAAAACAGTATGGCGATTCCTCAAGGATCTAGAACTAGATGTACCATATGACCCAGCCATCCCATTACTGGGTATATACCCAAAGGATTATAAATTATGCTGCTATAAAGACACATGCACCCGTATGTTTATTGCGGCACTGTTCACAATAGCAAAGACTTGGAATCAACCCAAATGTCCATCAGTGACAGACTGGATTAAGAAAATGTGGCACATATACACCATGGAATACTATGCAGCCATAAAAAAGGATGAGTTTGTGTCCTTTGTAGGGACATGGATGCAGCTGGAAACCATCATTCTTAGCAAACTATCACAAGAACAGAAAACCAAACACCACATGTTCTCACTCATAGGTGGGAACTGAACAATGAGATCACTTGGACTCGGGAAGGGGAACATCACACACCGGGGCCTATCATGGGGAGGGGGGAGGGGGGAGGGATTGCATTGGGAGTTATACCTGATGTAAATGTTGATGGGTGCTGACGAGTTGATGGGTGCAGCACACCAACATGGCACAAGTATACATATGTAACAAACCTGCACGTTATGCACATGTACCCTAGAACTTAAAGTATAATAATAATAAATAAATTAAAAAAAAAAAGAATGTATTGTGATACCAAATAGAACAGACCTTTGTGAATTGCTCAAATGGCGGCTCAATCTCTGTCAGTTCCTTTCCCATCTTGTTGTCACCTCTTGTTGCTCTTGAAATAATCTCCAGAACCACAAAACTAAAAAGTGATTAAAATTGGGTAAATTTTAATACTTAAAAAACATAATTCTGTATTAGCTTTAAATAGATACTCTTTAAATCAATACTTCTGAACACTTTCTTTTAGACAACATTTATGACCAATTTTAAACAATTGTGTTCAACACTCATATGCTAAAACAACATAATCTTTTTCATCAGTCATGGGGTAAAGAATATTCCTTCTTATACATATTCAACATGTATGTCCTAATTCTTGATTTCAAATAAAGAGTGTTTGTTGACCCTTCTTATAATTTGTTGACCACAGATAGGTAAGATCTATAGAGGAATTCACTAAGAAATATTCTTTTGTTACTAAGATTTTAAACACTTGGACATTTCAATATGCACATAGATGAACCTTCCAATAATGATGGCCTTTCTGCACCTTGACCTAATCTCCAACAACAGTGTTCTCCTCTCCTCTACGTGGCACACACAGTCATCCCCTAGATTTTGTCATTCCCAGTGACTGCAACATCTCCCGTAATATTAATAATAGCAATAATAGCAACGATAAAGAGCAACCATGGGTGAGATCGCATCCTAAAAAATTTAAATAAACCCATTACATAAGAACCCTTTCGTCCTTCAAACAACTCTGAGGTAGGTACTCTTACCATGTCTCCTTTCGTAGATAAGGCAACTGAGGCACAGAGATAAATAATTTGCCCATGTTTCTGAGCTAGCGATGGTCAAACTGGAGTTGGATCCCAAGCAGTGTGGCTGCAGAGTCCCAGGCCCTGATCACTCCACTCAGCTATTTCTCCATCTTCCCAACATACACAGCCACTACCTCCCTGTCACTGTAGGTCACTCACTTCAGTACTACAGCTCAGGAATCTGTAGGGACCCAACACCCAATGTATGGAGCACTTTTCACTGCCCAATACCCCACCCCCATGTGCTCAGGTAACTCAGTCCCAGCTGAAATTCCACAGCCAGTCATCATAACCCCCGCCCTCATATATATATATATATATATATATATATATATATATATATATATATATGCCCTGCCCAACCAACTCTCCCTCTATCAATGTGCTCGGCTACACCCCAACCCAGGAAATTCCAGCACTAAAGTTGCTCTTGCACAAATATGCCATCTGGGCTGACTTTAACTTCTTAATCCCTATGACGCTGACCTCAGTTGGACCCCTAATGCTGCATGGCAATTATATTCCCCTAGTCCATGAGTCCACTAACAGGCCCCCCTCTCTGGGCTCATGCTGTCCTCCTCCTTTGCTGGATTTCTGCATGAACTATTACTACCTGAGACATTGTTACAATAGGTTAATCATAAAGCAAAGCTGGATACCAACAATTAGTTCTTCTCTTCCTTTCTTCTTCATCTTTCTGCTCACCTGTGATGTATTCTTCAAGGACATTCAGCAACTTCAGAGAACATCCATAACTATGTTTCTGCCTGTAACACATAATACGTAACACGGTCATATGTCATAGAGAGATGAAAAATTAACCCTATTCAAACCAAAACTGACTTGACATAATTTATACTATAAAGTAGCAATGGAATAATAGCAGCTGAAATCTTCTTTTTGGGAAAAGGTGAAATGAGCTACTCTCATTCTGAAAGGGTTCCTTCCTAACTGACTAGTAGAGCAGCTCTCTTACATTCTTTACATGCTGAAGACAAAGGAGGGTTTACAGCACTATAAATTTCCCAGAAACAATCATTTTCTCTGATTTCAGCAGTTTACTTTTCATTTCCTCAAACTAAATAACATATGGGTTCTCATAAGTAGGTTCAAGAATATCATAGCCATTCATACCGTAAGATTTCCCAAAAGAAATACTTCACTTAACTATTTCTCCACTTTGGCACAATGATGATTTTCTAAAAGGGATAGTGAAAACAATTTAATTAAAATAGATAACTTATTTACAACATAAGGTTGTCCCTTTCTACATAACTTAATATTTTTAAGGATCTACAGACTAAAAGTTGAAGACATTTATCTTACATGCAGCTGCCGTATTTCTAGAAATTGATAAAAATTAATTTTACAGGAAGACTATTTTTATCTGGAAGGCAAAAAGAGGTCATCTTCATTGACTTTCTAGGTAATATACCTCAATTCTGTTAAACTTAGGTTATAAAACAAAAGAAACTTACCTGCTTAGGGAACAGTCAAGTAAAACATGTTGTTCACTGCAGACGCCAATATGTACAGGATAGTTTTTGAAATTCTGCACTAACGAATACAAAGAAATGATAGAAATATCATTATTCAAAAAAGCCAACAATCATACATTTTTAGTTGTATTGTTCTCAAAATGTGTTTAATTTTGTTCTTTGTTTCGTTGCAAGCTTTTGCAACCCTTTCAATCCTTTTTCTCTTTGCAGCAAGACCCTTTTTAATTTCAGCTAGATAGTAAATGAAAATACATTAAAAGTTAATGTTGAAAAGTAGTTTATTTGCATATATTGAAAACAATATGGGACATGATGGTTCAGCAATATCAGAAGGATATTTAAAATGTAAAATGGAAAGATCATTTCAAAAAAGTAAGATTTACTCACTTATTTTCTGTAAAACCTTTCAGGTATTAATAATAGTTTTCCAATTCCAATTGGCATAACAGCAAATCACTTAATTGACAGATGATGAAAAAAAGCAAATAGTTAAAACAGTTTATATTTTTTAAATGTGCAGAAAGGGTAACAAACAGACTTTAATTTCTACATTTATAAAATGTCCTACAATTCAAAGGACATGTTTCCATGAAATACTGTCACAACTCATTAAGTAAAGCACATAAAAATAAGACCATCAAAAGGGTAGACATAGCTTAATACACAATAAGGAAAGTATTTTTAAGCAATCTAGTGATTGACGCTATTAACTGTATTTTAATAAAAGAAGCAATGTCCATGGGTATAAAAATTTAGGTTTAAGTAGATAAAGAAATACATTTAAAAACACGTTTGAAGTATTTTCTGGGAGCTTTTTATATGACATTTTTATCCATAGTGCTGTGTTTCAGAAGATTGTCATACTGCAAGGAATGCTTTCCTAAACATAGTTTCACATCAGAGATCTACCATCAATTGCTAAGAATAGTTTTCAGCAATCATAAAAGAGCTGCACCATAATACAAATATTTCTTACACACAGTATCCATCTATAGTGGTCGATGTATCAGGCAGCTCACAAAACAAGCACTTTGTCACCACCAAGCAGAGCAAAGCTTTCCAAATATACTGCTTGTATGAATCATCGCTATAGAAGAGCTGAAAACTGAATTGAGCTTTTTAAAAATGAGTATTGTCTTCATGGTCTCTACAGAAATTTTCTCAAACTTTTTTGAAAAAATGGTCCTATAACAGTACAACTAATATTTCACATGGCAGTATAAAATTTATGGGGTTTTGGATCCAATTAATTAGATGTTTCTCACTGGGTAGGAAAGTTGTCTTTTCTTTTCTACTACACAGTTTATTACTGGAATAATAATAGAAAATAATCATTTTAGAGAATTCAATTTTTTTTCTGGTACTTTAAAGAAAACAAAATCAGAAAGCTGTGACAATAGAATAGCTAAATTAGAAACATGAAAAACTCATATTAAAAACTCTGAGTACATACGGACAGGAAGAAGGGAACAACAGACAACTGGGCCTACTTCAGGGTGGAGGGTAGGAGGAGGGTAAGGATCGAAAACCACTCATCTGGTATTATGCTATAACCTAAGTAACAAAATAATCTGTATACCAAACCCCCGTGACATGCAATTTATCTTTATAATAAACCTGCACATGTACCCCCAAACCTAAAATAAAAGCTAAAAAAACTGATATATGACTTAATGTGTGTACACTAAAAGGAACGAATAGAGCTGTTTCTCCTCCAGTGTCCTCTAATATCCCCCCAAACAATTAAATTTCCACGTGTATGAAAGAAAAGCCATCCCTCTCGCTTCCCATTAGAAGAATTCTCACATTCCACATCAACATAGAAAAGGTAAGTAAGAAAAATTTATCAAACAGATTATGTTAAATGCTATATATGAGAAGAAGGCATTTAAGACAGTCTTGTCCACTACTTCGTACAGCCTACTGTAACAGTTGTATGATTGAAAACAATTTTCATAAACTACAAATAGCTCCTAAAACATACCTGCAATATCTTCTAGCTTCTGGATTTCAACCCTGTAAAAAAAAAAAAAAAAAAAAAAAAGTTACATCAGGGAAATTTATAGCACTAAATGCACACAGGAGAAAGCGGGAAAGATCTAAAATCAATACTCTAACATCACAATGAAAAGAACTAGAGAAGCAAGAGCAAACAAATTCAAAAGCTAGCAGAAAACAAGAAATAACTAAGATCAGAGCAGAACTGAAGTTGATAGAGACATGAAAAACTCTTCAAAAAATCAGTGAATCCAGGAGTTGTTTTTTTGAAAAGATTAACAAAATAGATAGACTGCTAGCCAGACTATTAAAGAAGAAAAGAGACAAGAATCAAATAGACACAATAAAAAATGATAAAGGGGATATCACCACTGATCTCACAGAAATACAAACTACTATCAGAATACTATAAACACCTCCATGCAAATAAACTAGAAAATCTGGAAGAAATTGATAAATTCCTGGACACATACACCCTCCCAAGACTAAACTAGGAAGAAGTTGAATTCCTGAATAGACAAATAATAAGTTCTGAAATTGAGGCAGTAATAGCCTACCAACCAAAAAAATCCCAGGATCAGACGGATTCACAGCTGAATTCTACCAGAGGTACAAAGAGGAGCTGGTACCATTCCTTCTGAAACTATTCCAAACAGAAAAAGAGGGACTCCTCCCTAACTCATTTTATGAATCCAGCATGATCCTGATACCAAAACCTGGCAGAGACACAAGAAAAAAAGAAAATTTCAGGCAAATATCCCTGATGAACATTAATGTGAAAATCATCAGTAAAATACTGGCAAACCTAATCCAGTAGCATATCAAAAAGCTTATCCACCACTATCAAGTCAGCTTCATCCCTGGGATGCAAGGCTGGTTCAACATACACAAATCAATAAATATAATCCATCACATAAACAGAACCAATGACAAAAACCACATGATTATCTCAATAGATGCAGAAAAAGGCCTTTGATAAAATTCAACATCCCTTCATGCTAAAAACTCTAAATAAACTAGATATTGATGGAACATATCTCAAAATAATAAGAGCTATTTATGAGAAACCCACAGCCAATATCATCCTGAATGGGCAAAAGCTGGAAGCATTCCCTTTGAAAACCAGCACAAGACAAGGATGCCCTCTCTTACTACTCCTATTCAACATAGTATTGGAAGTTCTGGCCAGGGCAATCAGGCAAGAGAAAGAAATAAAGAGTATTCAAATAGGAAGAGAGGAAGTCAAATTGTCTCTGTTTGCAGATGACATGATTGAATATTTAGAAAACCCCATCATCTCAGCCCAAAATATCCTTAAGCTGATAAGCAACTTCAGCAAAGTCTCAGGATACAAAATAAACGTGCAGAAATTGCAAGCATTCTTATACACCAGTAATAGACAGCCAAATCATGAGTGAACTCCCATTCACAATTGCTACAAAGGGAATAAAATACCAAGGAATACAACTTACAAGGGGTGCAAAGGACCTCTTCAAGGAGAACTACAAACCACTGGTCAAAGAAGGAAGAGAGGACACAAACAAATGGAAAAACATTCCATGCTCATGGTTAGGAAGAATCAATATCGTGAAAATGGCCATACTGCCCAAAGTAATTTATAGATTCAATGCTATCCCCATCAAGCTACCATTAACTTTCTTCACAGAATTAGAAAAAACTACTTTGAATTTCATATATGGAACAAAAAAAGAGCCTGTATAGCCAAGACAATCCTAAGCAAAAAGAAAAAAGCTGGAGGCATCACGCTACGTGACTTCAAACTATATTACAAGGCTACAGTAACCAAAACAGCATGGTACTAGTACCAAAATAGATATATAGACCAATAGAACAGAACAGAGGCCTCAGAAATACTGCCACACATGTACAACCATCTGATCTTTGACAAACCTGATAAAAACAAGCAATGGGGAAAGGATTCCCTATTTAATAAATGGTATTGGGAAAACTGGCTAGCCATATGCCAAAAACTGAAACTGGATCCCTTCCTTACACCTTACACAAAAATTAACTCAAGATTAATGAAACACTTAAATGTAAGGCCTAAAACCATAAAAACCCTAGAAGAAAACCTAGACAATACCATTCAGGACATTGGCATGGGCAAAGACTTCATGACTAAAACACTGAAAGCAATGGCAACAAAAGCCAAAATAGACAAATGGGATCTAATTAAACTAAAGAGCTTCTGCACAGCAAAAGAAACTATCATCAGAGTGAACAGGCAACCCACAGAATGGGAGAAAATTTTTGCAATCTATCCATCTGACAAAGGGCTAATATCCAGAATCTACAAGGAACTTAAACAAATTTACATGAAAAATAACAACCCCATCAAAAAGTGGGTGAAGGATATGAACAGACACTTCTCAAAAGAAGAAATTTATGCAGCCAGCGAACATATGAAAAAAAGCTTGTCATCACTGGTCATTAGAGAAATGCAAATCAAAACCACAATGAGATACCATTTCATGCCAGTTAGAACACTGATCATTAAAAAGTCAGGAAACAACAGATGCTGGGGAGGATGTTGAGAAATAGGAATGCTTTTACACTGTTGGTGGAAGTGTAAATTAGTTCAACCAATGTGGAAGACAGTGTGGTGATTCTGCAAGGATCTAGAATCAGAAATACCATTTGACCCAGCAGTCTCATTACTGGATATATACCCAGAGGATTGTAAATCATTCTACTATAAAAACACATGCATACATATGTTTATTGCAGCACTATTCACAATAGCAAAGACTTGGAACCAACCCAAATGCCCATCAATGATAGACTGGATAAAGAAAATGTGGCACATATACATCATGGAATACTGTTGCAGCCATAAAAAAGGATGAGTTCATGTCCTTTGCAGTGACATGGATGCAGCTGGAAACCATCATTCTCAGCAAACTCATACAGGAACAGAAAACACAAACACTGCATGTTCTCACTCATAAGTAGGAGTTGAACAACGAGAACACATGGACACAGGGAGGGGGAACATCACACACTGGGGTCTGTCGGGGGTGGAGAGCTAGAAGAGGGATAGCATTAGGAGAAATACCTAATGTAGATGATGGGTTGATGGGTGCAGGAAACCACCATGACACGTGTATACCTATGTAACAAACCTGCACGTTCTGCACATGTATCCCTATAATAAAAAAGAAGAAAAATGTTACATCAGAATTTTAACATAATGCTACACAAAATGCCATGTTTAAGAAGAAATGTCTTATGTTAAATGTTCTGCATAGAACAGTGATTATATGATCCAAAGCTGACTTCTCTGTCTCCCAGATTCAAGCAATTCTCATGCCTCAGCCTCCTGAATAGTTGGGATTGCAGGCAAATGCCACCACGCCTGGCTAACATTTGTATTTTTGGTGAGACGGGGTTTCACCATATTCTCCAGGCTGGTCTCGAACTCCTGACCTCAAGTGATTCACCCACCTCGGCCTCCCAAAGTGCTAGGATTACAGGCGTGAGCCACCATGCTTGGCTCCAAAGCTGATTTTTCTTAGAAGACATTATCTGACAGGCAAAACTGACTTTACGCCTTCTCTTCCGCATCAATTTCAGCAAAATGGTCTCTTTCCTGCTGCTCATCAATTGCTGAAGTCTTTCCTGCATTAAAACAAAAAAGACACACTTTTTTTTTTTTTTTTTTTTTTTTTTTTGAGGAAGACGCGGTTGTGGATTTTTTTTTGTGGAGAAATGTACTATTTGGGGACTCTTTTGGCTCTCTGCCCATTAAAGCTTTAAAGCGGCGCTATACATGGGATCATTGGGACCCTGACCATTTTACAGAGGCATTTTTGCAAGGCCTTTGGGGTTCAAGTCCCGGTAAACAAGGCACTATATGTCAGATCCCTTGGACGTCAGGACCGCACCCATGGAGAAGAGCTGCTCTAAGAGTATCTGTAAACCCGGGTATAAGGAAGAACCTCCCATGGGAAACCTAAGGTTTGAGCCTGCTTTGAAAAGCTTGGGCATCTTAGCGCGTGCAAGGTGAACTCCAAAGCAACAAAGGGGCCGGGGGTCTCGAGCTGCCTGTGTGCCCCCCATGCAGAGAGCAGACAGACCGTCCCGTTGAGCGTGCACCTTCTTCCTGGTCCCCTGGACTGTTTTTACCTCCATGCTCCATTTCCTGGGTGGCCGTAACCTGAGCCTCCACTGGGTGAGGCCTTCGCAGGCCTCTTGATGAGCTTCCTGCCCACGGGCTCCGTGGCTGGCTGTCCTCAGATGTTAGAGGTGACTCCTGAATCTTGTGAGTGCAAAGATACGTAAGGAAACGGGGTGTGTAAAAGGAGAGCCATCGGGATCGCGGGTTCAAGAATGGTGGGGGGCCGGGCGCGGTGGCTCAAGCCTGTAATCCCAGCACTTTGGGAGGCCTAGACGGGCGGATCACGAGGTCAGGATATTGAGACCATCCTGGCTAACACGGTGAAACCCCGTCTCTACTAAAAAATACAAAAAAAACTAGCTAGGCGAGGTGGTGGGCGCCTGTAGTCCCAGCTACTCGGGAGGCTGAGGCAGGAGAATGGCGTAAACCTGGGAGGGGGAGCTTGCAGTGAGCTGAAATCCGGCCTCTGCACTCCAGCCTGGGCGACAGAAAACAAAACAAAACAAAAAAAGGGTGGGGCTGGCCTGCCCCGAGTCTCCTGTGGGAGCAGAAGGGATCACGGAGAAGATGCCAGCATCCTCTCCTGTTCTGGCCCGTACAGCCCGTCATCGGGGCTGGCTGCAGAGCTCGCAGCTACAGCGCACACCTGAACTCCACGGCCTCTGGGGGATCCTCGTGGAGCCATTGGGACAGAGCTCAGCCCTGCCCCTGGGTCCCCCAGCAACCCCGTGTGGCTGGAAGGGCTGTGGGGTAACAGAGGAACTCCCCAGCCATCTCAATGGGAGTAACCGGTTGTGCACCTGTTCCGGACAATCAAGGGTGGGCACTGCTACCCGTCTGCCTGGACGCCCAAGGGACCTCTGGTGACCCCCAAGTGTCCTGCTGGGCAGCCAGGCAGGAGGGACCCACACCGACTCCCCAACCCCTGCACATATGCACAGGCCCCAGGGCTGCTCCCTGGCCCTGGGAACCACCTGGGCAACTCCAGCTGTCGGCCCTGGCCCACCCCAGCCTGCCCTCAGGGCCTCGCCCTGACTCAGGCCCCAGACAACGACGCTAGGGCCATTTCCTCACGTGCTTCACACGTTCATCCCTAAAGGGCCTCATGCCCGCCTTCTCCACCTCCCCACCGTGGGCTCAACACCTGAGGGACCCCCCACGTTGCTTGCTCAGAGGACCTGCAGACGCTGGCACCACAAGGCTCCTCTGAGGGCCTGGGTCCTCGGTTCTCTTGAGAGCACCCAGCCTGCCTGCCCGCACTCCTCGCTGATTGTTCGACTCAGTGCACTTGTGGGTGGTGGGCCGTTGGGGCCACGCCCCCTGCAGGCATGCCCTCCCGCTAAGGGACAGCCCATGGTAGCTGTGGACTCAGGGAGAGGGTGGCGCTGAGGACCCTGTCCCCATGATATTCCAGCTCCTCATCCTGGCAAAGGAAGCAAGGACCCGGGAGTGGGGAGTGCCAGGGGACCCTGCCCTAAGGAATGGAGGCCAAGTGAACAGGGCCTAGGACCTTGCCCCCAGGCTCGTTCCAGCCACCCCTGCCCCTTTGGGTGCAATGGCCATCACCCTGCCAGTGGGGCCCAGGCTCCCTCCCATGCCCTGTGTGCTTCCAACATGCCCAGCTGCATCCTTTTTATCATTGAATTGTGCTTTTATGTTTTATCTAAGAAAATTGAAGTTGCCTTTGGAGGGGAAAAAAATATATATGTATATGCACACACACGTGTGTGTGTGTGTGTGTGTGTGTGTGTGTACTTAAGCAAAGGTTTTCCTTTTATATTTATAGATTAAATTGCAGAGGTAATTCTACTCTGGCATAAAATGGGCATATTTAAGCCTTTGGGTACTTTAGTTAGAGAATATTCCTAAGGCAAGAATTAAGATGTATTCATGCATCATTTCTCTTTATAATTCTGTTGTCAAGTATTATAGAAATGTTTATCAGTTTCATTTTTATCACCAGGAATGATTTTAACCAAAAGCTTTCAAAAACCCTTTAATTTTGACCCAGCAAAATCAAACATTTATTTATTTATATAAGTTTAAGGGTGCCGAGGGCAATTTTGGTACATGGATCTATTGTGTAGTGGTGAAGTCTGGGCTTTTAGTGTTCCCATCACCTGAATAATGTACATTGTATCCTTTAAGTAATTTCTCAACACTCTCCCACCCTTCTGAGTTTCCAGTGTCTATCTTTCCACTCTCTATGTTCCTGTATAACACATTGCTCCGTTCTCTTATAAGTGAGAACATGCAATATTTGTCTGTGTTTTACTTGTTTCACTTAAAATAATGGTCTATAGTTCCATTCGTGGTGCTGCAAAAGACACGATTTCATTCTTTTTCATAGCTGAATACTATTCCATTTCACATATAAACCACATTTTCTTTATCCAATTATCCGTTGTTGGGCACCTGAGTGTTGATTCCATATCTTTGCTATTGCTGTGATAAACATATGAGTTCTGGTGTCTTTTTGATGTAATGATGTCTTTTCCTTTGGGTAGATACCCAGTGGTGGGATTGGTGGGTTGAACAGAGTGACATATGCTGGGGAAAAACATTTAGTCTATAGCAGAGAGTCAACAATTTTCTTAGATAAAACATAAAAGCACAATCCATTGATAAAAAGGATGCAGCTGGGTGTGTTGGGAGCACAGAGGGAATGGGAGGGAGCCTGGGCCCCACCCACAGGGTGACGGCCATTGCACCCAAAGGGGCAGGGGTGGCTGGAATGAGCCCAGGGTTGAGGTCCTAGGCCCCATCCACTTGGCCTCATTCCTCAGGACAGGATTCCCAGCATTCCCCATTCCCAGTTCCTTGCTTCCTTTGCCAGGATGAGGAGCTGGAGTATCGTGGGGACAGAGGCCTCAAAGAGCCACCCTCGCTCCCTGGGTCCACAGATTCCTTGAGTGGTCCCTTAGAGGTAGGGCATACCTGCAGGGGGCGTGACCCCACACAGCCCCGCCACCTGCATGTGCACTGAGCCGACCAATCAGCGAGGAGCACGGGCAGGCGGGCTGGCTGATCTTGCAAGAACCCAGGACTCAGGCCCTCAGAGGAGCCTCGTGGTGTTGGCATCTACAGGTCCTATATATATTTTTAAATTTTTATTATATAGATTTTTTTTCTCAAAGTATGTAATTTTGTGGCTGAATTTAATTTTACCTTTGTGCATAGAAATCTATAGACAATTGTAATGCAGGGACACTTTATTAGCATGACCTAACCTTTGAAATCTTGTCTAGGTGAGTCATGAATTTAGTTCATTATCAGTCAGTTCTCTCCTAGTTGGGAAACGATGCAGACACACATGGGACTCAATTAGACTGGGTCAGTGTGATATTTTCAGGGTCTCTAGTGATGTGTGAGACACACGGGGAGACTGAGATCTGAGTTTATGATCTTCAGTGTCAATAGGAGAGAAGAAAAGGACTTCTGAATAACATAGCTATCCATTGCCTCACAAAATCTCTGAAAGCAGTGCTCTAGGAGTTACAGTGATGGCATCAGGAGCTGCAGTTTTGGGGGCAATTGAGAAGGAACTCCTTTCTCTGTATAGGCTCCAGAGTTCCTGAAACTTCTCCCCAATTAGAAACATACAAAATTATTACCCCTACTTACCAGTGCCATATGACCTGGGACTACTCAGAGTAAAGGGCTAATTAAAGAAAACATGTCTAGAAAGAAACCAAAGAACGTTACCCTCAAAAGGCAACTTCAGGAATCCAACTATAACATTTTTGGGTAGATTAATATATAATACATATATATTATGGATTCTAATAATATAGTAAAACTGATGAGGTTTAGAACAAATTAGGAGACACATTCTGGGTCAGATGCCAACTGCCTCTGCAAGTTTGGGCAAGGTAATTAACTACCTGGAATTTCTGCTAAATTGAGGTTGGCAGGGGCACTGAGTTGATTAATTTGATCTTGAAAGCGCCATGAGGTCATGGACTATCTTCTTATCTTTATTAGGGAGCTGTTTCTTATATTTATAAGACTCCTTTACTAAGTTAAAGGTGTTTTCCTTCCTCTACCATACACAATTTTTAAAAACTGTTCTCAGCCGGGCGAGGTGACTCACACCTATAATCCCAGCACTTTGGGAGGCCAAGGTGGGTGCATGGGTCCAGGAGTTCGAGATCAGCCTGGCCAATATGGTGAAACCTGATCTCCAATAAAAATACAAAAATCAGCCGGATGTGGTGGTGGGCGCGTGTAGTCCCAGCTACTCATGAGGCTGGAGCAGAAGAATAGCTTGAACCCAGGAGGCGGAGGTTGCAGTGAGCCAAGATTGCACCACTGCACTCCAGCCTGGGCAACAGAGTGAGACTCTGTCTCAAAACAACAGCAACAACAAAACTGTTCTCATAGGCCAGGCGCAGTGGCTCATGCCTGTAATCCCAGCACTTTGGGAGGCCGGGGAGGGTGGATCACAAGGTCAGGAGATTGAGACCATCCTGGCTAACACGGTGAAACCCTGTCTCTACTAAAAATACAAAAAGTTAGCCAGGTGTGGTGGCAGGCACCTGTAGTCCCAGCTACTCGGGAGGCTGGGGTAGGAGAATGGCATGAACTCGGGAGGCAGAGCTTTCAGTGAGCCGAGATCGTACCACTGCACTCCAGCCTGGGTGACAGAGGAAACTCCATCTCAAAAAAAAAAAAAAAAAAAAAAAAAAAAGCTGTTCTCATAATTTCTCTCTATTTCTGTTTTGTATTTGAGTGAATGACACTTAATTCATCCAGATTTTTTAAAGAGCATTGCTGAACTCTCATAAGATGAGGCTGGTTGTATCATTTATAAATGATAGAGCTCTGAATAATAAATGACATCTATTCAAATAATAGACTTTTAACATTTTCAAACTTGGCTTTTCAGTAGATATTGAGGCTCTCAATCTCATTCCATTTGTGAGTCTTCAAAATACGTTTAATCAAATGTGTAACTTAATAGTTCTATTGATGGAAATATACTTTTTCTTTATATATGTTTCGTTTTTCATAAAAATAGTAGCAAAAGATACACACCAAAATCAATTTTCTAGGTTAATGTTGGAATCTCCTGGTTTCACTTTTGAAAAACCACTACTAGTCTAAAATGCATTATTACATTGTTTGTAATGATATTTAAAAGCTGGAGGAACATAAACTCCACAATAACTGTTTCATTTTTAAATTTGACCCATCTTCGGTTTGTGGAACTTGTCTAAAATTGCACAGCTGTTTTTATTTATAGTCTAACTAGGGAATTTCACTTGTGAAAGATGCTATGACAAAAGAAATGTCCCTGTGTCCATTGCATTCTGTGGCATGGTTCACTTATAAGCCAACAAAATGTCAAGAAATACCATTCAAATCCTTTCAGCTACAACAAGGCTGAATTATCATTCTTTTCATGTTCTTGCTTTTTGAGGGACTATTATAGCAGAAGTTCACATGCAAAACAATTGCATTAATTTATGTACCATGCTCACTATTTTTAACTTAGAAAAAATGTCAGACTCCTCTTTGGACCTCAATACTGACAACTTTCATCAGTAATAAAAGGCTGTACTGTTGTTCTGTACTACCTTTACTCAGCAGGAATAACAGTCTGTACTGATGGATGTACTACAGTGATGCAAGGACTCCAGTAAACTGGCAGGCAGTGAAGAGTGTTAGGAGTATCACGAAAGTGGTGATGGATTTGCAGAGAATAGAGCCACCCATTCATCTGCCTGCCTCTGCTTAATGTATGTTGCTCAAATGCCTCTATCAAAATACTGCCCCAAATACAAAGCTATACTATTGGACTGCCCTTCCTTTATAACTTTGAGGGATGGTCATTGCCACTTACTTATTGCCAAGCTCTCTTACAAAGTACATATTCAATTTATTTCCCTGCATGCAACTGTATGATGTATAGTTGTTTCCAAGAAATGATGACTAAAAGGTACTAAGTGAGAGATTCTTGTCGTTTTTTCTTCAAAAAAAGTCAACTGGTTTCCTGCTCATTCTTTCCACTTAAGTTGGCCATAGAAATCCCAGTGGTGACCCTCAGGTTGTCAAAGGCCTTTCTTCTTGTTGCTGTAAGGTTGGCCTGCTGATAGTAACAGATACCCCACCCACAGTTATTTCAGGATCAAGTAGATCCATTGGCCATGGAGTGATGGTCTTTTCAAGTAAGGCTATTTTGAGAGGTAATAAAATATTCATACACTGTATTTTTCTTTTGTACTTGCTTGTTTTAAAATACAGTTCTGTACATAAATATTTTTGACAAGATGAGCAATAGATCTATTTTTCACATTATAAAACAAAATTATTATAAAGATAAGTCAAAAATGACTAAGTAAAACATTCTATTTGGTTATTAATTTTCATTGGACTTTCAAAACATTTTTCCGCATAACATATTCATATATTTTGAATTCAGAAATGTGATCAGATGTTTCATGTAAGTGGCCGGGCACAGTGGCTCACACCTGTAATCCCAGCCCTTGGAGAGGCTGAGACAGGCAGATCATTTGAGGCCAGGAGTTTGAAACCAGCCTGGCCAACATGGCGAAACCCCATCTCTCCCAAAAACGCAGAAAAAATTAGCCAGGAATGGTGGCACACACCTGTGATCCCAGCTACTCGGGTGGCTGAGGCACAAGAATCACTTGAACCCAGGAGGCAGAGGTTGCAGTGAGCCAAGATCATGCCACTGCACTTCAGCCTGGGCAACAGAGTGAGACTCTGTCTCAAATAAAATATGTAAGTATAACATGTAAGATTAAACATAATCTTATGTGATTATCTGAGTTATTTCTTTTTTCTTTACTTTTATTCTACATGGGTATTACTTCTTTTAAAGAGTTGTGTGTTCATAATAAAGGCTCCCTTTTCTACATAGTTGGTCTTCCCTTCTTCCCTTAACATTTTAAAAAAAAAATTCTACGAAATCTACACAATCAACATTCTTCCTTTTAAGTTACATTATTAATTTCTCCCCAACAGAATTAGTTTTTCAGCAGCTGGGAAATTGAACCAAATGATATTTAATTCTCCCAGCAGTGAGGTGAGGAAGCATGCACAGAGCATTGCTGCCCAGGGAGCTCCCCCAACCCTGGCATCCAGTGTGGTTTTGGGGCATGTAGACATGGCAGACTGTCTGCATGACTGAACTTAGTTGCCAGCCCCTCCAGAGGTCAAGACTGATACAGGTGGCCCAAAGCTCCTACTATACGTCACATTGTTAGCATTAACTATCTAGCATAACTCAAAGCTTCAGGTAAACAAATACATTATTATCAGGTGGGATATTCCAAGGGCTTAGAGGTTATCTCCTGGAAGGTTGTCAAAGAGCGAACATTTCTTTGGAAAGTACAGGGTTTGGACAACACAGATCTGCTGAGCTAACCTACTACTGCACTCTCATTCAGTTCTTTTTCTGAATTCTCTCTCTCTCTCTTCCTAAAATGTGGAGATCCTTATGGATGGATGGGAAAATCTGGGAAACACAGCACTCATTGTAAACACACCACTCCTAGAATTCGGCTCCTCTTCAACAACCCAGGCTTTTGATCTGGTCAAAGTCACTATGCCAGGATGACTTTTTTCCTTAGAATAAATTCCTCCCAGGTGGTTCCTCCTCCCCATCTAGGTAACAAGACTCCTGGATGACCCATGGCATCCACGGAGCACATCAGAGTCTGAATCACAGCTTATTTTCTGGATTGCCCTTGGACTCAACGAATTATTCCACATCTTCCAAATTCTAGATATCCTGATATTGCAATATTTTTTATCCCTGTTTCTTAATGAAAGAGTAAATGGAGGTAGAGGTGTTTCTCAACAACCTGCAACAACACATTTTTCTTTCAATTATTCAGTACTTAATTGGAAATCAAAGCCCTTTTCTAATGTATTGATAACATTGGCAATTGATGACTATTGTGTAGTTGTACTTAATCTACACCATGCTCATTCCTAACATGGGCTATGGAAGCAGCAGAGCGGCAGGTGACAACATATGCACTTCTCTCCCCCTCTGCCCAAAGCTCGTGGTAACTGTCAAATGAGCAGAGGACAGGGGAAACAATAGGAATATTTTAAAACTGTGGTTTTCAGGATGGGAATGTATTAATATCATACAACCTAATTGTTTCCTTACTTTGCCTATATTGTTGTATATTGCCCAAGCTTCAGAGCTGTCAGAGCAAACCTCAAAGATGAGGAACCAGCCAAGAGGTAAAAAGCCAAGCAAAACAAAAACAGCCCGTTTCTCAGTGACTAGGATTTTTAGTTCAATTACATTTCCTTGTGATCTAAATAGCCAGATGCAATGACCCATAGATAGAGCCAGTGTAGAAAATATTTCAACCTAACATAATAATGTCTAAAGGGGTTAGTAATTGTTCTACTCAATTTGTTTCAGCCATTCTATTGGAATTCCTATTAATTGGAATTAATGGTGAATATACGGAATGTCATATAGTGAAACAAACAACCTATTTAGAGCACACCAAGTTTCATGGACAAAAAGTAAGAAATCACTTTTTAAAAATCAACAACAACCAGGCCAGGTGTGGTGACTCACACCTCTAATCCTAACACTTTGGAGGCTGAGGTGGGAGGATTACTTGAGGCCAGGAGTTCAAGACCAACCTGGCTAACATCGTGAGACCCCCATATCTAAAAAAAAAAAAAAAAAAGAAAAAAGAAAGAAAGAAAAGAAGAATAAAATGAATAACAACGAGTGCAGTAAGATCAAAGAACACTAGCTACCATCTACCCTTGGTTTAATACTCTTAAATCCTTGAGAAGGCTGACATACATGGAGTCTCTCCGGGAAGACGTTTGAGGCAGAAAACCAGAATAGGGGCAGGAAATGTGTCATTTCATCATCTGAAATGGGAACTTTATTAACTCGCCTGAGTATAAAGTCAAGAAAGAAGGTATTTTTCAGGACTGTTTAATTAAATGTCATTCTGTTTATCAAAACAGAGAAATCTGGCAGGCATTTCTAACCATATGGGATTTTTGGAAATATATGAACAACGTGATTACGTGTTTGGCTGAATATTATTTAAAATGTATGCAAAATCCTGAGAGGGCTTTTGAACTAAGTTCCTAAAATCATCCTCTGGTACATTCTATTTGTAATGCTGCTGTGTGCATAAAATTATTCCAATAGAAATAAAGCAAAGCCTCAATAAAACCAGCCCCTTTTAATGAGCTGCTTCTTGTAATTATAAATATCCATAATCATTTATTTTGACTGTAAGTAATATAACAAGGCAAAATCTATAATTTTCTAAAGTAATATAATCTATATAAAAACAAAGGTGTTTCATACTACTTATGGAAGATAAATGTATCCTGCAAGCTGAATGTTGGCAGATCAGCTTTTGCTCTTCTAAATCATCTAAATATCATCAGTGCCTTTGATTACAGCTTCATGCCTAGTGCTTTAAAAATCAAAGTTTGCTTTTAAGGAATGTAATTTAAAAACTGCTGATCATCTAAGTCTTGGGAGGTCAAGGACACTCTTATTTCCTTTATAGTTACAAGTTTAATTTGATGTTTTCCAAAATAGACTTGGGTATAAATTCCACATCAATATGCTCAGCAGAGCCCCATGCAGAATATTTCTGAGTGGGATTTACTGAATATAAGATTATTTTTATGACTGGGACATTACAGATACAATCATTAATGAATAAAAATTAAAATAAATTTAAACAACTTTCTCTAGCATCAAGTTGAAACTCAAGTCTCAATAGAGCAAGTTTCAGGAACAGGTGGGATTTCAGGTAACATGGAGAACAGCAGCTCAGATCCGATTCTTAAAGGGGGATTCCCCCTTGACATGAGGCGAGCAACTCACTCTGCCTGCAGAACATGCAACATATTTCCATGCCAGGGAGAGAAGGATGTGACGTCATTCATTCACTCATTCAGTCATTCCCTTATTCATCTATCTAATAGCTGTCAAGACTCCTAGTATGTGTTGGGCATTGTACTACATGCTAAGTATATAAAATCTCTTTTCTAAACTCAAAAAGTTGTAAGTAGGTGGTAGTAGTGGTCAGGGTAAAATACACTTGTGAAAGGAAGAAATTATAGTGACAAGTCCTATAATAGATGGCAAGTGATGGAGGATCCATAAGGAAGAAAGACAAATTATTTATAGTATAGATAGGGAAGACTTTACAACAGGAGAAGTTATCTGAGATTAGTTTGGAAGGATAAGAACAAAAAGGTACTCCAGTAGAAAATTGGGACAAAAAATAGAAAAATGGGGCATTTTAGTCTGGGAGTCATAAAAGGTGGGGTATACTTGGAAAGAATAAACTTTTTGTAGAACTATAAGAGATTTCAGGGTCTGTGTGAGTTATAGTTTCAGGAGATAAAGTCGAAGATATTTGGGTACAATATCTTGAGGTATATTATAAGCCAAGAGAGAATATAGGTTTTATTTTTGCAGGTCAGTGGTTCTCAATCGGGGGCAACTTTGTGCTCCCTCCCTGGGATACTTGGCAAGGTCTATATTTTTCTGTTACAACTGGGGAGGGGGGAAGGCTACTGGCATCTGGTGGATGGAGACCAGGGATCCACTAAGCATCCTACACTGTATAGGACAGTCCCGATGGCAAAGACTCTGCCCCAAATGTTGACAGTGCTAGAGTGAACAACTTTGCTCTAGATAATGGAGAGTAACTGAAAGATTTTACATATGGGAGAGAAGTAAAGAGGTACTTTCTAGGAAAGTGATGCAACACTTTCTAGGAGGTTTGCCACATCACAATGGTCATCAAAATGCTGGGTGTCAATAAGGGAAACAATATTCGCCTGCAGGGAGAAAGATCAACTAACTTCTTTAGCATCTACTTTGTGCTGGACAGTCAATGTGTTATACTAATCTCCCCATGATGTTGGCAACTGCTACTGTCTGCAGCAATGGGGACTATCAGATGAAACAGGATGAGACTAGAGGCTGGAAGACCATATAGATCAGTGTTTACTCTCACATGGAAACAGTGGAGGTCTGGACTGTAGCAGTGTCCATGGAGATGGAGATGTCAGAGCAAAGAGGAAGGTCAAATCAAAAGGAGTTCTTTACCAATTACATGTGAGAAGGGTTTAGCCACCAAATGGAAGGTTTACAGAATGACTTCGAGGTGGCTGGTTCGGAAGAGTGGGTAGCTGGAGAGACTATAAAAGGAAGTCTCAGAGGGCAGGTATAGGGCTACCCACAGTTGTGACCTTTGAGGTGCCCATGGGAGGTTCAGATGTAGATGCCTGGTAAGCAAAGGGAAAAATAAGTCTCCAGTTGTAAAGAGACCTCAAACAGAGATGTGTTTAAGAGTTTGCAACATCACGATGGTCATCAAAACACTGGGTGTCATTAAGAGAAACAATATTTGCCTGCAGGGAGAAAGATCAACTAATTTATTGAGCATCTATTCTGTGCTGGACAGTCAATATGTTATCATCTCAGTCTCTCCATGATATTGCAAGGAGACTGAATGCAGACAGGCCCAGAAAGGCGCTCAAAGTCAGGCAGCCAGTCAGAGGCAGAGCCAAGCTTGGAGCAGTGTCTCATCAAAACCGATCCCCATCCATTCATTCTTTCAATATTATTTATAATGTGAATTGCTGCATGGAGAGAAGAAGCCACAGAACAGGTTGAGAAAGAAGACCCTGAGACAGGAAAAGAAAAAGTGAAGAATGATGTCATCAAGTCCAAAGGAAGGAAGAACTTCAAGTAATAGTTTCAGTTATCAATTGTAAAAAGACTCAGAGTCAGACCAGAGGATGTTTCTGCCATAAATTGCTATCCAAATGATATCAAGTCTTGCACACACACACAGAGTTTATATCAGAGTTAGAATGTGTACACTGCATTAGACATCATCAGGGACTTGCTGTAGTGCAAGGAGCAAAAAACAGACAATAATTTGATGAAAAGTACTTAGAGTTTGAAGAAGTAGAGCCAGGAAGAACAGAAGGAAGGTAGGGTGGTTGCTAAAGGGAAGATATTTTACAGATGAAGATTCAGACTTGAGTGTAGATGTAGGCTGAAGGACTTGAGTGGAAACACCAAAGTTTGAGTATGTAGGAGTGAGGGTCTAAATGAGAGAATGAAGGAGTTGGCCTTGGAGTAGAGAAGGGTCCACTGTTCCTCTAAAATAGTGGTCTTCAATCTTGTTGGGCCTGTAGACTCTCTTGAGAACCTCGTGAAAGTTTTAGATGTCGCCCCAGAAAAACAACGTAACCATTCTGAAAACTGGGTATGATCTTAGGGAGTTCTTGCTAAAATCTCCTAAGCTTAAAATTTAACAGGCTCTCCTTGAGAGTGAAGAGGTGCTGTTAATGTCATTATAGAGGACAACAGGCTGCATCTAAGCTTCAAGCAATCCCAGACTGGTGAATTAGAAGTGGCTGGAGAATGTGATGAGCTGAATTTCCTCTGTGCTGGCATTGATTATTGAGGCGTGACTGAATCACAGTAAGAGTTCCTCTGAAAAGAGCAGTTTGAGTTTGTTAGGAAAATCGTGCTCTGGAAATTGATTTCTTTCAAACAATTCAACCCTGTAAAATCCTTGCAATATCCTTGTGTAAACCCAGGGTTATGTGGATGAGCTCTGAAAGCCATTGAAGTGGAAATTCATAATTTAGAAACGGCATCAGAAATGTTTCTGGAAATGTTTACACCTAGAATAGCAATTTGGTATATCCTGGGGGAAGTATCCAGAGTGAGGAAATCAACAGGAGCCCAAAGTTTTGCTTTCTATTTATTGAGTAAAAATGTACTGATTGCTAGCCACATGACAAGACCTGTTCCAAGTGCTTTATGAATGAATTCATTAAATCCTCATCACAAGCCTATAGGTAGCTACTGTTATTATCCTCCATTTTACAGAGAGGGCAATGGAGGCATAGTGAGATAGCAGGGTTGATCTTGGTTTGGGTCAGGGAGTAGATTTGGAAAAAGGCTGTCTGTTTCCAGAGTCTGACCTCCCACTTTTACTCTATATTGAGAAAGTTTACATATCATAATATGTTCACACATTCACTCAGTCAAGTCTTTTTTTTTTTTTTTTTTTTTTTGATACAGAGTCTTGCTCTGTCACCCAGGCTGGAGTGCAGTGGAACAATCTTGGCTCACTGCAACCTCCGCTTCCTGTGATTCTCCTGCCTCAGCCTCCTGAGTAGCTGGAATTAAAGGCGCCCACCATCACACCCAGCAAATTTTTGTATTTTTAGTAAAGACAGGGTTTCACCGCGTAGGCCAGGCTGGTCTCAAACTCCTGACCTCAAATGACCTGCCCACCTGGGCCTCCCAAAGTGTGGGATTACAGGCGTGCATGCCCAGCCAATTCTTCTTATAAGCTTTCAAATATCATATTTGTTTAAGCACCTGTATTCTTTAGTGTTGTAAAGGTAACTATCCATCCTCTGACAGGGACTGTAGATGGAGGGAAATGCATCCAGGAATCTAATTTATCACACCAGGGTCCTATAGATAGATTTAGGGTTATGGGAACAGTACCTCATCACCGGTTATAGATTTTGAGAGCCTTCAATGAGCCACCTCTGAAGCCTTTTTAAAGATGGTTGGACATGCTTAGGCAGAGGGTCCCTGATTTGTGTGCTAAAGTTCCTTCAAATGAAGGAGTTTCAAGTGAACAGAAATTCTCAGGTGTTAAATGCTGCTACAACTCCAGAAAGACTGCCAACTCCTCCCAGATGACCAGAAACTTGGTCAACTTCTCTGCTAACTGACCTCTAAACAACTTTACCCATAATAGCTAAGAATACCAGCCAATACTTGCTATTTCCTGTGGACCAGGCTACACACACACACACACACACACACACACACACACACACACATCCAGTTTGCACAGTGGTACAGTAGTGGAGGGTCATAAAAATAAGCATGCAAGTTGAAACCACCTGATATGGTTCAGCTATATCCCCACCCAAATCTCATCTTGTATTGTAGCTCCCATAATTCCCATGTGTGGTGAGGGGGACCCAGTGGGAGTTAATTGAATTATGGGGGCAGTTACCTCCAAGCTGCTATTCTCGTGATAGTGAGTTCTCACAAGATCTGATGGTTTTATAAGGGGCTTTTTCCCCACTTCACTCTGCACTTCTCCTTGCTGCTGCCATGTGAAGAAGGTAGCGTTTGCTTCCCCTTCCGCCATGATTATAAGTTTCCTGAGGCCTCCCCAGCCATGTGGAACTGTGAGTCATTTGAACTTCTTTCTTTTATAAATTACCGAGTCTCTAGTATGTTCTTATAGCAGCATGAGGACAGAGTAATACAGAGGACCTGCTTTGATACTGCATAGTCCTGTGAGCAAGTTCTGAATTTATCATCTCACACCTCCTGCCCACGTACAAGTTACTTACTCTGTCCTAATCTGTCTCCTTATCTGTAAAATGGAAAGAATAATATTGGCTTCATAGAATTGCTGTGAGGATGTAATAAGATTTTGGATACTAAGCACTTAGCTTATAGTACTTACTCAATAAACACTGACTATTTATTACTACTGTGTGCTGTATCACAGGGAAGTTGTGGTGGTCAGATGAGATCATTGGCATTCAGATATTTAGAAAAGTTAAACACTTAAGAACTTTCTTCCAAAGGACTTTGTTGCTGAGTTTTCAGGCCCATTCCATGAATGTAACTAACTCTCATATTAGTGCACTTCTGCAAAAATGATGAGGTCTTTTGTTATTGTTTTTATTGAGGAATAACATATATAGTAATGTACATAAATATGAGTGTGCACAGCTCGATAGGTTTTTAATATGTGAATGACATGTTACTACCAACCAGATCAAGATATAGAACATGCTCAGCACCCCGGAAGTTTCCCTTATACCCTCTATCAGGTAATATTTATTCCCCAAAGGTAACCCTTACTCTTCCTTCTGTCACCTAAACAAATCTTTCCTTGGACAATATTTTTATTATTATCTCTAGAATTAATTGTAATATGGAAAATACCAGTTTACAAGCCTCATTCTCTGAATATGATCACTTTAAAATTAGGAGATATGTACTTCATTGCTTAGACCCAACCCAAAAGCTCCATCTGACTTCCTGGCTTTGGACAGTGCTGACATGTCCTCAGGGCATGCCCTGCACTGGGCTATTCACTTGGAAGGAGACAAAAGCCTAGGAAGCCTAGTTTCACCCTCAGAGAGCTAGTCTAACTAGAGAAAGAAGCCTTAAAATGGAACACCATCCCTAACAGCAAATGAATCCATAAAAAGCATGTCTCAGGGAGCAATCTCATGTTTTCTTGTTTTCGACCCTCCTGAAGACACTGTTTGGTATTGGTATTTCCCAAGAGGATGCCCAGATTAACCACCTTCCACACAGTTGGGTCCTTTGCTTTGGGGTCACTAGGACGGGGAAAGCTTGCTGCCTTGCCATCTGCTATTGTGTCACAGGTGTCTGTGAGGTCTCTCAGGTAGGACATGGTTTCCTCTGGACACATTAATGAGGACTTCCACAATTCCTAGTGAAAAGAGGGCAAAAGGTGGCCAATCCCTATGTGCTTGTTCCAAGATGTATTTTATCAGGGCATGCTACCCAAGTTCTTCCTGCAGGTCACTTGTCTGTAAGACAGTGCACACACTGGGAGCAGTTAGCAAGCACGCAGTCATCACCATATGCACCATGAAAACACTTATGTGCAGTATTGGTAGTTGTGGAGCTTGCATTTCTTTAAAAGACAGAATGGCATTTAATCACAGTTATTGCCATCCAAGGAGCTGGTGGAACATAAACTGTTCTGTATGATTGCAAGCACATAAGCCTCTTGAGCTTTCTCACAAAGTTTTCTGTGCTTTATGAGAACAAAAGATGAGACATTTTATTCTTCAAAAATGGGGGACTCCAAGGCAAACCACAGATTAATCACAAAGGAGAAGAGGAATAAGCAGTTTCACCGTGCATCTCTGGTCATTTTGCTGAGGATTTTAAAAGAGAAAATGGTGTGCTAACGCAATGCTTCATTTCACATTATTGCATGTCATCCATCATTTTGTATAGTTACCTATTCATAACATTCACCTCTATCTAATTAAGTGAAAAATTTTTGTTGTAAGTAATTAAGTATTTTTTAATAGGCCAGCATTCTCAAAGATCATACTTTGCCTATAAGGGGACTTCAAGGTGTTGTCTGGAGTTTTGGAGTTTAAGGTATATATTATCCTTGTGGGATTATGTAAACTCTCATATTTGTGGGAATATAAATGAGCAAAACTATTTTGAAAAGTTTGATTTTACCAAATAAAGTCTGAAATTGCATATACATAGATCCAGCAATGCAACTTTTACATATACCCTGGAGTGGTGGTTCCAGACTTTAATGTACACCATAATCCCTTAGAAGGTGTGTTCAAACACACATTGCTGAGTGACACCCCAGAGTTCCAGATTTAGCATATCTGGAGTGGGACCATAGACAGTTTGTACCTCTAGCAGGTTCCCAGGTGATTCTGATGCTGCTGGTCCCAGAACTACACTTTAAGAACCACTGTCTCAGGGAGACTTGTATACGTACATGCTTGTAAGAAGACATGAGCAAAATTTTTCAAAAACATTGTTCCTAATAACCCCAAGTTAGAAACAACTCAAATGCCATCAACAGTTCAATGAGGAAATGAATTGTGGTATATTCATACCAAAAACCCCTACTATATAGCAATCAAGAGGAATGATCTACAGCTACCTGCCTCAACAGGATGAATCTCATTAAGTGTTGGTGAACAAAATAAACAAGGCAAGAAACAGTATCCATAATGTGATTCCATCTGTTTGCATCCCAAAACAGGAAAAACAAAATCATATTCTTTATAAATGCATGAATAGATGGTAAAACTATGAATAAAATCTGATAAGTCATCATTGCAAAAGTCACACTAGTAATTATCTGGGGCTAGGAAGAGGGAAGAATACAGGTGGTTTCTCAGGTACTAGCAATAGTCTACATCTTAACTTGGCTTAACTTGGCTATTAGATATGTTGGAGTTGGACTTATGGTTATTATTTAGACAGAACATTTATATTTATACACATCTACATAGAATACATCTCATAAGTTTTTAAAAAGTTCTTAAGAATCATTCTATCTTTTAAAAATAATGTCCTCTATCTGGTATGTATTCTGACTCTTTGACAGCTTGTTTGAATTTTAGGATCTTCCCATTTGTTATGAAAAATTAAATCTCAAGCTTTAATAGATGGTTTAATTATTCTGCTGGGTCAACTATTTAAATGAAAGAATTTTTGTTACTGTCAAATACATTTGAGATATGGACTAGCTATGAACAAAGTGTTACAGAGTAAAAGACCTGTAAGGTCTAATTGGAGAACAGTTAGTATGTTTACGATCTGTGTAATAAGTCAGGCAGGCCCTAGTAGATCATCTTTTAGATGTTGTTCATATCTATGAACATATACATAATGGAAGAGATTGATGGCTGTTGCCATCAAATACATTACAACTGATTTAGATAATTTCCCCTATAAAAATTACGTGACTACAAGAATGAAGATTCTTATGAACTATTTTCTTTTGGTGACAGGAGAGTCATTTTTGAAATCTTTGAAAAGAAGGAAGGACTGAATGTGCCTGTTGATTATATTGTGATGTTCTTTTGCCTCCAAAAAATGAGAAGTTAGGGACATCTGCAACTCTGTGAGGATACCAGGAACGCTCATTTCTGTTTCATAATGCTTACTCTGTTTTATCCTGATATTATAGTCTTGCTTTTAAATGTATTGGACTGAATCTCTTTCTTTACATTTTTAGTGTGTCCTGTACAAACAATTCTTAATCATTTTTTTCACCATACGTTTCCTTGCGGCATGGTCTGCATGTCCCCTATTTGATGACAGTGTGGATTCTGAATTTGCACCTCCCACATGCTAAATTGACAGCTGCATAACCTCAAAATGCATTCTGGCAATGATGAATGCCAATATTTTATGATGACAGCCCAGGAATTTGATTGCAGCTGCCCAGTGATATGAGTGGTATCTTTATTATTTGGTGAGTTAAACAGACACATTAAGTACATTTGTTGCAAATACTAGACTGTAAAAGAATGTATTTCTTACTTATTATAGTGAACAATGAGAAACAACCAAAATGTTCATCAATGGAGGAATGGTTAACTCAATTACAATATAGCTATAACATGGAACTCCCCACAAAGAAAGTAGCCTGACCTGTGTCAGGCTCCCTGTGAAGAGCTTTATATGTGTTGTTTCATTTCATTCTCACAACAACCTTGTGAAATTCCCATTTTATTCTGGATATTAGCCCTTTGTCAGATGAGTAGATTGCAAAAATGTTCTCCCATTCTGTAGGTTGTCTGTTCCCTCTGATGGTAGTTTCTTTTGCTGTGCAGAAGCGCTACCTGACTTCAAACTATCCTACAAGGCTACAGTAACCAAAACAGCATGGTACTGTTCTATGGACTTCCAAATCCATTTTCTTATCCAGTTGTACTCTCCTAGCTCATGAATGTCAAAGCTATATATGCTGTTAATTCTCTTCTCATGGAGATTTGGTTCAAGATGAACATTAAGTTATATAACCACAGAGAAGAGGAAGAGGCTTAGATAATAGTAAAATTACACCTATCTAAATGTCAAAGCTAAATTACTTCCAAAGGAGGTACGTTTCCTATACATTCCATGACTGAAAGGAAATTCAAGAATATATACCAAAATTCTGGTAATATGTGCTATCCAAGTCAGGATTTTCATGTATTCTCAGAGCTGTTACTTGTTTAAAATGTCAAATTATCAGTGAAGCAAGAGAAAAGCCATACTTTTGCTCAAATGTAATTATTGATACTGTAAAATATCACTTCTATGTTTATCTTTATAACTTCTCCTTTTAATATTTATAGATGGACAAAAGAGAAAGAAATCTTTAAGAAAGAAACTGGATTCACTAGGAAAGGAGAAAAACAAAGACAAAGGTAAAAGATAAAGTAACTAATGTAAATGCATCTTCCATGGAGCATAATGGTTAAATTTGGTGGGGTTATTGAATTGCGTAGGTATACATGGTTCAACTCTGTTATGAAAACTGGATTTCTACAATGAAATGTCATTAAGGGCTGTTTTGGTCTACTCTTCTGTGTTTGAGCAACCCTGTACTGAACTGATGAATTCAGCTGGTTTGAGGAGAGTGTGACCTCAGCCAAGTTTATGGTTCCAATTATTATTTTGACCAATCAGCTATACATAAAGAGGATCTGGGTTGAGAAGCCATGGACAGCATCTCTAACGCTAACCAGCTGTCTGGCAAATCCAGACAGGCAGGGTTAGTTGAATGAGAGTTTGAATACACCTACCATGATTACTGGAAAGAAACAGTCTCATCCTCATGGGTTACTGAAGATAGGCCATTCTCAGCATTTTTTTTTCCGCCCAGTTGAAAAATATTTATTTGTAACCAATGTGAATGCTTATGTTTTACTTTGCTACATTGCCTCAGCCAAGACAGGTTAAAGCAAATGCCCTTAATATTTTGGGGGTCACAGAGCCCTTTAAGAAGCATTGACAATGATGATGCTTTATCAAAGGCCTGAAACTCATCCAATGCCCACCCTGCCACCCCCTAAATTTAAAATTCCCAGATTAGATATTCACTTAAGTATTTTCCTTTTTAAAAATCCAGGAACCTTAGGGAATTGTCAGTGACTATTAGTCTTTTTTTGTTTTCTTTCTTTTTTTTTTTTTCTTGGGGTGGAGTCTTGCTTTGTCACCCAGGCTGGAGTACGGTAGCACGATCTCGGCTCACTGCAACCTCCACCTCCTGGGTTCACACCATTCTCCTGCCTCAGCCTCCTAAGTAGCTGGGACTACAGGCGCCTGCCACCACACCTGGCTGGTTTTTTTTGGGGGGGTTGTTTTTTTGTTTGTTTTTGTATTTTTACTAAAGACAGGGTTTCACCATGTTAGCCAGAATAGTCTCGAGCTCCTGACCTCGTGATCTGCCCACCTCGGCCTCCCAAAGTGCTGGGATTACAGGCTTGAGCCACCGCGCCCGGCCTAGTATTTTTTTTAAACTCTTGTTTTAGGTTCAGGGGTACATGTGTATGTTTGTTAAATAGGTAAATTTTGTGTTGCAAGGGTTTGTTGTACAGATTATTTCATCACCCAGCTAATCACCATTGTACCCAACAGGTGGTTTTTCAATTCTCACTTTCCTCCCACCCTCCACCCTCAAGTAGGCCCCAGTGTGTCTTGTTCCCTTCTTTGTGTCCATATCAACATGTTTAGGTCCCACTTGTAAGTGCATTCTCAGCATTTTTTTTTGTACAACAAAATTTGTTTTTTAAAATATATATAAATGAAATATAATGGTTGAACATGAGAGGGCGATTCTTTTTTGTTATACTTTAAGTTCTAGGGTACATGTGCATAACGTGCAGGTTACATATGTATACATGTGCCATGTTGGTGTGCTGCACCCATTAACTCATCGTTTACATTAGGTGTATCTCCTAATGCTATCCCTCCCCCCTGCCCCCTCCCCACAATAGGACCTGGTGTGTGATGTTCCCCTTCCTGTGTCCAAGTGATCTCATTGTTCAATTCCCACCTATGAGTGAGAACATGCGGTATTTGGTTTTCTGTTCTTGTGATAGTTTGCTGAGAAAGATGGTTTCCAGCTGCATCCATGTCCCTACAAAGGACATGAACTCATCCTTTTTTATGGCTGCATAGAATTCCATGGTGTATATGTGCCACATTTTCTTAATCCAGTCTGTCACTGATGGACATTTGGGTTGATTCCAAGTCTTTGCTATTGTGAATAGTGCCACAATAAACATACATGTGAATGTGTCTTTATAGCAGCATGCCTTATAATCCTTTGGGTATATCCCCAGTAATGGGATGGCTGGGTCAAATGGTATTTCTAGTTCTAGATCCTTGAGGAATCACCACACTGTTTTCCACAGTGGTTGAACTAGTTTACAGTCCCACCAACAGTGTAAAACTTCCTATTTCTCCACATCCTCTCCAGCACCTGTTGTTTCCTGATTTTTTAATGATTGCCATTCTAACTGGTGTGAGATGGTATCTCATTGTGGTTTTGATTTGCATTTCTCTGATGGCGAGTGATGATGAGCATTTTTTCATGTGTCTGTTGACTGTATGAATGTCTTCTTTTGAGAAGTGTCTGTTCATATTCTTTACCCACTTTTTGATGGGGTTGTTTTTTTCTTGTAAATTTGATTGAGTTCTTTATAGGTTCTGGATATTAGCCCTTTGTCAGATGAGTAGATTGCAAAAATGTTCTCCCATTCTGTAGGTTGTCTGTTCCCTCTGATGGTAGTTTCTTTTGCTGTGCAGAAGCGCTACCTGACTTCAAACTATACTACAAGGCTACAGTAACCAAAACAGCATGGTACTGGTACCAAAACAGAGATATAGACCAATGGAACAGAACAGAGCCCTCAGAAAGAGTACCACACATCTACAGCCATCTGATCTTTGACAAACCTGACAAAAACAAGAAATGGGGAAAGATTCCCTATTTAATAAATGGTGCTGGGAAAATTGGCTAGCCATAAGTAGAAAGCTGAAACTGGATCCTTTCCTTACTCCCTATACGAAAATTAATTCAAGATGGATTAGAGACTTAAATGTTAGACCTAAAACCATAAAAACCCTAGAAGAAAACCTAGGTAATACTATTCAGGACATAGGCATGGGCAAGGACTTCATGTCTAAAACACCAAAAGCAGCGGCAACAAAAGCCAAAATTGACAAATGCATTCTCAGCATTTTTATGTTAGATCACAGTATACTACTCATCTTTTGCTTTGTATGTTTTGGGAATTGTTTACTCTCATCATACTGTTTTGTGTCCCCTTGTGTGTCTATTTAGGGAACTAAAACTTTAGCCACTCTCTCAGAGGTATTTATGGTCATTTAAAACTGATATTCTTTGAGCCCACATAATGGACACTTGAGCCCCATTGATGCAGTCCAATTTTTTGTGCCTTTTTTTTTTTTTCAAGACAGAGTCTTGCTCTGTCACCCAGGCTGGAGTGCATTGGCACAATCTCGGCTCACTGCAACCTCCACCTCCTGGGTTCAAGCAATTCTCCTGCCTCAGCCTCCCAAGTAGCTGGGATTACAGGCACGCACCACCATGCCCGGCTAATTCACCGTGCTGGCCAGGCTGGTCTTGAACTCTTGACCTCATGATCCGCCTGCCTCAGCCTCCCAAAGTGCTGGGATTATAGGCGTGAGCCACCGCACTTTTTGCTGCTTATTTTTATGGTCTGTTATGAAGTGGTTGCTAAATGGTACCATGTATGCATTTATTTTCATTTTATGTGACACAGTCAATGAGTCTTGAATGAGAACAGCCATACACATCTCATCTTGGAGTCCTTTTATATAATGATATAATTTCTGCCTTAAAAGTAATGGAAGGCGATGACACCAAGGGTATTAAAAAGTGCATTGGGATCAGTATTGGACAAGAGCTATTCCATACCATTGATCTCAGTCTCTACACCTATATCTTGAACAGTCATGACATTTGGTTCTTTAGACTAAAAAAAGTGAAGAATTCTAAAGAATGGAAAACCATTATTTTACTTCCTTTGGAGTGAGGTTTCTCAACCTTGCTACTATTGTCATTTTAGACTGGATAATTATCTGGAGTAGGGGCTATCCTGTGGATTGTGAGATGTTTAGCAGCATCCCTGGCCTCTACTCATTAGATGCCAGTAACACCACCCCCAACCCAAATATCTTCAGACATTTCAAATGTTTACCTCAAATTGGAAAAAAGAAGGTGAAAGTGTCAGTGATCCCCACCCCTGACTACACAATAGAATCACTTGTGGACCTTTAAAAAGTCCAAGACCCCCACCCCAGGGAGTCTGAGTTGATTGTTCTGCAGGGATACCTCAGGCATGGGTGTTTTTAAGAGCATCTAATGTGCAACTTCTAGGATGAGAACTCTGATCCATATTAACTAGGATACTCACCAGGGCACGTTCTGTCACAGCAGATTCTACTGCTGGAATAATGAAGGCTAAGGGTGGTCCAGCTACCTATTATAGTCTGATAAATTGTATTATATTTAATTGTTGATATGTTTGTGCCCTTATTTTTGTAATGACCTAAATATTAATAGCCAGCATTGCTCTTTTAAACTAGAGTTTTTGCTCATTCTGTTCCTGCAGTAGAGCACTTTTACGTCTCCAGATTAGAGCAATTTTCCATGTGTATAGAGCATATTAAAGGGATCACTGAGGTTGGTATTAGTAATGTATTCTCTTTTAAACTTGGTTTATTCTAGGGTGATGATATTGATATTGGGATTTAAATACATCTAATCTGGACTTTAGGTGATTTTTCAGAAAGTATCCATTTGGCTAGACTAAGCAGAGTGAGCATATTTGCAGGAGGTTCCTCAAAAGAATGATGAGATGTTCCCTCAACAGAAGGAGATGTATGTTTGCTTACATATATTATATATTCAAAGCAGCAGGAAGCAAGAATTTGAATTAAAATGGAAGGAAGGGCCAGGGAAGTAATCGAACAATACATACTGGGCCATTATATATTTTTTAAACTAAATCATATTTACATAGGCTTAGTGAAAACTGAAATGTTCTATACTGCCTCAAAGGTAGCTAAGTGGGAAGAGGAAGGCAGGTACTGGTGGTTCCAAAGAAAAGACGTATCACCCACCCAACTAAGGGGGAAATATCAGGCTTCGTGCCAAAAAAAAAAAAAAAAAAAAATTAAGTAGCTTTAATGTTTAAAAACAAAGTAACCTAGGCCTAAGTGAAGGTTAATTACATGGCATCTTTTCAGAACTTAAAGCCCTGTCCATGTCAACACTGGGAGTCACTGCATGGATGTCCTGGGAACCAGGGTGTGAGGATGAGGTGGGGGGTGGTGCCAATCTGGCACAGATGTAATCTATTCACATAATTTCCTTCCAGTTGGATATTAGCATTTGGGTTTGTAACAGCTGCACATGTGAAAAATGGTCATTTGAAACCAAGAGTAAAAGAAGGAAAACAGGAAACTAAATGATCTCCTGAGTTAGGTAATCTAAAAATAAACAGAAGCAGCCTTTTAGAATCGAATTGCTCTCCCAATAGTGATTCATAAATGGTTGATATGCTACCATATTAATTGATTTCATCAGAATGAATCATGTCCTGTATGTTATTTAATTGCCTTGATATATAGCGGATCGTGTGACACTCCTATGTTCCCCATGCCACTTAAGCAGTGCCCATGTGACTTTTGATTTACATATGGAAACTAATTCAAGATTGACACTAATCAGAAAACATATTTTCATACAGAATAATTCCAAGTCCTTAATTTCTCTTAGTTATATTTCTTGACAACCAAAAGAGTTTTGAAAATTTTCAGAACTTGTGAAAATTTCTTTCTGTGTCAAAAGTAATTTTAAAATTAAGTAATTTTAAAAATAGCTACTTTGTTTTATTAATGGGCTTCCTAAACTGAGCACATGGGGAATAGGTTTTACTACGATGTAACTCTGGGAGATTGTACCCCCAACAACCCTTGCCAGGATATTTTCGGATTATGCCATATATGTATCCACATACATATGTGTATCTGGAAAGAGTTCAGTTCTGGCACCGTTCTTTATGGTGAAATCATATTGTATCATGTTTTATTTTCCTCACTGTCTAGGTATGTCACTGTATGTGAGCTGTGAAGTAACACTAGGTACAAATAGCTCATACAACTTTTAATTTTGCTCCATATTAAATAGCAGAACAGTCAAGTTATCAGATATCACTATGCAGAAATTATCAAAGAACATATATTGAATGTTGTCATTGAGTGGTAGTACTTCTAGGATAAGAAGAGAGGAAAGAACCAGGAAGTGTGTGGTTTCTGAGAAGGTTAGGAAGGGGCCAGCTCACACAGTACTGGGCCACAGCATGACTTTTGATTTGAAAGTTCAGGAGAAAGATAATGGTACCTTAGACTAGGGTGGGAGTGATGGTGGAAGTGGAGAGAAGTGAATGGAAAAAAGAGATAATGTGAAAGTGACATGATAAAGATTTGATGATGGAGTGAAAATGGGATGTAAGAAGGAATGAAGTATCAAGGATGACTCTCAGATTTCTGGTTCTCCCACATGAAGAACAGGCAAACTTTTGGAAATCTGAGTAAGACCTTGTAAGGGAAGACGAAGAGTAAGAAATGCCTTTGGGACATCCAGATAAGAAGGTGGAAGAAGTGGTTAGTGCTCAAAGAAGGGGTCTGAGCTAGAGGTAGCAATAAGGTGTGAAATGTGTATGGATGGAAGTTTAAGTTATGGGTATCATGCTGTTAATTACATAGAGAGACAAGAGTGATGAGGAGGGTTAAGATTGAGCTCTGAGGACCTTCCACATTGAAAACCCAGGTAGAAGATGATAAGCCAGAAAAAGGGGCAAGAATGTAGCCAGAGAGGTAGAGAAAAACCCAGTTAGTATATCCAAGATGCAAAGGACAGGGAGCATTTCAGGAAATGGCAATCAGGGTTAAAGGATGACAAAAGGGCAAATGAAACAGAGCTGTCAAAAACACTGAATTTAATGACCCTGAAGACAGCAATGACTTAGAGGGAGCTGCTTTAGAATCTAATGGAGGTATCAGCTAGACAGGATGAAGTGAGGAAAGAGTGGTAGGTGAGAAAGTTATAGGCCAGAAAGTAAAGGGAACACTTTAGAGAATTTTAACTGTGGCAAAAGGAGAGGGGGCAAACCATGGAGAAAAGAAAAGAGTGGGTCGAGGGTTATTTATTTTTTTTAAGAAGTAGCTGCTTGAATATATGTAGTAAAAACATAGTAGAAAAAAAGAGGTTGAAGATACAGGCACAAGAAGATGTAATTTATAGCAGGGGTGGCCCACCAGCTGTCTTTGTAAATAAAGCTTTACTAGAACACAGCCATGCCCATTTATTTACTTACTGTCTGTGGCTGCTTTCCTGCTAGACTGGCAGGTTGAGTAGCTACCACAAAGACTGTGCAGCCTGCCAACAGGGTGGAGGCTGGAGTGAGGCAAATTGAGCACCTAGGCCACAGAATTGAAGGAAATGCTCAGTCTGCATGCTGACTCTGCGCTTGCCCCATGCTGAGTGCGAGCACCCTATCATTTTGCATCCTAGCCATTCTAAGCCCCAGCCATATCCACAAAGCCTAAAATATTTGCTATCTCGCCCTTTACAGAAAATAATTGCTGAACCCTATTTATACTCGAAGAGTATTGGATAATTTTTTTGAGCTCTTGAGTGCAGTATACCATTATCCATGGTTTAAACTTATCCATAGTTGAATGACAGGTGGGAGAGCATGGGAACCAGGGAGAGGCAGAAAGGCTGGCAGGATGCCAAGTCACACCTACATATCATGCAAAGGAAGGTGGTGTAGGGCACAGGTACAGCAGGTGTGAAGAGTTGGAGCCTTTGCATCTGCTGGGTGCTCTTCTCCTGAAACAAGGCAGAATTATTTGCTGGTGGGGAGGATCTGCACCAGAGGTAAAAGAAGTCTCTAAACTAGTCTGGTTGGTTTTCCTTAGATGGAAAAAATGACTGGGAAAGGGCTCAGTAGTCCCCATCTTATAGTAAATCCCTGCCATGCATATGCCCACCTGAGCAGATGTGTCACTTGCTACATTTATCAATGTTCTTTTCACTCTTATTATGCCCTCTGTTATTTCATGTAGTTGTCAGCCTCACCATCCACGTTTCCAGACTTTTCCAACCTTTTAAAAGTAATATTTGATCATTTCTACAGACAAAATTATATCTATGTATGTGTGTGTGTGTGTGTGTGTGTGTGTGTGCACGCGCGCGTGCGCGCACGCGTGCATCTCCTCAGGGTACATAACAGAAGGTTTTGCTAGTAGTAGACACAGCCTATTATCAATAGTGAGAATTATACCTCACTACACTGTCTAAATTGATCACTCAAAGGAGAAGTACCTAATTATTTTTTATTACCATATATCACCTAGCTTTTTGCTAAAGAATGGCAAGCATCCTCTGAAAATCCCGAAATACTAAAGTTTTGATTTTTTACTTCAAAACAAATTGCATGCTTTTATAGAACCAGAGGTGCAGGCTTTTCAAGTAACATTTCTGCTTTTAATGTAGACTTGGTCATTAGCCCAGTGGTGTTCGAAATGTTGCCATGGATCAAGGAGGAAAACTTTTTAAAGTATCTTTCTACCTAATTTAATGTTAGCTTTTTCTTTCAAAAGAACAACCAACCTTAGAATTATTTTCCCTTGATCATTTTAGTTTCATTCATAGGGCTTCTAAAAACAATGGAGAGGTTAGATTCCAACTTACTGCTGCTAGGAGACCTAATTTGTAGTCTAAAAAGAATAATACATCTGATTACATTATTAGTGCCTTTCAGCATGAATCTAAAATATTGCCAATAAAACTCCTGGCCCTAAGGGTCCAAGGTATGTGTATACAAACAGATTTATGACAGAAATTCAGAAAGGAAATCTATGTATGTCTCCAAATAAAGCCATCAATTTCTGCACTATGCCCCTTTCCCCAAATTCTCCTTACTAAAGGATTTAACAAATTGTTTCCTGGGCCTCCCACGAGATATTTAGTGGCTGAGTCCACTCTGCATGTGGCCAGTAGAATGGCTTGAGTGTAGATCACGAGAGTGACAGCCCCAACCTAGCTGGCTGGAAATAGAATGTGGGGATAAGGAACACAACGAAAACAGAGCAGACTCCTTCCCAAGCAGTTCCCAAGCTGCTCCTCTGCCTGTCAGGTTATTCTTGCTGGGAACCTCAAAGTGTATTCAGTTGACTAAATTTCAGCCTTAGCTTCATGCATCTCTCTATTATAACACCTAATAGTCAGTCTGTTACCATGATTTGCATTTCTGATTATTCACTTCTTCACCCCAACCCATACTCTGAACACCTCAGGAGAAAGGATTGTATCTTTTATAAGCTTTGTGCTTCCCATTGCCTAGCTTGTTGTGGCACGTAGCGCGCAATCAATAAATGCCTGTTGAATGAATGTATAGACTAGAGACATGGAGAAAAACTAGAGACCTAGATGTCTAAGATGTGTGTTTATAAATACTAGTTTTCTTTATTGAAATGGAAACTTGGGCCATTCTGATTAACACGAATGTCACCTTTTTATTTTGATCGATAAGTCAATTCTTCAGAAAACATTCCTTTGAACATGTCTGTTCTTACTTAGGTCTGAAACATAAATGAGAGTGTTCACTGGTCCAGTCAGTCTCTGAAAGTGAATGTCTGTTTTTTTATTCCAGAATTCATCCCGCAGGCATTTGGAATGCCCTTATCCCAAGTCATTGCGAATGACAGGGCCTATAAACTCAAGCAGGACTTGCAGAGGGATGAGCAGAAAGATGCATCTGACTTTGTGGCTTCCCTCCTCCCATTTGGAAATAAAAGACAAAACAAAGAACTCTCAAGCAGTAACTCATCTCTCAGCTCAACCTCAGAAACACCAAATGAGTCAACGTCCCCAAACACCCCGGAACCAGCTCCTCGGGCTAGGAGGAGGGTAAGGTGGCCAGTATTTGCTCTGACACCAGTGCTAGGAAAACTGAAGATGTACAGTTATTCTTTGACTTTTTGTTCATGTGAAAACTGGATATGTAGTTGGTGTTCAGGTGTCTGTCAACAAACTCCATTAATGAAGAATGTGCACTGGGCATGTGGCACCTTGCATAGCCTCAGACCTTGTCCTGACTCCTCTTGAAGCTGTTGGTGTCCCTCCTTTGTCACATCTGTGCTGCATGCTCTCTTAAACATTCAACAATATCACCATTGATTCTGGTCTCTTGTAATCTGTCAGTCTTGCCATACTTGCCCACTAGACTGTGAGGCTTGAGGGCAAGGCCCGGTGTTTTAGCTATTAATACTTTCTTCATCACCAGTCTGAGAACATGTCTGGCCAAATGAATTGGTGGTGGGTCTTCCTAAACAATGAGCTTTTTCCTTATCAATGGAGCATTTCTTTTTCTCAAACAGAACCATAGAATCCTCTATATATCCTCTTTCAAATACTCTAACAATATGGTACCAGTTGTTAAGTACTATGTTCTAGGTACTGTGCTATTATTTGAATTGTTCAGGCAAACTGGTTGGTGATTGGCTGAGTCAGTTCATAAGCATCTCTAAAGCTTCCAGGTCACTGGAAGATCTTCTCTCCCTTTTTAAAAACAAATCTGCATTTTATTTTTATCTTTTATTTTTTGACTCAGGGTCTTGCTCTGTTGCCCAGACTGGAGTGCAGTGGCATGATCACTGCTCACTGCAGCTTCAATCTCCTGGGCTCAAGCGATCCTTCTGCCTCAGCCTCCCCAGTAGCTGGGACTACAGATGCACACCACCACGCCTAGCTATTATTATTATTTAGTAGAGATGTAGTCTCACTGTGTTGCCCAGACTGGTCTTGAACTTTCGAACTCAAGTGATCCAAAGTGCTGGGTTTACAGGCATGAGCCACCACACCTGACCTTCTCTCCCTTTTTTCACTGTCACGTGGAGACCCAAAATTTTTGCCACCTCCAGCTGTTGAAGACTGCCCTAGTTAAAACTCCAGACACTTCCCACTTAAAACCCACATTTTTCAATCAGCCCCTAACATTCAGGGCTTGTCCGAGGTAGAGAGAGACCTGATCCATTGCTGTTTTTGCAGTATTGACTATGTTTAAAAATGAAGAAATTACAAAATTATGGAATGCCTGAATTTGCATGATGGAATTATTCTTCTAATTCTGTCATTGTGTCTCAGACTGTGTATTGTCATACAACAATAACACTAAAACTCTAAATTTTAGCTTTCTGGGAATGTAGGGCTCAGGCAATTGTTCTCCCAAATGCCCTCTCCTCTGTCCAGGCCTGGCTAGCCAACTGCTTTCTCAGTGCTTCATCAAGTATGGGTGTGGCAAATACAATTGGTTCCCTGCTCCCTTTCCCTGACCCTTTACCATTCCTAGCATGCCAGCTCACCTTCCATCTGTCAACACCTTATTTCTTTGCTGAGGGCTTTCTCTGATGCCAGAGGCACCCAGCCCATCCAAATGGCAGGCTGTAAGTACTTAGGAGATAATATTATCTCTCTGCCCCCACCAGAGGCTGCCCTTAAGAAGTGATTCCTGAGGCTTGGTGTATAAATACCCCAGCTCTCTCACTTGATAGGGATAGCTCTAAGGTGCATGATCTACAGCTGTCTCCTAGAGCTCCCCAGAAAGATTGAACTCCAGTTGCCCACAATGATAATAGACTTGATAATGCTCCCTTCGTCAGCTGCCTTTCCTTCCTTGTCTCATTTCCCCCCTCCCCTATAGGTGTTTCCCAGGACCACCTCTCTACTAAAGCACTTTGTGCTGTTTCTCAGGAAAACTAAGCTCAGGCTGTTTTATGGAATCATTATATTTTAAAAATTTACTTCCTAGAACCATAGTTGAGTTTTTTATTTACAAAACTTCTCTGACTACCTCATTCATTGAGTATGTAATTTTTTTCTTGTTTCAAGAAATGAAGTGGTTGGGCCAAAATACTTTAATTATATGTTTCCCATCACTTGTTCTTCCATTTGGAAAATTTTGTCTATTGTTGAAATTGTAACTGCCATTATTAGCTTGAGGAAACCTTGTAGAGGTTTTCTAACTTTTTCAAAAGGCATATTTTTTCTTTCAATATACAAACAGAACAATTAAAGAAATCAAGCAATATTATTTCAAGTGTGATAAAGAGTCATGAGCAAAAGTATGTATTGGTTAGCATCTGGGGGCAGCTGGTTTTTTTGGCTATCTGTACTTTATGTTCACAGCTCTGTGTCACTTGCAGGGTGCCATGTCAGTGGATTCTATCACGGATCTTGATGACAATCAGTCTCGACTACTAGAAGCTTTACAACTTTCCTTGCCTGCTGAGGCTCAAAGTAAAAAAGAAAAAGCCAGAGATAAGAAACTCAGTCTGAATCCTATTTACAGACAGGTCCCTAGGCTGGTGGACAGCTGCTGTCAGCATCTAGAAAAACATGGTAAGTAGACTTGTCTGTCTAAAGTACTAAGGACTTTCATTTATTCAAGCATCATTCATTGAAGTACCCAATGTCAATTATGTGTTCATCTGATCAAGCTCTGAACTGAAATTTCCTGTGTGAAAGTATACAGATGTGAGTGTTTGCTTAAGAGATTGTGGGGCTAAACAAGATTGGAGGAGGGGGTGAATCAACTTGATGATATTCAGACTGCTTCGCTCCCAGTAGTCCTCAAAAGTGACTTTGGAGGCCAAGCAATTTAGTGAAGGATCAGGTTGGTTGGGCTGGGTTTGTCACTAGAACCTCTTTCAAACAGACCAGAGCCACTTTTATTGTTTATACATAAAAGTAGCCTAGGAGGTTACTCACAAGGGTTCCTTTAAAAAGTAAGAGTTCAACTTAAGTGATGATTCCCCAGTTTTTTTTAATAGAAAATACATCATTTTTGACAACAGGTTTATATATTGCCATTTGCGTTTTTGTGGAAGCTGTCCACTTAAAATTTCTCCAAGTCACCCTTTGCAACTCAATTCCAGTTACTAAGTTGACTTAAGAATGATATACAGTTCTTTAAAAATTTTTCTGAAATTTAGACTTCTGGCTTATTAAACTGCCATTTTCATAAACTAAATTTGTTTGCTGTAGTGTTAGCATGTGTGTTATGTACGTGGGAAAAGTTTAATTACTTTTTTACTATAAAAATAATATGCTCATTGTAATAAAGTAAAGGTGAAAGCAAAGAAAATTCTGAGGCTACCATATAGACATAACTACTATTAACATTCTCATCTGTTTCCTTCTAATAAAAATGGAACTTGATTTAAAATTTGTTAAGGATATATCTCAATTTCTTAATTCATTATAAAGGAAATCACAGGATAACATATGGATGACCTAATAAATTTGTTTATACAAAATTTTAAGTGTAGGTTCTTTTATGTTTTTTTACCTTATCTTTCACATGCCTGTGTATTACCTATGTACCTTGAACGTACGTCTCTTTCTCTACACACAAACACACACACACCGTCATGCACCACATAATGACATTTCCCTCAGTGATGGACTGCATAGGCAATGGGGATTGCATAAGGTTATAATACTGTATTTTTACTGTACCTTTTCTATATTTAGATACACAAATACCTAAGATTTTGTTACAGTTGCCTATAGTATTCAGCACAGTCACATGCTATACAGGTTAGTAGTGTAGGAGCAGTAGGCTCTACCATATAGCCTAGGTGTATAGTAGGCTATACCATCTAGGATTGTGTATGTACACTCTATGATGTTTGCACAATAATGAAATTGCCTAATTTATTGCTTCTATCACTTTGGGAGCTTGAAAACAGGATAATCACACTATTTAAAATAAAATACAGAATTATATTTCTTCATCTGCAAAATGAACATAAGTACCCACCTCAAAAGTTGTGCAATGATTCAATTAATTAATGTGCATACAGTACTTAGAATAGTGCCTGGCATATATTATTATAGAGAGAGAAATAGACTCTGAATGAACCGAATGAATCTTCTATGTATGAAATAGAAAACTTTAATAGCAGGTCGCAATAATTTTAATTTTGGCTGCATGTATTTTTTTATTTTCACATGGTTTCTGAATAATTGAAATTTCTACAGCAGCATGATATCACATAAGGACATTTTCTACACAGGTGGGACTATTCTCTTTCTACCAAGAGATAGAAAACAGAACTAAAAGAAATTGAGATGTTTACTTTGTTTCTGGATGTAAAGAAATAATGTTACAAAGATTTAAGGCTGGGCACTGTGGCTCAAGCCTGTAATCCCAACACTTTGGGAGGCCAAGGCAAGAAGATCACTTGAGCCTGGGAATTTGAGACCAGCCAGGGTAATATAGCAACACCCCAATTCTGTATCTAAAAAATACAATTCTTTCTGATTTAATTATATATTGTACTAGTCATAAATTTTTCAGTGGCAAGAGAAAGGAACCCAGATAAAACTAGATTAAGCAAAGTGACCTCCCCCAAATAACAACAACAATCTTTATATACTGGGAGACTGATCTAGATTTAGGCACAGCTGGATCCAGGATTCAAATGATGTCATGAGTGTCCTCTGCTGGCTTTACTCTCAGACCAGCTCTCTTCATGTGGCTTCAAATGGCTGTTAGCAGCTCCAATATCCCATCACTCTCATAATTGATTGTCCCAAATGAAGATAAAATGAGCCACCAGTGAAAGAATATACACGATGCTCATCAATGGCAATGATTAATGACCGGCATAGAAAAAGGAGAACCATTCAGACATATTTCATGCTCCCAAAGGAAGTACACAATACTTTTTGTGAAGTATTCTTGCCCTATAAAATCACACCGCAATCAGAGTAATCTCTGGCTCTAGCTATCTCTTTACAGAAAATAAAGGGGAGAGAAGAACATACAAATGACACCATGGAGTGTCCAAATCCAAACAATATGAAGATCTACAGTAGGAAATAGCTGAGATTTCTTCACCAAACCAATTATAAGGAAAAGGGAAACAGAGGGAGGAAACACAGATTAAGAGACTAAAAGGCACATCGACTGTATCACAGTGTGTGACCCTTATGTGGATGTTGACTGGAAATGTAATGCATTAAGGAACTATTGTTGACATTTATAGTATATTATAGTGAAATTACTTGTGTTTTTAAGAGACCTAATTTTTTAGAACTGAGTTTCTCAACCTCAGCACTGACACTGTATTTTTCACATCTAGGACATGATCCTAGTAAAAGCAATCAGAAATGTGAACAAAAACATGTGCACAGAGTTGTTCACAATAGGGTCATTTATAATAGCAAAATAAGCATGTATATTTTGGGGACCTGTGCACCATTCAGAGGGGAATATGGAGTAAATTATGGCCCATTCATACAATAGAATATTTTGCATCTTTTTTATATTTCCATAGATTTTGGGGGAACAGGTGGTATTTGGTTACACGAGTAAGTTCTTTAGTGGTGGTTTGTGAGATTTTGGTGCACCCACCACCTGAGCAATATACACTATACCAAACTGGTAGTCTTTTATCCCTTTTAAGTGACATTTCCAAGGAATTGTTACTAGCATGAGTGAAAATTCATGTGACATGATAGTGAGGGAAGGGAGTAACATTCTGTCAATAGATATTATATATATATATGCAGCGTTATCTCAACTATGTAAAAATACCTACATTCATGTAGAAAAGGCTGGATTTTAAAAAATGAAAGATTAGCTAGGCACGGTGACTCACACCTGTAATCTCAGCAATTTGGGATGTCGAGGCAGGTGGATCACTTCAGCCCAGGAGTTGAGCTTGAGCCTGGGCAACATGGCAAAACCCTGTCTCTCCAAAAAATACAAAAATTAGTCAGGCATGGAGGCATGGAGGCATGTGCTGGTAGTACCAGCTACTCTGGACACCAAGGTGGGAGAATCACTGGAGCCCAGGAGGTCAAGGCTGCAGTGAGCCATAATCACGCCACTGTATTCCAGCCTGGACAACAAAGTGAGACCCTCTCTCAAAAAAAAAAGAAGGAAGGAAGGAAGGAAGGAAGGAAGGGAGGGAGGGAGGGAGGGAGGGAGGGAGGAGAAAAAGAAAAGTAAGAGTGATTATTTCTACATCAGGTATTTCTAAAAGTATATTATTTTTACATTTTTCTGCATTTTCCAGATTTTCTTTAAGAAGCACACTTTAATTATGATCAGACAAACGAGAAATATCTTTTAGAAATTGGTAAAGAGCTAGAATCCCTATAAAATGTGTGTTTAGGTAATAATTCTGAATAATGAAAAAAAAAGCTCATTTTCTCTGATAAGGAGAAGATTAGAAATATAAAATATCACATGAAAAATATTTGATCAGAAACATTTAACGTAAAATTCTGGTGCGTAAAGGGCTGACCTTTAAGTATCTGGAAAATAGAAATAGTGTGAGATGAAAGAAGTGTTACTGTATGCTGTCAAGTTACTATTGCTCTGCATGTTATGGCACTGTGCTGGCATTCTGCTCTCTATTTTGATTTCCTCCAGAGTCTCAAGTCATAAAACAAGACTGTTGATTTTGTTTGCTTATTTGCAGGCCTCCAGACAGTGGGGATATTCCGAGTTGGAAGCTCAAAAAAGAGAGTGAGACAAGTAAGTGAAAAGTAAAGATTATATTTTGTTTCACATGACTTTCAGTTGAATTACCTTTTGCAAAGTTCAAGTTTATACAAATTCCATTTGATCTTTTTTTTTTTTTTTTTACCCTCCAAGTTATTATAATATAATTGAATTCCAGGAGGTAAAAGGCAACAACTCAGAAATGTTGTTACAGTTAGGATCAAACACTTGAAAGCAAAACGTCTGGATGTATCTGTGCCATGTGCAGCCAAACAAAACTAATTTATAAACATCTTATTGAAAATTGCAAAAGCAGGAAATTCAGAGTGACCAATCAATAAATGATAAAAAATTGCATGTAGCACCCATTTTTACTAAAATGTGATATGAAAAATGCCATTAACATTCCCTTCACATAAGATGCTATTTTTATAGCTTTACTTTATCAAAAATAAATAATTCTTATGAAGTTTCCATAGAACCATTGACCCCCAGTTTGCTTTTCACATAGGGACTGTGCTCCTTTGTTTCCTTCAGCCCTGTGCAACATTCCTGCAACTGAAGTTTGATATTAGACCTTCAACAATAGGTTCCTGTGATGAGGCAGGTATTTGTGTTCGTGATGGCTTCATAAAAGGCAAACCATCCTTTGGGAAAAGAGTTCATTTGTTGGTGAAGGAAAATTAAAGCATTATTTTCTTCCTGTTGTTTTCAATGGAAGGAAATAAGGAACTCAGCAACTCAAAAATGAATTCAAATGAAAACAAATTTTAGTTGGAAGAAGCTGAAGAAATGATATTTGTTCATATTATTGAAAGTAATTGAAATAAATACTTCATCTATCTTTTTTTGTCAAGACAAAAAAGGCTTTCAATGGAAATATGTTTTCTGATTGGTTGGTTGGTTTTTATTCTTAATAGTCACACAAGAAACAACATTAAATGGATCAACATTTAATGTTTCATAACAGAACTTGCAGGAAGATAGTATGGTAATATTTCATAGGCCTCTCACCTGTGCAGGATTGCAGAATATTTTTACAAATATTATCTCATTGAATCTGCCAACCGCTGTGACAGTAGCCTCTTTGACCCACTTCTGTCAAGGCTTAGAGAGATTAAGAAACATAATTCAAGATTACACAATTTAACCAGTCACCATTAACTTCATAGGCCAAGCTCTTTGCATGTTCCATTCTTTCTGCCTGCATGTATGGTCGGAAAAGAAGCATGGTGTGTTTGAATGATCACAAGTTGGAGGAGTGCCAGTGGAAGCCTTCTTTGTTTTGGCTGCCTGACACACGCTGATGGCGTGTTGTCTGGAATCAATGAGTAGTTCAGGACAGTGATGGGTATTCATTCTCATCAGGTGGACAGGTAGCGAGTGCCAGAAATTACTCATCAGTTATATCTGGATCCATTAAAGGGGAAACCTTTGCATGGAGTTGTATTTAAGGATTACCCAATAAAAATATAATCAGTGTTTACTTAGAAGTAGATTTCAAGTATGAAATATGCCCTAACTCACTCATCATTTTACTTTATTATATAACCCCTTATGCACCCTGCACTTTTTCCTTAGATCACTAACCACAATGTTAAGAGTGAATTATTTGTGGGATTACCTGCTTATCACCTTGTTTCTCTAGATGGACTTTGCCTCTTTATTCACTAGTGTATTTTGTGGGCTTGTAACAGGGTCTGACACAGGAAATGTGTAGTAATCTTTGTTGAATTAATGGATGGATGAAAGATTGAAAAACAAATAAACTCTTAGAGAAGTTTGTTGCATAGTGTAGGTTTATGAACTTACATAATTATTTCTACAGCAGAGAACAATGCATAAGAAAAGTTGAGATGCTACAGATAAAAGTAGGGTGTGGAGTTATTACTCTCTTGCCACTGTGTTTTCTTGCTGCTGTAAGTGATAATAGACCTAATATAATGATTAAGGCAGGAAATCCTTCTGGTAATTGTTAATAAGACTACTTTGACAAATCTAAGACAGCTTTTATTTAGTTATTGTCATCTTTTAAGTCTTAGTCATAAATCTCTTATCAGGGCTCTTAATTTCATTTGTGCAGGAAAAAAAATCTCTTTGCTTTCTTGCTGAGTGATTCAGTAAAATATCAACATTCAAACATGGCAGAATTGGTGACACACAGAAACGCTGTGTAATAGATTAATTCCTCCCTCCCACATTTATAGTTGACCTAAATTGTCTTCCACCTCTTAGGTGTTCCTCCTAACCTGGTTGTCATTACTAAGCCATTCTGCATACATCATTAACAATAAATCCACAGATAGTTTTATTTAGTGCTTAAATATATATACATATATACACATATACACACATATACACATATATATATATTCGTAACTGGACTGTGTAAACTCAGCAGATCAAGGTGAGGATGTTGTTTGCTTCTCCTTCTTGGGGTCTGTGCAGACTTAACTCCAGATACTACATGTCACAGCACTTCTTTTGCTGGGCACTACACATTGAGATATGGTGTTACGTGACTGCCACTCGAACCGTTGTTTTTCCAGTTACGTGAGGAATTTGACCGTGGGATTGATGTCTCTCTGGAGGAGGAGCACAGTGTTCATGATGTGGCAGCCTTGCTCAAAGAGTTCCTGAGGGACATGCCGGACCCCCTTCTCACCAGGGAGCTGTACACAGCTTTCATCAACACTCTCTGTGCGTAATACAGTCATATGTGGGAAAGTGGCCCTGGAATACTAAGATGTCCAACTCATTCATCATAACTTTATGCATATCTTTCCTGATAATTTTTTGTCCTTATTTATCAATCTCTAAAGAGTGAGCTATTTGGGGGAATTTCTCAGATTTACCCTGGGAATAATTAGCAAGAAGAAAGTTGCAGTAAAACAAATGGAAATAACCAAGAAGAATTTGAGATACTTTCAAATGACCCAAGAAAAGTAGAAAGTGCTATGAGTTAGTGCTTAGAGTACCAACAAGAGTTCACATTGAGTCTGTGCCTAAAAATGAGCTTGTGTTTCTAGTGTGAAGAAGGAGGGAACTATGGGAACCCAGAGTGAGAAAGGAGGAAAGCAACATTCCAGGGGAAGCAAGATGTCATAGCCCAGGGCCAGGGTTTTCAACATAGCTGCTTCTGGGCTGTAGCTACAGATCCTATGAAGAAGAAAAAAAAGGAGGAGGTAGAGGAGAGATAGGCCAAACCTGGGTCAGCCTCCATACGTTTCTTCCTCCAATGCTACAATTCCAATAGGATCACAACAGAGAGAGAATACATTGTCTTTGCTGTATCATGGTTATTGCCAACAAAATATCTGTCTCTTGTGAATTGCTCAACAGAAAAGAGCCTTAAATTCATTATAAACAAATTTCAGAATGTTCACCAATTTTCAGCCATTGTTAATAAATATTTACCAAAAATGGAAGACTGGAATCCTTAAACTAGGTGATGAGTAATGCCAGGGAAGGGGGGAGAAGAAAGTAAGGGAAATTGAGTTACCTTTTATTTTAACCTGGATTACAGTTATTTTTCTAGATATTACACTTCTCCAGGTCTAATTTGGCTTTATATATTTCATAGAATCTTGCTGGTAAATTGCTAAAGCAATGGGCAAATGAGTGAAGGCATGAAATGGGACTTGCCTTGATAATCCCTTTCTTAAGACAATTGAGAGGAGGCCTTTCCTCTGTGCCTGAATGGTATGGGCTCCCCTTTTATTTGAGTACCTCTTTTTGCCTTGCTTAGTATTGGAGCCAGAGGAACAGCTGGGCACCTTGCAGCTCCTCATATACCTTCTACCTCCCTGCAATTGTGACACCCTCCACCGCCTCCTACAGTTCCTCTCCATCGTTGCCAGGCATGCCGATGACAACATCAGCAAAGACGGGCAAGAGGTAAGACGCCTTTGCTGCCATAGACACTGTGACTCTTCCTCTCCCCTATTTTAAAAGGGCATACCACCAAAATGGCCAAACATTTTGCCTGGAGGTAATGACATCTCCCCTTCTCCAACCTAGCTGTCTCTGTAGGAAGAGACTAATGCAGGGCCTTCTCTGGAGGGACAGTTCCTAAGAGTGCATGGGCCATGAGTCTCCTTATAAGTTTCGAGTATACTTCCAAATGAGGCTGTCATTTTCCATGATGAGGCTTTACTCAAGACTGGACTTCCATTAGTAAAGAAGAAAAACAATGCACTACAGAAGTGCTTGCAACCATGTAAAAGTAGAATGATGGGGGTGGGAGGAGATTGTTATCCTTGTAATTGATTTACCTGCTGCTATAACTGGAAGCCCAAATATGATGTCACCTCTTTATTTTTCCAGTTTGTCCCGGGAGCTCCCATCTGTACTAAGAGCAAGAAGTCTAGTATCTCCCTTTTGAGGGATCCTTTCCTTTCTTAAACCTTCCCCCAAAAACAGGGACTTGCTCAATGCAAGGGACGGTCAGTTCTGCTTCCAAACCAGGTGTGGAGGAAACTAGGTCTCATCTGCTGACCATTGCCATTGTGTCTTGATGTCACATGGTATCAACTGCTCAAAGCAGGTTGTACATAGTCCCACAGACTCTTTAGAAATGTTCTTGTTGGATCTGATCCCCAGTCAGGCCCCAGTGTGCCCCCCCACCAAATCTAAGATCTTGGGTTCTGGTTCTCTTTGGTTACACTCATATTTCAAGATTTTTTTTTGTTGTTTCACCCTCGGAGAAATGAGATGCTGGCTTCAATTTTAAGTTGCTTACTAATAGCCAACCTATTTAATCTTCACCTTAACAAGAGACACCCCCTTCCCTCTTTGATACCACGCAGTTATACCTCTCCCTGACCTCGGATGCCTCAGGAGATTTTAGACTCTTTAATAAGCTAACATGCACTGTAAATTAACAAGGGGCCAGAGGCATTCCAAACTTACTTAACCACAGGAACTTTTTTGTAAATCCTTGTAAAACAAAGCTCAGCTGCACTGTGGCTTCAATTCTGTGTTTGTCAAATTTCTTTCCCAAAGAACGTGGTTATAACGAGAACACTTGGACACAGGAAGGGGAACATCACACACCGGGGCCTGTCGTGGGGTGGGGGGAGGGGAGAGGGATAACATTAGGAGATATACCTAATGTAAATGATGAGTTAATGGGTGCAGCACACCAACATGGCACATGTATACATATGTAACAAACCTGCACGTTGTGCACATGTACCCTAGAACTTAAAGTATAATAAAAAATAACTAAATAAATAAATAAATAACGTGGTTATATATAATTTTTTCACTCTAATCCAGAAAGGCAATTCTGCATTTCTTCTTGTCCCCCTCCTTATGGGTGTGAGAATGGAACTCTCCTGACTTAGCCATTTATCTCTATAGAAGTTATAATTAGTGAAGCCCCAGATGGCTTCAGGTTTCATAATATGGCACTGACACCTTATTTCAGCATACACAGCTCTTTGATGGGCATACTATAATTCTCATAATTGTTAAGTAGTTTTATTACTCATTTGGATGCCAGCCTTTATCAACTACAGTTATAACAGAAGCTGTAAGCATTATCTGCCTAATTGCTTGGGGAAAGCAGAGCTCTGTGTTTAAAGGTACTTCAGTCACTTCTCTGACATTTCTTAAGTACTATGTGAGAAGGAGAAAATTGGGTCTCAGGTAATTAAGAAGGCATTGAAGAAAGCAAAATGTCCAATTGAACTCATTATTGCCCTTTTAGAATCATTTTCAGACATTCTTTCCATTCAAATGCTGAACAAATCTCCCTTGCCTATGCCAAAAAGAAGAAAATATTCTTGGATAGGTGTAAATGAAACAGTATGCTGGAATATTAGCTACAATTTATGTCTCTCCTTCCATGAGCTGGCTTTGTGCTAGGGAATACACACACACACACACACACACACACACACACACACACACACATACATACAAATCCTCTTAACAGGCAAGAGAGAGATCACTGTCTCCATGTTACAGAAGTGAAAACTTAGGGCCGGGGGGCTAAGTAACTTACGTAGCAACCCACAGAGAGCTTCCACTTAAGGTTGTACAAGTGGCATATTAGTGCATTTCACAACTCTAGGGGAGGTGCCATGGACTCCATAGTCACTGTAGATTTGCATAGTTATTAGGACCGTATCCCAGTGGATGATAGAAAAAGATCTTGAAGAAGGGCAATGTCATTATACTGGTTAATGGGTCTGGTTGGTCCCCTTACTAGCAAAGTCCAAGCTGTGTATAGAACCTGAGACAACTAAGAGAAAAGAAAAAGTCTTACTAGCAAAGTCCAAGCTGTGTATAGAACCTGAGCCAGTCTAACAGAATAGGAATTATAAGAAAAAAAACTGTACTGGGGTCTAGGTCAGGGTTTCTCAGCCTCTGCACAATTGATATTTGGAGCTAGGAATTCTTTGTCATGGGGCTGTCCTGTGCATTGTAGGATGTTTAGCAGCATCCCCGGCCTCTACCCAGTAGATGCCAGTAGTAGTACATATCCTCTCCCACCAAGTTGTGACAACCAAAAATATCTCCAAACATTTCCAAGTCTTCCCTCAGGGGAAGGGTTCAAAATCACCCCTGGTTGAGAGTGCTTGATAGCTCTTTAATTCACTGACCATGTGTTGTCGGGAAAATCTATTAACTTTCCTATACCTGGGTCTCCTCATCTGAACTTGAGGAATGAAAATTCTTCAACCAGACTTGAAGAGTGGTTGAGAGACCTAGTTTACTGTAAGGAATATGAAATTATCCTGGTGATGGTGAAGTTGTAGAAGGAAGCCAGGGTTTACAAGGGTTTCTAGACACTCTTGACCTAAACATTGCATCAAAATGAAAGACTAATAGCCAAAGATTAAAGCAGCAGGATAAATATAAGGAAAGCATTGCTTCTGTGAAATCGTTAGCAGTGACAGGAGAGCAGGCAGCTCTCACAGCCATTGTGAACTATAGTAAAGGCTACGGAGCAGTGAAGTACTGAGGGAGACAGTGGGAAATTGGGCCATGTTCATAAGTGCTGAATGCCTCTGTGCAGGGCAGGCGGTTGATTCTTTTAAGCTGTGAATCCTTGGAAGGATTCAACTAATGGGTGATATAATCCATGTTGTAGATTGGCTAGAGACAAGGGGAGAGTGAGTTAGGAGGCTTTTGTATCAATAGTAATATGGACAACAGTAGTTCCTGTTATAAACGTTTCCATGTAAGAACGGCCTTGATGGGGGAGCCAGGCGCGGTGGCTCACACCTGTAATCCCAGCACTCTGGGAGGCCGAGGTGGGCGGATCACGAGGTCAGGAGATCGAGACCATCCTGGCTAACACGGTGAAACCCCCATCTCTACTAAAAAAAATAAAAAAAAAAAATTAGCTGGGCGTGGTGGTGGGCGCCTCTAGTCCCAGCTACTCAGGAGGCTGAGGCAGGAGAATGGCGTGAACCCAGGAGGTGGAACTTGCAGTGAGCCGAGATCATGCCACTGCATTCCAGCCTGAGCAACAGAGCGAGACTCCATCTCAAAAATAAATAAATAAATATAAAAGAATGGCCTTGGGATTTGAACCATGCATGTCCTGAGCATCTACCCTAAGTTCCTTTAAACCAGTGACTATTGCTCAGAGATTTTCTAATGACTGGCCTCAGGATACAATGGCATCTAAGAGGTGGAGGAGGTGAGGACACAAGGTAAATATAGAATTAGGGAATGCACTGCAGAGTCATTGCAGACATTCAGAGAAGTGATGAGCATGGGCCAGAAAAGTTAGGAATGGCTTCAAGGAGGAGGTTGAATTTAAGATGCATATCAAAGGGTGCGTAGGGATTGAGTACATGGGCCACATAAGCACAGCATTGGGATGGGAGTTAGCCAAACCTCTTCTGTTAGAAGTCATGGGTAGAGGGAGAGGATCAAGAGAAGAGTTATTATTTTTTAGTCGATTTGGCATGAGCAGGTAGAGAATATTGAATGGGCAGACTGGAGTAAAGCTAAATATCAAACTGTAAAATATGGTCAAAACCCAACATTTTTCAACTTCTTCTCTTACCTATTTTTTAGTGTGTATCATCTATTTGTTAGGGTGTTGTTTGGGGGGATTGCAACATAGATGAAACCTGAAGCAGATTGTCAAGAAGCTTGAAAGCTCACACAGGTTCTGCCAGAACCTTTCTGCATAACTTGTCTTTATGAAAGAGAGGAAGAGGAAGGAAAACAGAGTTGGGATGGGGGATGGTCTTAGCTTCCTCATCTACAAAA